>NC_056733.1:394445424-394810424 GCF_019279795.1 Protopterus annectens
TTTAGCAAAGTGATGAGAAATGCCTTTAGCATTTTAGCCTTTCAAAATGACATTGCAAGAGTATAAAGTGCCCAAGAAGTTTATTTTGTAAAGTCCAGTTGTTCGAAGGTACTACGAGTTTGTCGATTAGCATAATTTCGAAAAGCCCAAAAGATATGAATTCAGAAGCGCAAAGGCATTGGACAAAGTTACAAATACTGGCTAAGTTTCTGGCATATGTGCATATATGTATGTTTATGCAAATTTATTTGCAAAACCTTTCACTGGTATGTGTTAATGTGGCAGATGGATTTCAAAACCCCCTACCACTTGTATTTGATGAGAATATTGCAGAGAATTGGACGATATTTGAGCAAGAGTACAATATCAGCTTATGCAGATAAAGGTGCATGCACCAGGGCATTCATTTCGCTAAACCTGGCTGGGTCAGGGGTCATAGAAAGAGAGCGTTCATTTGTGCATTCACCTGCAGTATATGAAGGAGAAGGTGAAAATCATCATATTGTTCTACAGGCTGAATCAAGGGAAGACCTCAAGTGTGTGAAGTGCAAGCTCAGAGAAATGTGTAATATCCAGACAAACATTACATCAGAGAGGCATTTGTTTTACACAAGAGATTAGAAACCAGGGGAAACTTTTGCAGCATATATAACTGACTTGAGAAACAGAGTTAAAATGTGTCAGTGTGGTGACTTAAAAGATGAGCTGATAAAGGACAGGCTTGTGTGGTATTAGTAGTGCTGCTGTGAGAAAGATTTTACTTCGTGACAGTGATTTAACATTGAGCAAAGCAATAGAGATTTGTCAAATCCATGAGGTGACAGAAAACACACAAGTATGCTTGTGAGTGACAAGAGCATGGTTACAGTTGGCTCCAGAGCAAATGTAGATAGTATGTAACGTGTGGCAAACAAATGCAGGCCCAAGCATGTGGCAGCTACAGGGTTTCCAGAAAATTCATGTGGCTTTCCAGAAAGTTCTAAGAAAGGAGTGCATTCAAGCACAGTGCAGTTCAAGCATGAATCAGCAAAGCCCAAGTCTATCTTTATTGTTAACTGTCGCAATTGTGGTGTAAACCATGAGTCTAAAAGAGAGAAGTGCTTAGCATTTGGTCAGCAATGTCACAAGTGTAAAAAATGGAACCATTTCCAAAAGTTTTTCAAATCAAGTGAGCCTCACAAAGCTGTAAAGAAAGGTCACACAAAAAAGCAAGTTGATCAAGTAGAGCCCAAGTGGTCAGCTTTCTATGTAGATGGTGTATCAGTGCTTGGTGAAAGAGGTGATGCAGTGAATTAAATGAAAAGAATCAAAGTGTTTTATACTGTCCAGATTAATGGAAAATCCACAGAGCGAGTAGACACTGGTTCAAAGTGTAATGTTATATCAGTAGACACATTTGCTAAAGTGAGAACTAATGAACAACTCAATGGGGCCAGTTGTGTGAGACTTGTTGCTTATGGAGGTGAAGAAATTCAAACCGAAGGTTCAGTAATTCTTTCATGTTATTTGGCCAAGAACTGTTACAACTTATTATTCTATGTAGTCTGAAGACCAGTGCAATCTTTATTGAGTCTCAAAGATAGTCTGAGAATGAATCTGCTTTGTTTTGCTAAAGAAGTCCATCACATAAATGCATTTCCAATTTCTAATTTTTCCAAAGCCATTTTCTCAGAGTATGCTGATGTTTTTGATGACAATTTAGGCAAACTTCCAGTTGTGTATTCCATGAAGTTAGACCCAGAGATCACTCCAGTAGTCAGATCAGCAAGAAGAGTTCTGATAGCCATGTAGGATAAAGTTAAAGCTCAGTTGGATAAAATGGTGCAGCAAGGTGTGATTTGTCCAGTCACAGAACCAACTGAATGGGTCTTGTCCATGGTACTCACTCACACAAAAGTCTCAGATGAAATCAGAATATGTATTGACCCAAGAGATCTGAACAATACATTAAAGTGACCATATCATCCAATGTGCACAGTCGAAGAATTTGCAGCTCTAATCCCGAATGCTACAGTATTTTCTTTCTTGGATGCAAAGAGCTCATTTTGGCAAGTGATGCTTGATCATAACTCCTCATTTCTAACTACTTATGGTACTTTGTTTGGCAGATACAGATTCCTAAGGATTGAAATAAATTCTGCAAGTGAAGTCTTTCAGCGTGGAATGGAGCAAATATTTTCAGGTTATTCTTGTGTCATAATAGTAGATGATTTATTGGTTGGAGGCAATGGTGAAGCAGAGCATGACAAAAACCTCAAGAAAGTTCTAGACAGAGCACGTGAAGTAAACTTGAAGCTCAATCCTATGAAGTGTAGATTAATACTTCTAGAAGTTATGTGTGTAGGTCATTTGTTTACGAGTACAGGCTTGAGACTAGACCAAACCAAGCAAGCAGTTATTCTTGAGATGTCAGTACCAGATAATGTACAAGCTCTACAGCATTTCTTAGGCATGGCCAATTATCTAGACAAGTTTATACCAGACTTCAGTGAGTTGACAGCACCTTTAAGAGAGCTAACATGCAAAAATGTTGCATAGTCATAGTTAGAACAGCACCAGAAGGCATTTGAAGACATCAACAGAAAATTGCCACAACACCTACATTAAGATACTATGATGTGAACAAACCAGTTACTCCTTCCTGTGATACTTCAAAATTTAGTCTTGGCACAGTTATCCTTCAAGAAGGCAGACCAGTAGCCTATGCATCTTGAACACTAACACAAACTGACATGCAGTATGCTCAAATTGAGAAGGAGCTTTTTGCAATGTTCCAAGCTTATGGTCAAGCTATTCAGATTGAAACTGACCATCAGCCTCTAGTTACTATTCTAAAAAAGCCTATGCATTCTGCTCCAGTGAGTTTACAGAGAATGATGCTCAAATTACAAAAGTACAATTTCAAATTGGTCTACACAAAAGGCAAATTGCTCTATCTGGCTGATACCTTATCCAGATCACCCCAGAAATACAACAGAACAGCTTGATGCAGAGAATTTTGACTTTGATGTGATGTCACTGCATACTTTTTCCACCACTAGATTTGATAAGTTAAAAGATCACACTCAGACTGATTCAGTTCTGCAAAAGCTCAATCATTATATTAATGGTGGATGGCCAACAAAGCAATCTAGTATACCACCTGAAGTGCAAACCTATTTTCCTTACAGCGATGACTTGCTGATGGAAGATGGCATTATTTTCAAGGGTTGTAAAATTGTTGTTCCTACTTCCTTACAACAAGAATATATCCAGATTTTCCATCATGGTCACCCAGGATCTGTATCACTAAGAGAAGAGCAAGAAAATTAGTATTTTGGCCTTCATTACCAAAATACATTGATAGAGTTCTTTCTTCTTGTTCAGTATGCAATAGTACTAGACCACTTTTGCAAGGAGAAGCACTTCAGCTACGTTCAGTTCCTGAATTACCTTGGTCTACTGTATCAATTGATATCTTCGACTGGAACCATCAACACTACTTGGTTTTGATAGACATTTATTGAAATTGGTTTGAGATTTATCTACTACCTAACATCCATTGCTGTCTTTACTAAGTTGAAACATAATTTCTTAGTCCATGGTAGTCCACACAAACTTTTTTCTGACAATGGTACTCAATTTACTAGCCAGTTGTTTCAGAAATTTGCAAAAGAATGGGACTTTATACATGTCACTAGTATTCCTGAATATCCTTAGTCCAATGGTCTAGCTGAACATGCAGTGCAACGTGCAAAGCAATTACTTGAAAGGTCAAAGCATGACAATACCGATGTGTTCTTGAATTTGCTTAATCTCAGAAACATACCCCGTGATGATATTCTTGGCTCACCTACTCAAAGATTACTTTCCAGGCAAACTAGAACAATGGTACTCATTGCTTCTAGTTTATTGCAGCCTAAACCTCAGAACAATAAAACCATGAAGGCTCAATTGTTGAAGAAGCGTAATATCCAGAAATCTAGTTAAGACAGATCGAGCAGATTACTTTGTCCGTTGAGGGAAGGGGTGATGGTACGAATCCAGACAACAAAAGGTTTTGACCAAATAGGACAGATTACAGGCATCTATGCCAAGCCAAAATCCTACCTGGTATATTCTGAAGGTTTGGAATATAGGAGTAATCATGGACATCTTCTTCCTGTACCAGAGTCATCATCGCCATAACAACATTGCTTCTGTGATGTAGATTCCAAATCTGAGAGAATTAGACACTGTTTTCATACCAGAATGTGTTCAAAATTTTGATTCCATTCCAGAAACTAATCCAAACATTCCACAGGTCAACCATTTTGCACAGACAGTTCCAGTTGCTAAATCTCATTCTCAGTTTTATGTCACACTATATGGGCGAGTATCTAAGCCTAGTGTGAAATATGCAGAAACATGGACTTGATTGTATATATCTGCATATTTAATATTTTATAATGCATGCCATATAATTACCTGCGATTTCTGCATGCCTCATAACGTTATACAATCCATTTCTCAAAGAGGGATGATGTAGATCAGAGTGCAAGTGATGTGTGTGCTATATCTTTAAGAAGCATGTCAAGGATATGCGTGCATGTATAAATACCAGACACATGCAATCCCTAGTGCCATTATGAAAGAGCAACCAGGGAAAGAAAATGCAAGATTGCAATTGTTAGTTTGTATATAAGTTACTTAAGTTAAAGTCAATAAACTTCTATAGTGATGTGTTTGTATAAAATAAAGCTGCTCAAACAGAACCCACAAAGACTCTTCTATTGTGTCCTAGATAGGAGAGTGACAGTATTTGTTTGTAAAATAAATGACATAGTAAAATAAGCAGTTACTAACAAAGATTCAGAATATACTTATTTATTTATTTACATTTGTTGATTGGAATAGAATAATAATGGCAATGGACCATTTTCAGGCTCAGCCTGTGAGAAAAATTTCAAGTCAAAAATATGTTAACATATAAACATGATGAGATACAAATGCAAATGCAAAATGCAGATGCAGAACATATTATGAAGCCTACGTGGATAATGATGAACTAGTTAAATTTAATAATAACTATATATACAGAAGACTTACACACCAAGATCCATCTATAATATACACAAGGGGCATTTAAAGGGACATTAGAGGGATACATTTGCAATGTCTTCCTCTTTTTGGCTATCTAACCTTATAGTTTACTACCAGTAATCTTCCAGTCATGACAAATGACCCCAGCCACTTGGCCAGAAATTTGTTTTCTGTGGAAGGGTCTACAACTAATACCTGATGACATGTATTAAATTCTCTAAGTCAGGCACTCTTACTATAAACTTGTTGAATTTTCTGGTCTGTCTTGCATGTGCATCTTTACTATGGGTGAAACAACTTTTATCTCTCTTTTAAACTATCATAGTGTTCCATTACACTTTTTAAAGGGGTGTTCTACTCTTCCAAACAGTTTCCTTAGTGATGTCAAGAAGACCTTTGGGAAGCCTAAAAAATAGATGTTCAAACTGGAAAAATCCAGCTGAAGCATAGAGTACCTCTCAGTATGGTAACAACTGGTCCTAGTTTTTATCAACTAAGTCAATAACTTTCTTTAACATGAACTTCAATGTTTTATTGAACTTCTCATCACTCTGCAGTTGGTAGACTGATGTCTTCAAATATGTGATTTAAAAACACTGACATATCTGATGTGGTACCCTTGGTATAAAGATAATGCCTTGGGTAATACATATCAGTTTAGGGATACCAACTATGGAGAATAAAATCACCATTTCATTGACAATAGCCATGGCATTTGCTTAGTGTAATGGCATTGCCTCTGAAAAAAATGTAGCATAGTACAGTGTTGTTTCTGTGCACTGATACTCATTGCTAGATTTTACCAGTGGCTCCAAAATGTCCATAGAGTTCTGTTCAAATTATAGCTATGTAACAGAATAGGGTACAGTTTTCTGATATTCCAGTCAAGAAGTTCTTAAGTTTTCTGTCTCTTTCTTATGCTTGCCCATTAAAATCTGTCGGTAAATTTGCCTTGCCTTGGTTTTATCCACCTGTAGGTGATCTCTTAATATACAACTATGGGCTAGCTGCCTTACTAGTGTCCTACATGGTTTGCAGACCAAGAATTGATGTTGAATTTCTTCTTTATCTTTAATCACTCCATTTAAGAAGTCATCATTCAGCTCAAAGTAGGGGTTAGAAGTAATGGGAACATCTTGTTTAGTATCTTCCACTGCATCCTTGGTTATCTCACTATTCTTAAAGTATCATTTTCCCAATGGAGTTTTTTAAACTTTATATGGCTTACTTGTAAGTTCACTACCTCAGGGTTACTTTCTTCATCCAGCTGTTTTGAGGTGAAAGATATTGCTCCTTCCCCCAAAACCCTGGTATTACAACTTCTTGTATGTTTTCCCTTGCAAACAGTAATTCAAAACAGAATTCCCCTTCTGCTTTACTATCTTTACTATCAGTGCAGGCCTCCTGAGTGCTGCCTTTTCTTTTAGGTTGCTCTATCTTAGTGTGAGTATCTACCATCACCTCACTTTATTTTCCTTCTGTATGTTGTCCTCCCACTAGAAAGTGTATACCAGAGGAAAATTATTGTTGGATTTACCTTTTCCTTGGCTTATGGACACCTATTTCCTTTATTTGAATTTTTATTTGATTCTAGCAAAAATAGACTAAGAACTTTGCATCCTCCTGATTAGTTCAATTACTTTATTATTTCCAGATGGTCTTCATTTAAATGCCCTATTTTATCCTAGCTTCTCTGCCAATGTTTCTTGTAAATCAGTCTGCAAATTTCTGTCTTATAAATGATTTTATTTTAGGGTTCTGTATCAGTTCATCTTTAGTATCTATACTGTCAGGTTAGAATTTTTGGATTTTTTTACTCTACCACTGGGTATGATTCTGAAAAAAGACAGGACCATTTTTATTATCTACTTTGTAAGTTCAATACCAGATCCCTTCTCCTGGTTTTGGTTCTAGATCTGTACATGAGTGTCACTAATTTGCACTCCCCCAACCTGTTCTTCTAATGAATGGGTGTGTCAAGCTACAGATCTGCTTCTGTCTTGAGTGTACAATCTGATCTATTCTGTCTATAAATTTCCCTTATCCCACATTTTCCATATTGTTTTTCAAGTAAATTAATTTCCTAAAATTACACCACAAGTAAACTCAGGGGTAAGATCCACAGGACATAGCAGTTTTTGAGAATTGTTTAAATTTCTAAATGTGTAAAAGCTACTCTTTCATGTTGCTGTGAATGCATACTACCTCAATTCTTTAATGTGCCTAATCTGATGCTTAACAGTAAGAGACCCTTGAGAACGGTTATCATGTTTCCAGAATATAGCAGAGCTTGATCCTCTCTTCCTTCTTGAAATGCAATGTATTTCATTCTTCGTTCTAATGATGTAATGTATTTCAAAAGCTTTGTTGTAACATAGATCATAGTGCTCACTCAATTATCCTGGCTGTAGTTTTAGTGTACTCTATAGGAACTACTTTATTTAAAGCATGGATTAGAGTTTTCATATTTCTGCTAGTAGCAATCTCTTCAGTATTAGTAGTGCAAAATGTAGCAGTGTGATCTCATCCCCATATTTAAAACAAATTAACATATACTCATTGCTTTTTGCTTCACAGAAAAAGTCTCATTTAGCTAATTTCTTTCTGCAGTTTTTAAATTAAAAGTGGAAAACTCAGTTTAAACATTGCATCATTAACTAATAAACATTTTGCCACATTTATTAGCTTATCAGAGTTAAAAAAAACACTTATGGTCCCCGTTGGTTCACAGAAAAAGTCTCACTTGGCTCATTTCTTTCTAAAGTTTTAAACTTAAAAGTGGAAAATTCAGTTATAAATGTTGGTATCATTAACTAATAAACATTCTACTAAATTTACTAGGTTATCAGATTTAAAATCTACTTATGGTTCTTGGTTACACCGTCCACTGTTCAAGTTCCTTTAGCTTATCAGATTCATAGGTAGGTACTAGGCTACTGGCCCTAGGGCCTAGCCAAATGGTACCCTGACTTTTGCCACCCAAGAAAATTATTTTCCTGTGCCCCTGTCAAGCAGAGCTACAGAAGTGAACCCCAGGGCAAATTTCTTATCTCCCATCCAATCATCAAGATTTTTCTTGAAGAGTGCTAATGAGGAGCTTTGTTTGATATAGATAGGTAGTTTGTTCCAAAGTATGGGAAGTCTCTGGGACAGGAATCTATCCCTCTACCATGTTCTGTTTATTGTGGTGACAAGGTTTAGATCCATAGAGCGTGTAGCTCAGAGGGATTGGGATTTCTTTAAGTGGAGAATGTCCAACAGCTCTGGATTTGACATAGCTTTGTATGTTAGGCAGAGATCACCTCTGAGTAGGCGATATGCAACAGAGTAAAGCTGGAGTTTTTTGAGACGGTCTGCGTAGGGCATCTGTTTGAGGCCAGTAATACTCTTTGTGAGGTATTTCTGCAGCCTTTCCAGTTGTTGTAGATGTCTTGTGAGATACATACCAAAAGGGGCTTTGTACTCTATAATGGTCTAATGAGTGATGAGTAGAGGGGAACAATGGCCTCTTTTTTCCTGGATGAGAAACCTTTTGTGATGAGGTGTGCCATGTAGAAGGATTTCCTGACTACTGTGGCGATGTGATTATCAAAGGAGAGACTACTGTCCACCTGTGTCCCAAAGTCTCTTATCACACTTTTGGGGTTAAGTAGACTACTGCCTATGTGGTAGTTCATGAGTACAGAGTTTTTACAAAAAGGGATGACAGTGCAGTTTTTGGCATTGAGCTTGAGGCCATGGCTTTGACACCAGGCATCTGTCTCAGTGAGACTCTTTTGTAGGATGTCCACATCGTTAGGAGTTTTGATTATGGCTCCTAGTTTGCAGTCATCTGCAAACTTTGTTAGCCAAAGACCTTCTGTGTTAGCCTGTACTTTAGAGAAGTAGATACCAAACATGAGATGACCCAGAGTTCTTGGGATAAGTCTTCAATATCCATTTTCTTATATTTCTAGGCAAACCTCCTTAAACTTACTACTAAGTTTTCTAGCACTTTCATTTTACGGTTGCTATTGGGTTCTAGCCAAATGATTGACATTTTTTGTTGAAACTAACCTTAGCAAACACTACTGATTGCTCAATTGCATGGGGAAGATAGGACTTGCCCCCCTGCAAGAAAAAAAGTAGTACACAGGAAAATGTCAATCATATATGCTTCACTGGTTTGTGCATTCAAGAAAGAATAACACACTCAAATATTTATATTTATGGGTTCCATCAACTTGGTCAAATTGCTGTTTGCTCAAGTGAATGGCAATCAAATTAAAGTGATCAAATGTCAGTCATATCAAAGAAATACAATGGAACTATGTTTTTTTTTGACTGAGATTGCTTAATACCAGAGAAATGGGGATTTTCTCTTTTCTCCATTATTGAACAGTCTTGGACTTGATAGAGTTAAGTTAGTGGGGATGTGGAGTGCATTTGGGCTTGCCTTCCTGAGCAAAAAAAAAAAAAAAAAAATCAACAGTTAAAATAGATCTGTTTGCTTTAAAGAGCACATAATTTGATATTTCATTCTCAAGTGTATTTTGTATTGGTCTATAGAGTTTGAATTAAGTTTTCTTCTATTAAGTGACATAAACCCTTTGTGAGTCAGTGTGCATGTCCAAATGAAAAATATGCTGATATATGGGATTGAAAATCAGCTGATTGCACATACCAGCTTCTTTTTCTGTGCAAGATTGAGGTACAGTGGGGACAGGCAAATTTGCCCCTTTCCTCACTGTAGTGCAGTTGCAGACTTCATATATGTAATTGGGGGGCAGGGTTCTTCAGTTACTGTTATTTGCCTTTCTAGCATTTGTGCTCAATCAGTTCAGGTTCATTGTTTTTGTTTTTTGACATATTGACTCACATTCCATATACTGAAACTTTCCATATAGGCGAACATATATAATATTGAATAACTGAACATTTTTAATGAGTCACCTGACTCTCACTTTCATATTTTCTCCTAAAGCAACACAGAAATTGAAATCGTATCCCATGCTAAACTATTAGTTATTACCATTGACAATAAACTTACATTTGAGCACCATATTGGTAATGCCATTAAAAAACACTGCAAATTAGGAGCCCTATACAGATATAAACATTTCATGGACAGCACCACCAAAAAAGCTCTTGCCAACACTTACTTGTTCCCCTCCTTATTATACAGTGCCCACATTTTTACTAACTTGCACTCCCTTCTATAAAGTAAGTTCCAGGCCTGCTACCATAAAATCACCAAATTTGCCAAAAGTAGCTCATACCGCCCACATCACCGCCAAGCCTTAAAAGAATTAAACTGGCTGGAATTTCCACATCACCTTAACCTCATTCAGCTGTCCATAGCACATAAAATTGTCTACAATCCAACCAACTGCTGTGCCCTTAAGAATATTTTAATACCGCATAGCCCCACCAGAACCATTCGCTCTGAAAATAAACAACTCATAACTGTACATGTACCATACAAAAGAGCCAGACACTGCCTTTACTCATACACTGTCACTAAACTATGGAACTCAATTCCAACCAACATAAACAGCATTAGCTGCTTCAACAAATTTAAACTCACCCTAAAGAACTACCTACTAAATGCTAAACTGCCCCTGCATGTATCCAGATAGATAAACATCCTACTCTCCCTGAGCCTTCCTCTAGATTACCCCAATCTTTACCCATCAAAACCAGTAGGAAACTCTTTTTGATCTATAAGTTACTTTAAACAACGCCTGTTCTTACTATAAATCTCACTAACCTTAACTATAATTCTAATCCCTTTCCCCTTTAAAACTACCTCACTATTGATTTTTCTTTCATTTTGTTAAGTCTTTCAACTTAAAACGACCCCTCAAGCAATCTTTCCCTTTCTTAACTTTCAACCTGTTTCAATATTTACAAAAAAAATTTGCATGTGTGTGTGCATGTTTGTGTGTGTGTGTGTGTGTGTGTGTGTGTGTGTGTGTGTGTGTGTGTGTGTGTGTTGTAAATTACTCTGTTTTCTCTCTAATATTGTAACTTTCCACAATTCATTAGTCTGTTTCTCAGTTTGTTATATTGTATTGTATTGTACTGTAATTTCTGTAAATTCTGTAAAGTCTTGTAAAATACTGTGCAGTCATAATATACTATGTTTGTGGAGCTTTTCTCCTTGAGTCTCAGCTGAAAATGGGCTGCTGACCCATTCAGACTTCTCCCGGTCAATAAATAAATCAATAAATAAATAAATAAATAAATAATGTCAGCAGAAACGATCAAATAGTCATATGACTGCTTCTGTTGGCATTACTTTGTTGAGGTCACAAAACAGTGCATATGGAGAATTTGCCCTTTCCCCATTGTTGTGTAATCTCAGAGTTGGTATATGTAATTAGCACAGGGATCTGGGGTGTGTTTGAGACATGGGTGTCAAGAAAGTCACCTTGAGAGAGGAGCTAAGTAAAGTTTTTCTTTAACTTCTAGTGGTGACGGTTCCAGCAATGGCTCTCAAGCTTTATCAAGGTAGTGTTGCTTGGACTGGCTGTGAAGTCTTATTATGTGGATGTAGAGGTCACCAAAACTCTTTGTTTGGCACCAGAGAGTGAGCTCCTGCAGGCGACAGTGACTCCAGTAAAGATCTGCAATCATTGCTACCTTTGCAGAAGCCACAATCAGTGACAGCAAGTCAGCCATCATTGTCTATCCTGGTGTTACACCAACCTGTAATTTAGGGATAAGTGTGCAGCATCATGTGGTATCACAAGTCTACCAGCTTACTCTGAATATGCACATTAAGGTGTGCATCAAACATTGGGCACTGGAGATGCAGTCAGGAGACTTGACAGGGGCTGTGATGTGCTGCACACTGCTTCAGCTGCTTCTGCTGCTGCTATGGGTGACAAGTTACTACATTACGGTAATCCTTTGTGAGTCAGTGTGCATATCCAAATGTCAGTGAGTTAAGCACTAGAACACATGCAACAGATGTTAGTGAAGCATAGGAAAATGGTGTAGAGGTAGCAGGATGTTAGTGAAGCATAGGAAAATGGTGTAGACGTAGCAGGATGTTATCACATCAGTTACGCATTGGCAATGACTTACATAGAAACATTGTTTCCCTTGCATGGATGCATTCCTTATTGCATATCCAAACTCAGAAGGGAATGGTGACTTGTACTCAAATCACCAGTCAGTTTTTCAGGGAGATTGCTGTCTCCATGTTTTATTAAGGCCATGTTCACCTTTTACAAGTAGCGGCACTGTGAGCACTGTGTGTGTGTGTGTGTGTGTGTGTGTGTGTGTGTGTGTGTGTGTGTGTGTGTGTGTGTGTGTGTGTGTGCATGTGTGTCTGTGGTGGGTGTCCCCATTCATAGAGTATGCTGTTGATAAAGGCAGTCCAACGCACCACCCGTGTGCATCCCATGCTTTACTGACTTTGGTAAATGTGTGCTCACAATCTCTTATACACAGGTGCCCACACATAGTACACAATACTATACCATTTTGTGGAGGTGTACTTTCACTATTCAGTCTCTGAGGTTGGCATACAATAAGGGGGTGTGACATCCAAAGACATAAGGAGGGTGCCACTCTTGTGGTTTCCCTAAAGGTCTTTGTTGGTTTCCTTGTTTCTGATAAACCATTTGAACCTACAGGGTTACTTTTTGTGCAAGGTTGTCTGACAGTTTCTCCATTGTTGTGTGATCTCAGAATTGGTATTTATAAGCATCAGTGTGTTTGGGGGGTTCAGTGGTGCTTACTCCCTAAAATTTTTTTTTTTATTTAATTTACTTTTAACTGATTATGCAGTTGATTGACTTCTTTCAGTATTTTGAGTTTTGGCAGTTTTCATTTGTGGAGATGACTTCACTGGAGGGTTATGATGACTCATTCACTGCCTGAACCTGATACATTAGTTTTAGTATTCACTGTTGCCATTTCTGTATTTTCCCCTGCTTTGCCAACATATGTCTTCAGTGGTTGGGTATGCAAATGCTATGTATGGTTAACATGCATGTGCAGAATTCATAAAGTGGACAGTGCAAGACAGAGAATGTACATAGTCTCTCTCTCTCTCACTCACACACACACACACACACACACACACACACACACACACACACACACACACACACACACACACACACACACACACACACACACACACACACACACATGCACACACATATACACAACCTTATTGCACTTTTCTCCTGCAGACAGACCTCTGTTATCCAAATATGATCTGTATGAGTGTAGCATGAATGTGACATACTACATCTGATCAGTCTGGCATTAGCTTCACCTGTATTATAGTCCAAGTTAATGTCTTCTTTTGCTAGGTAATGTGGTCTTAGTCAGTGTGTCTTGTAATGTAATGTAATGTACCCACAGTCATGTTAAGCAGCATCAGCATGCAACATATTACAACTTTGGCACATGTCTTATTTGTGATCCATATTGCAATGCATTAGTGGAGTGTGACAGATGCAGACATCCATTTTTAAGTAAACAAGTACACACTCTGGGCCAGATTCATGAATGCCTATAATAAGTGCAGCTATCATGTACTAAACATAGCACACTACCTGCATGATAGCTTGCTATTTGACATTTATTAAGCTAAATATAGAGCCTCAAAAGAAGGGCAACTAGCAGAATATGCTAATACAAGAATAAGTAGCCAAATTACATGCCAATTAACCAATTCAACATGACGGAGCTATGCAGGGACCTGTAAGGTAATCATGTACATTCAGTGTAGCCATTTGCCCAGAAATCCAAAACTCTTTGGAATACAGCCACAATTACACTTAGAAAAAAATTTTAGGGATTGCTGCTGCTGTCATCATTAACCTGAATGCAAAAGAGGCAACAAACTTTAATTCAAGGTGCTGCTGCTGCCAGACCTCAGCTAAGAAGAAGAAGGGTGTTTAGACTTTATTTGACTTACCATGGACTGCATAACAGAGAAGCTGTTGAGTGGTGCAGGGTGGACAGGGAAACACTGGAGGAAATATGCAACCTTGGATGGCCTTATCTGATGCATCCTGGTGGAAACAAAGCTATGTGTAGCTTTATGTATACTTGCAGCTAGTACTTTAATGAGACCCACAGGAGCTATAGTAGGGGTGTCACAAGCCTCAACTTTTAAAATAACTTTTAAAATATTACATAATTTCTAATTGCGACACTACAGCAAACAAGAGAGCACCTCTGTTTTGCATCACCTGGAGGAGAGAGCAAGTAGCATGCAAGAATTTTATCCACTAGCACATTTTGCTGAAGTTTTGAGGCCATAGATGGCACACACATAGAAATAAAAGCTTCACCTGGTGAACGGGGAAGGAGGTACATTGACAGGAATTGATAACACACTATAAACTGTCAGGTTGTCTGTAATGCTCAAGGGATCATTTGCATTGTCCTGCAAGCAACCCAAACAGTTTCCATGATTCACAAATATGGCACACCTGTGAGCTGCACACAAGGCTTGCTAGGGGTGACTTTCCACAAGGGCAGGTTATGCACTAGACCCTTGGCTCATAACACCCATGAGAAACCCACACAATCCACTGAGAAATGATATGATGCCCATGCTCAAACTAGGAATATCATAGAATGTGTATTCAGCTTACTCAAATGAAGGCTCATGTGTCTAGACACATCAGGAGGTGCCCTGCAGTATGACCCAGCAACCTCAGCCCAAATACTCACAGCCTGTGCCATGTTGCATGATATAATTCTCAGGAAACAGCTTCAACTATGACAACAAGTGGAGGTCCACAGTTACCAGGACCACAGGCAGGGCCAGCAGCTGCAGGAGATACAGATGAGGAGTCTGAGGGAAAACCACCAACCGCAAAAGCTGCTAACAGATGTAGGCGTGCATAATATGCCATGGCTCTGGCTAAGAGACAAAGGACAGCACACACACTCAGTACCTAAATGAAAACTTAACAGTCTAAGCACACATAAATATTAAAACTGATGCCTACAAAACTACAAAACCTTTACTTAGCCATGTAATGGTTGCATTCTGTTAGGCAGGGACACATCTCATGGCTGCAGTATTAACACGGTAAGGCTAAAACCTGTATGGAAAAAATAGTCATACATCTGATTACTTTCATATGCAAACTCTTATGTGACACTAAGCTGTTCCAGGTGTAAACTAATGTAAATAATAATATTTTATTCCAATCTATAGCTGTGGATTTTGACCAATACTTACATCAAGCATTTCAGCTGACCACTGTATATAAACCAGTGAGCAGGTCAATGGTAGCATCATTTGCACAAGTATACAAATAAGCAATAATTAAATATCTATTTTGACTGCATTACTAAGAATACTAACAAAAATACAGTGAGGATCAACAATTACATAACTAATCATTCACAGATGAGTAGGAATTATGAATAAAAATATTTCTTCTGCAACACGTTTACATTGAAGCAAGCTTCTGAGTATGCATTAACTACCCACTCTGTGCATTATACACATATGCGACCCTAAGTCACAAAGTAATGAGCAAAGGACAGGGCACAGTCAACACCACTTGCACAGGTTGGGGGAAGCAGGAGGCTGAAGAAATCTAATGTCTAGACAAAAACAAAAGTAGTTACTTAATTCTCAACTTAAAGTCAATTAAGAAACTTGCTCCATTACTGACAAAAGCAAAAAGAAGTCCAAATAGAGAGTGTCAACAACCAACAAATAAGCTGGTTTATGCCTCAACAGAAAAAGAAAATAGTTTAGAGGCTAAAAAACTCATATTCAAACTTGACAAATATAAGGATAAAGAGGAGTCTTGAAAATTGTTTGATGAGCTGAAAAGCTCATTTATAAAAATGGTTAAACATTTTTGACTACCAAAACGTATTAAAGACTAAGCAATGTTATTTTGACCAAACAATGGTTATATGACAATCTTTAACATACTGGAGGGGAGCTATGGGGTAGGTTTAGGTGAATAGGGGAAAGCTATGCTAGACTAGTTTACCCAAATGGTATTTTTAGTATTAAAAAGTTAAACTGTAGAGAGGATAAAAAGTTTCATGATTCTTACTATGAATGTATGTATATATATATATATATATATATATATATATATATATATATATATATATATATATGTGTATGTGTGTGTTATAGTGCTGATCTCTTCTTGGCAAAGGGGGTTGTGGTTAGGCACAGGACTAAGGCAGGAAGAGTAAGTGTTATAAACCAAGACAATTCATTGTATGCCTAAACGTTGGTTTCAAAGGTGTAAGGAGATACATATGCATCACTTAAATACTGACAGACAGAGGGAAAAATAATATGTGGGTAATAGATTTATGGAAAGTTAAAGGGATGCAAATGAAAAAGAAAATTATTTTTTCACTTAATATATAAATCCAAAGCAGAAATAATATTTGTACAGGAAATGCATATGTTAGCAGAGCATTAGACACAGGATATGGAGAAAAATTGGATGAAAACAATTATAGCATCAGGTAACAAAACTAACAGAATGGGAGTGGCAGTTATTATTAAAAACATATTTAAAGACATTATTTCAAAATATGATACAGACAAAAATGGAAGGTGGTGCTATTTTATTGCCAACAACTATTTTTTGGCTATACCAGTGTTATTTCTGAAAATATATAGTCCCTGTGCAAAACAACAAGAATTTATTAAGACAGTATATAAAATATTAAGTATTTTTCTGAACTGCTATCATATAATAGGGGGGACTGGAACTCAATAGCTAATCCCATGACAGCTAGAAAGAACAGGAGTAAATTATATAATACCCAAGCTTCTACAGCAATTTTAGATTAAAAAACAGATAAACTCAGTACACGGCAAGCAGCTTCCACGTGCACAAGTCCCTTTAATTCTCTTGAAAAACTTGGTAAAATACTTTAAAAAAATACCACAAAATAAAAGCTAAGTGGTTGAGCACTTTTGTCTGTTAATTTGACATCTTCAGAACTGGTAGTTACTAACACTGTAAGCTTAAAATAGGCTTTCAGAAGCACACACCCCTCAAAAATAACTAATTGCAGGATCATAGGATTATAGGAGGTTACTAGGCTATTGGCCCTGAGGCCATTATAAGTCTAGCCAAGAGTTTAGCCCATGTTTAGACACATCAGCTCATGATGCCCCTGTCCAGCAGGGACATGGGTGGAATCCCAGCAGCATATTTTCTGTTTCCCATCTAGTTAACTAGGTTGTGCTTAAAAAAGGGGTAAAGAGGTACTCTGCTTGATGTGGAGAGGGAGTCTATTCTATAGATGGGGGAGTCTCTGGGACACAATTTGTCCTGCCAACAAGTCCTGTTGATGTCACAGACCATGTTGAGGCTGTGCACGTGGGTTACTTGAGTGGAGCTTGACTTGTAGATATGCAGCAGTACCATCATGGTGGGGTCCGTGATCACCTTGTTTGCCAGACAGAGGTTACCTCTGAAGAGTCTGTATGAAACCGAGTAGAGGGATAGGGCTTTTAGCCTATCTGTGTATGGCAGATGTTTGAGGCCCTGGATTCTCCTGGTGAGGAACCTCTGTGGTCTCTTCAGCTGCTGCATGTGCTTTGCGAGGTGCATGCCAAAAGGGGCATTGTACTCAATAATGGGCCTTATAAGGGAAGAATACAGGAGTGTTATGACCTCCTTGTCCCTTGAGGAGATACCCTTACTTATGAAGTGGGCCATGTAGAAGGTTTTCTGTACAACAAAATCAACATGGTGGTCAAAAGTTAGGTTGCTATCAACCTGGGTGGTCAAATCCCTCACGACTGATTGAGTGCTTAGGACACTGTTATTAATGTGATCATTTGTGGAGACATCACTCTCCCCAAAGGGGATGATGATGATGCATTTTGTGGTATTCAGCTTGAGGCCATGTTTCTAGCACCAGTCATTTGTCTGAGTGAGGCCCTCTTGGAGGATGTCCACATCATTAGGGGAATTGATGACAGCACCCAGCTTGCAGTCATCTGCAAACTTGGTCAGCCATAGCCCACTAGTTTTGGCCTGCACCTCAGAAATGTATATCCCAAATAACAGAGGCCCCAATACTGAACCTTGGGGTACACCACTTGTTACGGGTCTACTGCTTGAGGTGGCTTCCCCTATTTTGACTATGTGGGTTCTATCAGTGAGCCAGTTTGATACCCATCTGGTATCATATGGATTGAGGCATAGTTGCGACAGTTTATCCATTATGCCTGAGTGGGGAATAGTGTCAAAGGCTTTGGCCAGTTCAAGGTAGGTGGTGTGCACCGTCTTCCATGGCTCCATGGCTTTAGTGACTGTCTCAAAGAAGTCGACCCAATTTAGCAGACATGACCTCCGTTTGATGAAGCCAAACTGTGTGGGATCAAGTGTTTGGAGGTTCCCAATGTCCTTGTTAATGAATTCCATGATAATCTGTTCCATGGCCTTGTAGATCAGGCAAGTTAGGCTGATGGGTCTATAAATTCCCAGATTGGTGGACACACCACCTTTGTGTAAAGGGATGACAGTGGCTGTCCTCCACTCAGCTGGGATGAAACCACTACTCGGGCTTTGGCTGAATAGGGTTCCTAATGGTGCTGCAAGTTCCTGCCTGAGTTCATATAGGATGTAGCCTGGGATGTTATCCGGTCCCACAGAGGCTGTATTTTTTATCTTTGAGAGAGCAGTGATGACCTGTTCCCTAGATATAAGGGGAAGGAGGCAGGTACTGGGGATGTCCTGATTTACTGATGGGGGAACAAAGGGGTAATGATTTCACTGAATCTGACAGCCAGCAAGTTTTCTATATCTACGGCATTTGTATATGTGGTGCCCTTGACCAGTTCTGAACAGATATGGGTGCTTCCTTTGAGGTTGCGGATATATGTGAAGAAGGCCTTATGATCGTCTCTAGTAGATGTGGCCAATTTGTACTGAAAGTTTGCTTTGGAGGATTTCACTAATGCTCTTATTTGCTTGTTCAGGCTAAGGAGACATTGCTTCCAATTGGGCACCTGCTCCTTCTTGTTCTTGGACAGCAATTGTTTTTTCTTTTTTTATAGAGTTTATTTATTGCAGATGTCCACCAGACAAGTTTACTCTTCCTTGTGGAGGATGATTTAGTCCTGTCAGGTATTCCTGATTCCATGCATCTGTATAAATGTTCGTATAGTGCTTTGGTGTAGTTTTGGATATTGGTGCCACTTCCTACAGAGGGGGAGGGGGGGCAGTGAAGCTGTTTATACCATCCCTCAGGAGACTGTAATCAGCTCTGGAGAAGTTTTCATGTCTGATTCTAGCTAGACGGCGGTTGGGGAGATGGTGACTTCAAATGTGACTGCTTTATGGTCAAATGTTACCAGGGAGGATGATACTATAGGGATGCTGCAGTGGTTACTCATGTTGGTTCATATCAAGTCCAAGATCACCCCTTGTGGGGGTATCGACTAGCTGTTCCAAGGCATTTGCATTGACAAAATAAAGGAATCTCTGGGCATTTGTGTTCTGGCATGATTAGTTCTTCCAGTCTATGTTTGGGAAGTTAAATTCACCCAGGATCAGAGTAAAGGGTTGAATCTTGATAGATTTGAACAGGTCCAAATAGGCGGATTGGGCATCTTGAGTCAGGTTTGGGGGCCGGTAGCTAGCTATGATTTGAATAGGGGTCTTGGCAATGGTTAACTGCAACTGCACTAATATTCAAATAAGGAGTACATACTTGAATATTAGTTTTGATTGGTTATTTTTGAGGGGTGCATGTTTTTGAAAGCATATTTTAAGCTTGCTTTGTTAGTAGTTAGTGGTTCTGAAAATGTCAGATTAACAGACGGAAGAGCTCAACCATTTATCTTTTATTCTGTGGTATTTTTTAAAGTGTTTTATCAAGGTTTTCAATGGAATTAAAGGGGCTTGTGTAAGTGGAAGCTGCTTGCTGTATACTGTCTTTATTTGGATTGTGGATTTGTATTCGATATCTGGGTTAGGTTCTTTCTAGATTTAAAAGCAGATTTTACACACTTGATCCTTTCAACTTTCAAAACAGCAATACACCGGTGGAAAAGTTTACATATTATTCCCAGTGTTATAAAACATTGGACTAGATTAGATTTTTTTTAATTTCAGAAATATTTCTAAGTACTAACATTACTCAGTACACAGGGACCAGATTTTTCTCATATCATTCCAAAATTACATTAAAAATAAGTTGGACTATTGATGCTAAGTTTAAAAAAAAATGGTATAACTGGACATTGAACCCTGGCCTACTTCAAAAGGAAGATATTATATAAGAAATAAACAACATACTAGATGAACTTGAGAACAATGTATCCAACTTACAAATCTCATATTATATCCAGTGGGCAGCAAGCAAGGCTCAGATTAGAGGAATTCTAATAAAGAAAGCATCATACTACAAGAATCTAGATAAAATAAAAGTAACCCAAATAAAACAGAAAATTAATAACTTAGAAGAGAAATTATATGAAAATTTCAACTCAGACTTGGAAAGACAGTTAAACAACCTACAAAAAGAATTATATTGATTGCATGCAAAACAATATTTATTTAAGGAAATGAAAACATTAGCCAGGTACTTGGAATGGACACAAAGCCCTTCAAAACTGTTAGCAAGACTGATAAATATTAATAAAACTGCTCCCCTTATAACTGAGTTAATATACCAAGGAAAATGCTATCACACGAACAAAGAAATTATAAAAGTCTTTGAAGACCTATACTCCAAATTGTACAGTCTGCAAAATCTAACAATAACAGATCATGAAAAAGAAAAAAAATTAAAACAAATAGACTTCCCAAAACTAAACCAAAGCCATCAAAACCTTCTCATGGCACTATTCATGCAACAAGAAATGTTGCTAACAATAAATAATCTTAACACAAATAAAGCTCCAGGCCCAGATGGTTATACCCCAGAATATTATAAAATATTAGGACAGAAAATATCAACAATTCTATTATACTTATTCAATTATATAAAAAATAATAGTAACACATACTTATACCTAAATAATTCCAAGACAGTTTTTATACCTAAGGAGAATTCTGATAATAAAAATCCATGGAGTTACAAGCAAATTAACTTGATTAACCTAGATATCTAAATATTGGTGGCAATATTGGCAAATAGATTTAAAAAAGATAATACCAAAAATAGTGTCACCATGCCAATCAGGCTTTTATGCAAAACAGACAAACCTGGGGATAATATGTTAACACTAGACACAACAAACGCAAAATTCAATATACGCACTTGCAACTGATGTGCTTAAAGCTTTTGACAGGCTTAATTTAAGTTTTCTATTCTCGTATATGCCATACTTTGGTTTACCTCAAAATTTCATAAAAATAGTCAAAACTCTCTGTAAAGATGCCCATAAAACCCTATATATAAACAAGACAAATTCCTCATCAATAAAATTTCTGAACAGAACTAGGCAAGGATGCTCGCTGTCACCACACCTGTTTAATTTATACATACATTCTCTATTCTTACTTATAACACAACAAAAACTGTCATAGAATTCCAGAATTATATAATAACAAAATTGCATTATCAGCCTTTGCAGATGACCTAAATTTATATTTTACACTCCCCAACAAGGATCTAACGAAAATATTAGACTCCATTAAAATATTCTCAAAATTTTCCAGCTACAAACTAAATCCTGAGAAATCTTCAGTATTCCTATAAACCCAACAAGTCATCTAATCAATTACTTCCCAATAACTGAAATAAAGCTAAACTATTCATTAAAGTACCTGGGTTTGTCCTTTCAACAGGATGCAGCATTGTTCTACCAAAATAACATGATAAAACTGTGGATGAACATTGAACAGGATACCATAAGGTGGAACAAAGTAAAACTCCCCTTCATATCAAAAGTGTCTATCATTAAAATGTATATCCTGCTAAAGTTATTTCAATTTAACACTTCTAATATAATAATGCAAAACAAATTCTTTAAAAGACTAAACACACAGCTGTCCAAATTTATTTGACATCCCAAATCAGTTAGAATTAGTTACCACAAGTTAATATATCCCAAAGAAAATGGGGATCTGGGACTGACAGGCTTTAAGTTATAACTTAATTAGCTCGACTAGAATTATTGCAGTTTTGGAACATAACCCAGAGAGGAATGAATGAAGCCCTACTTGGATCAGAATATGGTAAAATTATGTAAACAATTGAAAATGTAATCCCAGAGCCCTTCCTTTTCTTAATGAGAAAAGTCTTAAAAATGTTAAAATACATAAATCTCTTAAAAATAAAATAAATTTGCACAAAATAATAGAATCACTAAACTTAACAGAGTTATTTAAAATTGTACAACCAATCCATTTGAACCCAAATCTTAAATTAAATAATAATATGATTACTCTAAATAATATCCCCCTTCATAAGTGAAAAAAAACATGTGGAATATATACACTCATAGGAACCACTCAATTAGAGATATGAGAAATGTCCTAAATCTCCCTAAAAGTTATACAATAATCTTGAGACAAATTAGAGAAATGTGTACAATAGTTATAGAAAATCTTGAAGTGAATTAGAGTAACATAAACACATGTACAACATTATGGAACATGCTGACCTTGAGAAAGAAAATGATGTCAAATTCATACAAATTGGTTGCATCACTTAAATGCCAAAGTACTACAAATCTTTTGGGTTTTTAATACCATGATGGGAATGGACCCCATTCCTAAAGGAAAGTAAAATTAATATTGTTTCAGTCTTTGATGTTAGCCAGAAGTACTCTTTGCAGCACCTGCAATGTGCCCAGTAATGACTCCTTCTGCAATTCAGACAGAGTTACATGTAACGGTAGCATATCTGAGTATGATTGAAAATTCTTTTTTATAAAACCCATTGCTCCTACTACTACTGGAACTGTCTGGGTATCCTTCTTCCACATTGCCCATGTTTCTGCCTGCAAATCCTGGTATTTTATGACTTTGTGTCTATCTGTAGATAAGACACTATAGTCACTGGGTATAACAATTACAATGATCAATGCTACTTTTGTCTTCTTTTCATGAGCTACTATATCTGCTTTTCTCACATCTATTTTTTTCGGAGAATTATTTAATTATATTGCATACCTGGAAATTCTGCAGTAGACAGACTTGGGTTGTCTTCCACATCAGCTCTATCATCATAGCATAAATAAGGTATACTGAACAGCAACATTTTATTTTTGATGAATGATTTTGTTAATTTACTCTTAATTTCAACTGGTGACTATTGTAGACTATTAACAGTAACTGTTAAGATTACTGAGTTATATGTTTTAGCACCAGTATTTTATTTACAACAAGAAATAGTTATTTTCAGATAAGGCAGCATTCTGGCAAGATTACTAGTAACCATAAACTTAAAAGTCCAATAAGGCCTACATTTTCAGACAGTGTTAACGTTTTAACAAAACATTATCCAATTCTGCTGATCTATAGAATATTGTACTACATAAAAACACAATTTTCTTTGTCTCTCTCTCTCTCTCTCTCTCTCCAATATCATGCAGTCCATTATATTTTAAATGATAATGCCTGAGGGATCATCCTCAGTGTCTGTGCAGGCAACCCAGGCAGTTACCATGACTCACACATATGGCACACCTTGCAGATGTACACAAGGTTTACTAGGGTTGATGTTCTACAAGGCCATCTCCTAGGTGATGCAGGTTACACATTGGAACCAGGGCTTATGACACCCATCAAAAATACACACACCCACTCACAGAGGAAGAATACAACAATCCCCACACTCTAACTTGAAACATCACCGAGTGTGTTTGGTATGTTGAAGTCATAATTCTGCTGTCTAGACATATCAGGAGGTGCCCTGCAGTATGACCCAGACACCTGTTTAGAAATTACCACAGTCTGTGCCATGTTGCACAATATCATCTAGAGGAAACAGTTGCAACAGGGACAGCAAGGGCCAGGACCACATACTTATGGACCACTGGCAGAGGCAGCACCTCCTGCACATGCAGATGAAAATTCTGTGAGAGAACCTGCAGCTGCAAAGGCAGCTGGCAGATGTAGGCATGCACAATATGTCCTTGCCCTGGCTAAGAGGCAAAGGATAGCACACACTCTCATCAGCAAAAGAATACACACAACAACCTAAGCACATACAAATATTAAAAAGTGATGCCATTCAACATCCACGAACATTACTTATCTATGTAATGTCTGTGTACGGATAGCATCAGACAAAGACAGCCCCAAAGCACATGACTCATGACTACAGTAATGTCAGGGTAAGTGTGGTACCTCTAGATTATGAACAAACGTGTAAGACAATAAACTACCTGCATACTGTCAGTCTTATACCTATCCACTCTGCGCATCAGACATATATGCAACCCTAAGTCGAACCCAAGTGATTAAAGGCCATGGCACAGTCATCACCATTCTCACAGGGTTGGGGGATGGGGGTGCAGTAGGCCAAGGGTTCACCATAGTAATGAGTGTGTGTGTGAGTCAGGAACACAGAACATTCATTAAACTATGAAATATTCCAGGGACACTAACATAATATATATATACATATACATATACATATATATATATATATATATATATATATATATATATATATATATATATATATATATATATATATATATCCCAATCAACATTAATGCTTTTTTATCTTGCATGTATGCACTTCATTGTGGACAGGTTTTGTGAGATGTGTGTGCTTGCATGAACACAATCATGCTGTGTACTAGGACTATGTCCTGCCACATCAGACAGTTGTGAGCTGTGCATGGTAGAGTTACTGTTGACTGTTGTGATTTCCAACCATGCAGTCTGGCTCTGCCAGGAGTTGCACTGCCATTCCCATGTCCCTGGTTCAAAATGGGGGTGCTACATGAATGTGAGTGATGTCTGCTGGACAATCTCTCCTCATAACTACATCCAAGATCAAGATACATTGGCCTACCATGTGTGGGTGTGGAAACCCACCTCACTGATGGAGCAGTGGAAATTGTGCCAGTACAGGAGCAGGATCTGGTATGGCTATATTGGCTAACAACAGAGGATGTTGTGGCTGGCCCTCCCCCAGCAGATGCGCCATCACAGACACTGCCCAATCCAGTGTGTCACTTGTCCTATCCAATGAGTCACACTCATGGTTATGGCAGTCTGTCAATAGCAAATGATAATACAATACTGTGAAGTAATCATACTAAGCTGGACAGCACAGCAAGAACTGACATATCTTCACAATACCAGCAATGAAGTTTTAGAATTGCATACATATCAACATTCTTTTTTTTTATTGCATATTGAAATACATTCACAATATGAACATGTGAGCAGTTTGTGTAGAGGACAAGTATAACTTCTGCACTGCAGTGCACTACTAATCACTGCAGTGATTTTAGAACAGTCTCCCCCAAGTAACTAGCAGTAATGCTCTCTCTGTATTCAATCAGTCTCCCATCCTTACAATTCTTTAGCTGTATAATTACCTTTCTATAGTGTAGATTCAGCACTCTGAGCACTGTGAAGATGCAAATAAGGCATGAAATCATTAGCATTCCTGAATACAAAAATATCTGTTGGTGTAAGGGATGTAAACATGGTGTAGGTAGCTACATGATTACATGCACACAGGCTAGGACTACAGGGTGGAGCAATGACAATTTTTAGCTGTTAAGGGCTTGTTGGCATTAATGCTTACTCTGACTATAACAAGAAATACTGAAATGACTGTTCTTTCTCTGAAGTGTTTGTATCATGCAGAGTAGACTTGCACTAAAAAACTGTTAAGCACCTTAAGAGATATGAGAACAACCTTAACAATACTGATATTCTTGTACTAAGAGTACATTGCCCATCCTCTCCTAAAATCTGTCTGAAATGTTGAGCATGTATATTACACAGTGAAACAAAGATGCAAATAAATGGCTATTAGACTGCAGTTCTGTAATTAAGCTGGACTATCTAGGAAGGGAATATGCTAAAAAATAAAAAGAAGAAATAGCTGGCAGTTTTGGCTACCTGATATCAACATGGTGTAGGCTATTATTAGCATAAAATATTTGTCAATGTCACATTGATCTAGACACATTAAAGCAAATGAAAAAGGAACAATTTTTGGTCCTGTGATGGTTGCAAACAGGGCTAAAAACTCAACAGTATGTGTTGCTATTGCACTCAGTTTTAGGTTCACGTTCAGATAGTGTGCTGCTAACAAAGTTAATGCATATTTTCTGAGCATATGATCAGACTATAATATGCTCAGATCTAGGAAACTTCACAATCCTGTATTTTCATTATTATACCTTATTATTTGTTAATACTGGCACTATATTTTGCTGTTTTGCTCCTCATTTGCATTCATTTTGGTAAAGTGGACTGAAGACTGGCAACATTTCAAATCAGGGAGCAAGAGTCCATTGCCCAAGGTACAAACTAAGAAATCTATGCTTGCATTAAGTACTGTGTCCTCTAGATTACATAACTAGATAGGTAGAGGGTTCTAATCTCATAGAATTAATTGTGTGTGTATGTGTGTGTGTGTGTGTGTGTGTGTGTATGTGTGTGTGTGTGTGTGTGTGTGTGTGTGTGTGTGTGTGTGTGTGTGTGTGTGTGTGTGTGTGTGTGTGTGTGTGGGTATGTGTGTGTGTGTGTGTGTGTGTGTATGTGTATTTGTATGGAGTTATGTAAATATTACATTAACAACTGCTGGCCTCAGTAAACCAGTAGCTTGGAATTAATGTTACACTGCAGGGTGTGTCCAAATCAATGTCAGACCATTCTCCTAGCATCATCTTATTTGCAACACCACACCAATGTTATCCTGTATAAAGTGTAGTCTTGCACTGTTAAAGTCAGATGTATGCAGTGCCAATCATGCATAGCTAGACAGATAGCTATGGAGTTATAATCACACAGCAGTCAACTTGTATATATATGGAGTTGTGTAAATATTATATTAACAACTACTGGCTTTAATAATGCAGTAGCTTGGAATTAAGTTTACACCTAAGGGAGTGTTCACATCAACGTCAAGCCCTTCTCCCAACATCATCTTCTCTACAACACAACACTGATGTCATCCACTGTAAAGTGTAGTCTCACACTACCCAAGTCAAACTTCTGTAGTGACACTTGCATTAAGTACTGTGTCTTCTAGAAAGTTAGAGGGTTTTAATCTCACAGCAGTCAATTTTGGTGCATAGAGATGTGTCAATATGACATTAAATACTTCTGTCCTCAATAGAATAATAGCCTGGAGTAAAGTTTACACTGCAGGGTGAGTAAACATCATTGTCAGACCCTTCTTCCAACATCATCTTCTCATCAGCACAATGCTGTTGTCATCCTCTATAAAGTGCACTCTCACACTGAATTCAGACTTCTACAGTGGTGCTTGCATTAAATGTTGTGTCCTTAGATTGCATAGCTAGATAGGTATGCTGTTCTGATCTCACAACAAGCAGTCTGCATGTCTGATGGTGGGACCTTTGCATCACTGGAGGATTAATTCTTCAGATGTGCTCATTTGACTCCCATTTGTTTGAAATTTTAACATGGCCAGACCTCTCCTGTGGCATATGTGTATAATACACTTATGTGTAGATTGTGTTAGCCGATAGCTAGGGAGTTTGAATATAGCAGTATACATCAGACTGTCCTGAGGATGCAGGAATGTATTATCAGACTTCTCCTGTGGTGTGTGGATATAATACACTTGTGTGTAGGTCCAGTCAGTCGAATGTTAGGGAGTTTGAATACAGGAATGACTGCTGTCTGTGATTCTGTTTTTCATCTTACTGTGTAGAATATGCTGCACATGAGCTATATCTATACAGAGTGCTTGTGCTGTGCAGCCACATTTTAGCAGAAACACGAAGGTAATACATAATGGTGATATCATCCATTGAAATGTGCAGTGTTGCAGTCATCAAATAAATCTGCAGTTGCAATTCTGTTTCTGCAAATCTTCATAAGCCTGTGATGTTAGCCACACAGCTGAAATCCCAGCATCATTGCTTACAGTCATTGTACATGTTGTTAACAGTGTTGTCACCCACATGTGCTATATGCATGTGTATATGTTGTTTCATCTTACAAGTGTTTAGTCTACATTTCCTTTGAAAAGGCTGTATTGAAGCTTGATGCTGCCATTTGAATACATTGTCATTTCATCACAGTTGTACTGAAGCACCTCCTAAGGACAGAGGAAATGAAACTATGTAATGGATGTTGTTGCTTAAGTAAGACAGGTGATCCAATAAAGGAATATATCCACACTGGACATAATTGTCGTTCTACCATCACAGTGACAACAGCAGGGAACTACAAGTGTGTTTGGGTATAGCTAGCATCAGGCAATGTTGTCTGACATACAGCTGGATTTTTTCTAAGTAATTACAGGGACACATATTCCTTGCTTCATACACATGATGTAATGTTTTCACATAACCACACATATGATAATTAGTGATTCACTTATACCATTGATCCCACCATGGTGTTGATCTTCTCAGTGATTAGACAAGTGTTCCAAAGCAGCATTAAGTGACTGTAAGCATTTGTGTCTTTAACTGTCTTGCATGAAAAATATCCTCACAATTAAATTTTGTACATATATACATACAGAGTGGTAGAGGCCTGCTCCATGAGTTTTAGATGATAAAAATTGTGGGCAAATACAGTATAGCTGAGTGAATGAGTTCACATGGGTGAAAATCAACAACTGTGATAACAGTTCCACTGGGCAAATGTGACTAATAGTCATATTGTTATTTGGAGGAGTTGCACAGCTTGATATTCAATTCTACCATATATTTTCATTTTGTGTGACCATACTGGCATCACACAACAACCATTACATTATGTCAGTCTTGTCCCTGGAAATGTTGCATGAACATATGTGAACATAGTTTTGGATTTCATGGCAGTAGACATTTGTTATGCCAATGTCATGCTGAGAGTGGTACTTTGGCATGTGCATTGAGTCCTATGGTGTACATGAGTGTGCCTCAGTTCTTGGTTTTACCTGTGCAAACATACAGAGAAACCTTCCTTGACCCTTAACATTGATATAGGACCTATCACAATTCTGTGTACATGAGCATACTCATTTAATTGCCATCAGTCTGACATGCTAATGTGACATTCATTATCAGGGATACTTTCTTTATTCACACATTCATTTGATTTGTTTGTGATAATAACCATTGATATCTCCTATGGTAGATACTGACAATACGCACCTCTGGGAAATACTGTACGTTGCATCACAGTGTGGTGTTTTGCTTTGTTTTCTTTCTCTGGATTTAACTAATCTCCCTATAAATCTCTTCTTTTGAGATTTATTGCCTCATTAAATGTCAGAGCAGTCTCTCAGTGTGTCATCTTCTCTGCTCAGTGAACACTATCTCTAATGTAACATGGTAAATTTTGATTTTATAGCATGTCTTGACCCTGTACTACACTTTTAGTCTCTCTCTCTCTCTGTGTCTCACACACACACACACACACACACACACACACACACACACACACACACACACACACACACATGCGTGCATACAAACAGACATGCACACATTCACACACACATACTTTTTGTCTCTGGGGTGTAACATGAGCTGCATATTTTACACCATAGAATTTTTCAAGATTTCTTCTTTAGCCAACGGGAATTAAATGATGTACTTCATTTTCCAAGCACAAGTGAGTATTTAAGCACTATATTTAACATAAGTTACTTAATAACTCCTGACGAAGGGCTGATGTCAGCTTGAATGCTCGAGTCATTCCAAAACCTATGTTGATCTAATAAAATATATTAGATCATGTCTGTGTTCCAGCATCTTTGTGTTTTCTATTAGTGGACCAACACAGCATTTCTTTAATTTTCTTCCCCCAATATAGGCTCATAGATTCAAAGAAGGTTATTAGGCTAACAGCTGTAGAGCCTTTACAAGGCTAGCCATATTTATCCTGAGTTTCCCCAATTGTCAGTGGTTAGGTGAGTGAAGTTTGCAGAGGTAAGGGTCTATTATAGTTAATACCAACTTCCTCTATCCAGGATGGACATGGGTACCATCCCAGAAGTGAATTTGCTGTCACCCATCTATTGATCTAGGTTGTGTTTGAAGTGGGTCAGGGAGGTGCTCTATTTCACATGAATTGGAATCTTGTTCCAGAGAAGTGGCAATCTCTGTGAGATATATCCATTTTCCAGCATAACCTGTTCATGTCAGAGGCTAGGTTAAGATCCCTGGAGCAAGTGACCCTTGTACAGTTTGATTTATGAATGGGTAGCATTTCTGTCAGGGCCGGCTCAGAGACTGACTTGTAAGCCAGGCACAGGTCATGCATTAGCAACCTGTAGGTGACAGAATACAGTGACAGGGATTTCAGTCTTTCTTCATAAGACTTGTTTTGTGCACCCTGTAATTTCATGTTGAGAAATCTCTGTGGTCTCTCCAATTGTTTCAGGTGTCTGTTGATGTAAATGCAAAAGGGAGCATTGTACTCAATTATTGGTGTGATGAGGGCTGAGTATAATGGAATTATAACATCCTTAGATCTAGATGTGATGCCTTTACTTATAAGTTGTGCCACATAGAAGGATTTCCTTACTACTGTGGATACATGGTGGTCAAAGTTCAGGTTGCTGTCAACCTGAGTACCCAGATTATGTACCACTGGGTCTACACTTAGGGAGGTGCTGTCTATAATGTAATTAGGAGGGAAGTCAGCTTTCCCAAAGGGAATACTAATGCATTATTTTGCATGCAGTTTTAATCTATGGCTTTGGCAGCAATCATTTGTCTGCGTTAACCCTGTCTGCCATATATTAACATCATCAGCAGACTCAATGATTGCTCCCAGCTTGTAATCATCAGTGAACTTGGTCAGCCACAGTCTATCCAAGTCTTCATGGACTTCTGAGAAATAAATTCTGAACAGTAAAGAGCCCAGCACAGAACCCTGTGGTACACTACTGGTGACTGCTCTTCTGCTACAGGTGAAGTCACCCACTTTGACAGTATGTGTTCTGCTGGTGAGCCAGTTGGCTACCCATTTGGTAGTGTAGGGATTAATTCCCAATTGAGAGAGTTTCTCTATAATACCTAAGTGTGGGATGGTGTCAAATGCCTTGGCTAGGTCAAGATAGGTGGAATGCACTGTCTTTCCCTCATCCAGGGCCTTGGTGACTTTCTCAAATAATTCAGCCATATTTAAAAGGCATGATCCACCTTTAACAAATCCAAACTGGGTTGAGTCCAGAGTTTGGAGATTATCTATATCCTTGTTAGTAAGGTCCACAATGATTCTTTCCATGGCCTTGCAGATGAGACCAGTCAAGCTTATCATCCTATAATTCTCAGGGTTGGTTGATGGTCCCCTTTGTGAAGAGAGATTACTGTTGCTGTCCTCCATTCTGCTGGACCATAGCCAGTTTGCAGGCTGTGGTTAAATGGGGATCCAAATGGGACAGCTAAGTCATGTTTTAAGTTGTTTAAAAGGCAACCGGGCATGTTGTCTGGTTCCACTGATGCCATGTTTTTGGCCTTGGATAGCACTGAGATGGTCTTCTGTCTTGAAATAATAGGCTGAGGAATACTGGTAGGTATACTTTGGAGGATGACTGGAGGGGATGGGGGTGAGGTTTGCCCCAGATCTCTCAGCTAGCAGGTTGGCTATTACCTGAAGTTGGGTATGGAAGGTGCCATCCACAACCAGTTCAGCCCATAGCTGGGTATTCCCTTTTAGATTTTGTACATAGTTAAAGAATGCCTTGTGATTATCCTAGGCTAGGGAGGCTATTTTTGCTTCATATCAATGATTCTCTGTGAACTCTGTCCTTAGCTGTCTGGATGTCTGACTGTAGACAGGAACTCCTCTATTTTGGTCAGTGGTGGTTTGGTAGCAGGACAACCCCAATAGTCATATGTTCCCGGCACTTGCAGCTACCCTACGTCTCACTTATGTGGTCATATCACTGGCTCTGTGTTTGATTTTTGAATGCATATGCCCATGACCTCCAACTACATTGATGTTGTTGACCTCTCCAGCCAATTATGGCTATAGGAGGACTTGTCACACCTGCCACTCCCTATGATGAATGACCCATAGTGATGCAGTGCATGAATGATCACTTAATTCTCAGCATCACTGTATGGCAGTTTACAGGGTGCAGATGTCTTGGGTGTCATAGTCCTATATGAGATAAAACATAATATATATATATATATATATATATATATATATATATATATATATAATGCAAGGCTGCATATGAATATACACAACATTACTTGTTGAAACAGATAAAAGCAATGCAAATCATGTTGCAATCTTGTTAGAGAATCATAGATAAGAGAATGATCTTCACAAAATAAACAGAAGAAAAGAGGGGAAGTGTTGAAAATGGTTGCTTTCTTTTGTGTAAGGAAAGATTAGCTTAACTGCTGCTAATATCCCAGTCATCCACACATCTAAGTGCAAATTACAAAGGACAACTTCCAGAACTTGGTTCTGTTGCATTTGTGATGTCAACTTATACTATGTCACATCCTGAGTAGATGTAACTTATTCTTTGTTCTTTACAGTATTTGTATGCATTTGTGACAAATACTGATAATTTCAATTGAGTGTTGTCAATGCCCTTGTGTCATAGGGTTCAAATTTAAAGAGGGTGCTGTTTATGTAATCATATTGATGTTTAAGTAGTATATGTTCATGTTGCAAGACAAGAAAGTTGGGGAAACATCTGAAATGTACATTTTAACTACTTGCTTCATAAGGTTTTCTTTATTTAAGTATTGTTTTCTTTTTTGTTTCTTTCTTCAAGATTTGCTTGCTATTTGGCTTTGTGTACTCTTGACTGGCAGCAGTCTCTAGCAGTGAACAACAGTTCAGTTCCTAAGGAAAAAAGTGAAACATTTTATTTGAGCTGCCTTCTGTAGTGCAAACATGCCTGGTGCTGGTGTGCAGCTGTCAGCACTCTGGATAGTACACAATGCAGAAAATGCACCTGTCATGTAATTTTTTTAAGAATAAATAAAGTGAGCTTAGAGAGAGGTCACATAATAGAAGGTTCAAATACAGTCTACAGATACTTTTACAGAGGGATCAGAATGCCATTTGTCACAACATTTTTATTAGTACTATAACAATAAATGCAAATGAATATCATAACTATGTTTATTGCAACAAATGTATTATTCTGCTTGCCCAATATAATGCGTCTAAATTGTGTTAAATGTGGCAATTATGATATTTAATTTAGAATGCACTTGCATAGGTGTGATGTGCACAGTATTTTTGTTATAATTATTATGCATTATCACATATCAAAAGTATGCATTTAGCACAGCATGTCTTGTGAAGTATGCATGCACCATAATTCACAATGTATTACTCGGGTCATGTAACTGCATGCATAAGAAATGCATTTCCAAAAATAAATACTGCTTTTTACATAGAAATGCAGTCACATGACTAAGTAAAGTCATAGACATACAGGCATCTCTTATGTATATTGCCATTCATTCTTTAGTATATCTGTAATTAACAGGTTAAAAGTAAGTTCCCATGTGGCACTGACAGTTAATAACCATTTAACATTTTATCCATTTTTTTCTCATGGGTTCAATTTCCAGGTGGTTTTACTCAGTCTTACTAATGTGTCCCAATAGCCCAATATGTCACAAGTCATACCATTTGTCCTCCAACTAACCATGATTATAACAAACATCATAAAGCAATTCATTGTTTCACATTGGAACATAAATCAAGACTTTGAGCATCACACATGGACAACTCTCACTGCCATACCTCACATCGCCTGTGCTTTTTGTTGCAATCAGTATCAATGTGTATGCCTAGCCATTTCTGTGCTTTCAATTGTGCAAATGCAGCTGAAAAGGCTGTGCAGCTTTGAGCATAAGTTATTACATAAGAGATCTGAATTGGGTGCCAATTCAAGCACATATATCTAGCTTGACTTCTGCAGACATGGCTAGTAAAGGTAGGAATGGTGTTCCTTTTAGAGTACAAAGGTAGGGCGTTGAGGAATCCAGGATTTTTGTGGCACACCTTGTGAAGTGCTACAGTCAGAGGCTGATTCAGGGGGATTTTACTAGGTCTCAGTACAAGGCTGAGGCTTGAACTAGCTTGCCAAGGCTGTCTCCTGTAAAACTGGCATGCCATTCACTGGACAGCAATATCATCACCACTACATAGGCATGAAGAGGCACAAGTGGGACCTGCTGAGCCGAAAGGAGGATGAATTTAAGACTGCAAACACTCTCCATTTGTGGAAATATTATGACACATCACCTGTCTATAATGTAGCATTGATTAGCCAGCCATAAGTTATTCATTATGCTTATATGTATATATATATATATATATATATATATATATATATATATATATATATATATATATATGTCCCATACGAACTCCCAAACTCACAGAATCCCGATGCCCAAAATACTTAGACGAAAAGCCTGAAACCCCACATTACCGAAATGTTGAAAGCACGAAATTCAAAATTGCAAAACTAATACATGCATACAGCACACACACAAACATACACACTACCCTCCCCCCATAACCAAACCACCTACACTAAAGATAAGCAGGGGGGATTTTCCCCCCTGTACCCCCCATCCCCCACACCCTCTACTTTATTATTCTAACTCCGAGATCGCACAAACATATACACAAGGCAAACTCACACCCACACATTAAAGTCCCTCTCACAAACACACACAAACACACATACACACACACACACACACACACACACACACACACACACACACACACACACACACACACACATTTCAGTCACAACATAAATTTACACACACTAAAGCCCCTCACAAACACACTTACACACATACTTACCTGAACCACAACACCAGAAGCACTAACTCAAAATCCCTTAACATTGGGATTTTGAATTTCATGCTTCTGGTTTGTCAGTAATGTGGGGTTTCGGGCTTTTCGTCTCAGTATTTTGGGCGTCGGGATTCTGTGCATTCGGGATTTTGTAGGGGACCTATATATATATATATATATATATATATATATATATATATATATATATATATATATATATATATATATATATATATGAGTTACCTTCAGAATATCAAAATCCTGAAACCCCAAAATTCATATGGTCGAGACCATATGATCAAAGTTTCAGAATTCTGTAATTCTGAAAGGAGATCTGCATACAGTGCAGAATGGGACATTTCCCTTTTCCTCGCTGTAGTGTGATTTCTCAGAGTTGGTATATTTAAGTAGCAGGGGTGTGGGGGGTACAGGGGGCTTGCCCCTCTGCAGAAACGTTTAAATTGTTTTTTTTTGGATTTGTTTCAGAATTTCAATCATATGGTCTCGATCATATGACATTCAATGTTTTGGAATTTCGAGATTCTGAAGTGAATCCATATATATATATATATATATATATATATATATATATATATATATATATATTTTTTTTTTGTCGCTACTGTACAGCTGCAGAAAGAATAGCAGAAAACTGTGAGGCTCATCAGGACAGACTAACTCATTTAAGAGAGGCACAGGGTAAGTATACATCAGGTCTGAATGCATGGCGGGAAGTATTTTCAGGCCATCACTATATGTTATTTTGAGCAGGCATACCTTAACTTTTATTTCAGACATACATGCCTGCTCTAGTAGCGCTTGTTTATTGTGTTATACAATGAGTGCATCAGTTTAATTGTGTGAGAGTTTAATACCCAGAAACAGACATTAGAATTTTTTTAAGGATTGTACTTATAGGATATTATCTGTAGTACTGCATGACAGTCACAATTCAATATTTACAAAGGCAGTTATTAATTTTGAAAGGCATATTCAAATATATGATTGTATTTGTCATGACATACTATTCTGATTGCTTGATTTAATTGCACATTAATGCTTTGCCATATGGATGTGGCAAAGATGTACATATTTATTTGTCATATTAGTTTATGTACTGAAAAAATAGTGTGACATACCATTGATCTAATGCACTCTTTTTTGTCTCCCCTACATTATCTCCTTATTTCTTTTTTATCATTCATATACTATTTTTAATACATTTCTGCTGAAAACAAAATGCCCATCTGTGTCATCAGCTTGTCTCCTCAACATTTGAGAGATACCTGGTGCCAAGCAGCATCTGTAACTTAGGGGGAATGGAAGTGCACAGCATATGTCAAAATCGTATGACTTATCACATTACACTGGTGACGTTTATGCTACTGTACTTAGCTATGTACAGTCAGGCTAATCTCATGAACAGGCCAAAGAGATGAATGTATTCACTGTCCCTTCAAACCATTGCAATTAAGGTTGTGAAGTAACATTTCCTGTGAGGTATGCTATCATAATTCACATGTCTGTAAAATGCTTTTGCCATAGTGACAAGGGTTAAATACAGAAATATGTGAAAGTCATATTTAATGTTTTATTTCAATTACTACTATGTGTGTAAGTGTTGCCTACATACCTTAATAACTTACCTTAGTAACCCACCATTATTCTACTTATGCTCAATTGTGTTTCCACTTTTTGACCCCCTACTTGTTCCCTACTGCAAACACTTTATTGCACATAGTATGATAGATTACGTATCATAAAAAACATAATATGAACACCCTACATAAATGTTAAAAATGGTCCAAAAAATATAACATTCTTTGTCTGTTTGCATGCTTGTTTCTATGTGTGTGTTCCCACTTCTGTATCATCACTTTTTACTGTTTCATATTATGCTCCTGGATGTAATATACACATTATGTGATTATTCAATTGTCATGAGTGCAGAGAAGACTAGTCCATACAGTCCTCCTTTGTTTCAATCTGTTGCCAGATTTGAATTTTGTGAAGTAGGAGTTCCTATTTGGTGTGGATAGATAATACTCCAGTCTGTAGATTTGTTTTGGAATAGGGTCAAGGTTCAAATCCAGATGTATAATTATAATTATAATTATAATTATAATGACAAACCAAAGTGGAACAAAATGCAAATATGTGCAGAAATGAACGAGAAGTTAATCTCTTAGTATGTTTGTATGTGCATCCCTGTCTCCAAATATCCCCATCTTCCCACCCTTTCTTCATCATAAAATGAACATCTTTGATACAATGCTGTTTCCATAAGCCAAGTTTCCACCAACAATAATATGCTTTGACCCTCATATGTTTCATAATACACCTGTATCATACATATATCATGACAAGCATGCAAAATACGACATCTGAAATAGAACCATAAAACTAATTCAACTGATTCAGACATGATTGTGTGTACATACTGCTTATTTGTGTGAAGGTCAACATGGAGCGCCACAGACTACTGCTAATTCCAGTTCTAAGTTCAACACCTCAAGATATGATTACTCATCCACTAATACTGTGCCATCAGCAGTGCAAATGAGCTTGCCAGCAGTATGCTTCAGGGAGAAAGTTAAAAAATTACAACAAATAATTATGAGTAAGTTGTACAACTTCTGTATGTGCTAATGGAATTTTGAAACCTAGGTACTTGATTTTCAGAGTGATGTTCGTTAATGTATGTCTGCACTCATATGGTTCACTTGCAACTTTGTTACAATGGTGTGTAACCTTTTCACACATCATCCATCAATGTTATTCAGAAGTGCACTGTCATATTTAGAAAGTGTCTGTTTGTATTGTCAATGCACATCATGCAAGCATGATCCAAGACAACTGACAGCGACACAACAAATGGCTACTCTTTGCATGCAATCATCCTGGTATGAACTGTCATGAATTCTTACTTGACAATTCACTGTTTTACAATTGTGATTGTACTTCGCAACCCATACTGTGAAACAGGCTCATGTCACAGACAGTAACATAATGTATAAGAATGAAAGGAATTACATGTTATCAGAAAATAATGTAATTACATGGAACAAACAGAGTCCTGTTAAGCTGGCCTGTTCAGAAACATACATTTTTCCCAAAATCTGTCATGACAGTAGGTGATGATCAAAACTGTGAAGTTGTAGAACTTAGAAATTTGCATTTTTTACATCTTTAAAGTTAGACTTCTCCTGTGGAGCTTGTGATTCATATTGTGTTCTCTAGACAGTATAACTCATTAGGTAGGTGGTTCAGATCTGACAGTGGAGAACTTGTGTGTATTTCTAGGGGGAGGTAAGTATAGCTTCGACTACATTTGTCCTGGGTCTGCATCCACTCAGGTGAAAACTTTAACTTTTTGGCAGAGCTCCTGTTATACTTTATCCCACTTTTAATACAAACATCTTTTCTGCAATGTACTGCTGAGGTCATCCTGCCTAAAGTGTACTCTGTATGTTTAAGAGTACAATTTATCCTGTGTTGTGATTCATACTATGTGCTCTAGATTGTGTAACTAGTTAGGTAGATGGTTCAAATCTGAAAGTGGTGAACTTGTGTGTTTGTGATTCTAGTGTTAGGTAAGTAAAGCTTCAACAAGAGATGTGCTTATGTCCGCTTCCACTCATGAGAAAACTTAATTTTGGACACAGCTCCCTCTGCACTTCATCCCACTTTTAACACAAACATGTTCTCTGCAACACACTGATGAGGTCATCCTGTCTAATGTCCACTTTCTCCCCTTACGAGAGACTTCTCCTGTGATGATTGCAGTTAATACTGTTCTCTAGATTCTGTAACTAGATAGGTAGGGGGGGTTCCAATCTAAAATTGATTTCATAGCATGACTGTGTGAACTGTCATGTACAACTGTCTCTGTAAGAAAATCATTTAGGTAAACTTCCACTTAAGAGATGTATTTTCACTGGCAGGGGGCTACCCTATAAATTTCTAGTATCCCCAGGCAATACCCATTTTTGTAAACACAATGATTACATGATGCTTTCAAAAATGAACTACATCACAATTGTAATATGATTTATCCTGTGGCAATGGCTGTTGATATTGTGCTCTCTAGACTGTATAACTAAATAGGTAGGTGGTTTGAGTCCAGCAATGATTGTTTGCTGTGTGTCTGTCTGTCATGCTGTTTAGAAACGGCTTCTAATAAATACACAATGTGTAGAGTTACTGTGCTCTTCAACCACGTTCTTTCCTTTTTAGCAAAGTATCACCCTATTAAACAGTGGTGATCTCATCCAATCAAATGTACGCTGTCACAATTGTAAACCAACATCTCGTGTGACATATGCCATTCAGGCAATGTTCTGTACGTTGTGATTGTAGGTAGTCAGTTCAAATCCAGTCATTACTCCTTAGACTCACTTTTGTCAGTATGACAGTGAATATGCATGTAGGTAACAATGTTGTCATCCAGATATCTGCTGTGTATATGCATAGCTGGGGATTCCTATTTCAAGAATTTCAGCTCATTTTTCACACAGATATCCTTTATTGGATAGTGATGATGCCACTGGATGGAACTTGACATTCCTAAGAGAACCACTAAGGCTTTTCTTGTGATGTGAGGCAATGTTCTTTATGCTGTTGCCTTATAAATGCATGTATTTCAGTCTGTGATTATCAACACATTGTGCATAATTGCCATTTAACCGTCACAGTCATGACTGCATTGCGCATCATGTTTGGATATACTTAGTAGCAGGCAATGTTGTGCGACATATACCAACTGCCTTTTAAAGAAATTATAGGCGCAGATATCCCTTCCAGCAATAACATGATGTCATGGTTTCAAATACGCAAATATCTCACAAGGTTAGCAACACTTGCACTGTAGTGTGTTCATTATTCAAAATATCATGTAACCTCTGTCATCACATAGTCAGGTGTTCAAAACCCACATTGACTAAGAATTGTGTATCCTTATGCTGTTATGCATGGATGACATCCACCACTGTAATGATCTGAGCAATTCCAGTGGGAGAAGCCTCTACCAATCATTTTATCTCCTGCAAATTGTTTACACACAATCATATGATGCAATGACTTCATATAAGTGGAGTCTTACAGATTCTAGTGTGGTGCATATGATTCATTCACATGCCTTTAGTTGGTGGACTTACATAGCTCTCTGTTCAGTTTCCTGCAAAGGGCAGCATTACATGAAGGCACCGATGTTACATAAATAACACTGCATTAAGTTATTATCAATTATTACTTTGGACAAACAAATATAAACTAATTTTGTAATTTTATGGTAGTGAAACAGTTGTACAAATATCATCGTATACGTGCTCCAGTGACACATGCATTGAGTAATGACTTATATTGTATATCTACATATATCGAGTGTGGTTCAGTTCTGTGACAGTGTGTATGTACAAAACAACAGATACAGCTTCTTTGGCCAAGAAACACTGATATTGCCCTGCTCACAGTGATGTGAATATTAACAGAGTCACCTTATTGTCACCATTTTGACAAATTAATATTGTACAAATTGTCATCAAATGTCCTTTCTTACTTCACACCTTAATTTTAATTATTTGTGACACACTCTAATGCTATGTGCTGTGGCAGGCCTAGTCAATTCACTGCTCTGTAGAGTGTGTAGTATGATAGCAGGTGTTTGAATCTGGTAACATCTGTTTGTTAGATAACTGTCAGACAGGGGGTTCTTAGGTAAAGAAAGTATTTATGTCACAGTCAGAGAGACACATTTTTAAGTCATCACCCTCCAAGGAAGGTGATCCAAACCCATTACAACAGGAAAGTGCTGCAAACCCTTCAGGGCTGTTCTTCATACACTAACAGCATGCCTGTTTTTGTAATGTCAAAGGTTGATATGCAACTTTGTGATATCTGTCCTGTTTAAATCTGACAAGATGCAAATGGTATGTCATTGATTGTTCACAGGCATTACTTATTTTCCAGATAATAATAATCTGTATTGCATGTCCTCATCCAATACTCTGTATTGCATGTCCTCATCCAAACATTTGTGTATTATTGTATTCTTTTCTTCACTCCATAGAGATTTATAGGACATGAGGGATTACATGTGATTGGGCCTGTGTTAGGACACTTCCTTCTGTGTTTGTGTTGTTTACATGCTGTTATGGCAGTATCTGTTGTGATTTCTTGTGAGCATGCCCAGTATAATCTTGCAGTAGAGGCACTCAATTTATGAAAGGAGACCTTGAACTTATGAAATATCATCAGATCTGTGTTATCATTTGTCACTTGTATATTTGAGTGTTTTTATATTACTGTTTAAGATTTACATGAATATACAACGCATGTTTGTCTAATACATGTTTCAAGGTAATATACCCCCTTGATTTGGTTGACTAATGACAAGAATTGGCAAAAACATGCTGCTTTCTGATATGCATGACACAACAGCTGTAGGATTCTTTTCTTCTTGTTTATACATGACAAAATGGAGAATAGAGTAGTACTGTCAGATAACACACATATATTCCCTATATATATATATATATATATATATATATATATATATATATATATATATATATATATACATGTAATATTCAATAGCTGCAATCTATGTGGATAACTCCTAACATATCCACTGCCCTTGCTAACTATTATCTCAGTTCAGCATGTTACTCCCATTCATTACACTGTTGCTTTGTGTTCCTTTCAAATCTTTTGTTAGTATGTCCATTTGTATTTATGTGCATTGGTCAAGAATTGTGAGCAGAATTAATTATTATTACATCAATATGGAAATATTTAAAACATTTTTTGTGACATAAGCACATTTGACTGCATTATCTGAGTACATTTTCTTCATTTACAATCCCTTCTTACTTTAATCTGTGCTAATACCATTGTATTCTGTGTATATTCTCCTCATTTAATGACCCTGCATATTAATTGTTGTAATCAACTTGCCCTTACTTCATATAAGCTGTCTGTGTGTGCTCACATAAGAGGTTTGCTTTCCAGACAAACCATTTTGATTACATCATGTGCTTCTGCTTCCCTGCACCTTTTCACAGCCACCCTACACTTCTGCTGGCCATGTAAAAAGTGCTTCTGAATGTGGATATGAGAATGACGATCATCATGCATATTCAATGAACATTGCTGCTGGTCACGCTTACTGGCTTACTTCGGGTAGGCTTTGAGTGCAGGTGATATGATTGTTAATGATTCTCAGCATCATGATGTTACATGAGCCCTGGTAAATGGTGATGATTATCCAGCTTCTTCACTGGTTTGAGCAGCCAAAGTTGTTGTGGCTATCGCTTATCCCCAGTTAGGTACCCAATTCTTCCTTTGTGCAAAATACAGAGAAAAATAAACCACAGTCAGACAGCAGCACCAGGGTTACTGCAAGTTTCTTGGCTAAAACACTGTTTCTCTATGATCACTGGAGAGAACCTGCAGATGAACCGAGATTAGATACTTCCTGTTAGAAGTATGCTGCCTGTAGTAGTGAGCCTTGAAACTCTGAAACAAAAACAGCAGTTTTAAATGAAAAAAAGCAAACCTTGTTGTAATGAGACTGAAGTATTTCTGCAGGGGACTGAAGCCCTTCTGTACACCCATCAGCCCTTTTACACATATATATGTTGACTGAGACTTACATAGCTTAGTGAATGATGAATACTTGATGACTATGGATTCAGTGTCTACACTTTAAGCGTTGCTGTTCTAAGAATCAGAGTTATGGTTATCAGCAGTCTATCAATGGAAACTGTGCCCGTTGTAATATGCCATGACATTATCCATCCCAGGCTCCTATATAGATAATATGACATGATAGGAATCTAGGATTATGGTTATCGTCTTAATCAGGGCTCTGGACATGTTGAGTTTTTTTCCTTTTTATCACCCATCATGCATTGCAGAAACTTTATTGAGGATTCTCTTTGCAGATAACTAACATATATTTCATGAGTGTGCCGAGTAGGCTGATGGAAGGTGCCTGTGACTAGAAAGCTGACCACTGCTATGGTCTTAGTCTGCAGGAGTACTGGACATCCTTGAGGGACAATCATATCCATGTCCTAAAATCCTAGCACATGACAAGTGTGTGCTCATCTATTCATTGTATGCCAAACTGATCTGGATGCTTAGTGCATTGCATTTTAGCTGTATGTGGTACTCATTGTCTGATGGCCTGGTCTTTAGCTGGAGATAACTCGCTAGTTTAGTGGGTTATCTGTCTAGTGTTATTATCCACAATATTATGATGAGTGCTTGTTTATTTTATTAGCAGTTTAATTTGGGATAGCACTACTTCATTTTTTGCAGTTTTATAGGTGCCTGCGGTGATACCCGATGTCTCTGAACTGTACATCATATCACATATATGAGAAGGGATAGTACTATGTTTATTTATTTCCATTGCAGCATAACTGCTGATTTGGCTGCTCTGAATCCTATTTTAATGTTTTTGATTCACAAGGATTTCTTAGCACGAATCTTTTCTGCAGTGCAACAATCCTTATTGCTGACTGTGTCTCTGAATCCTGATCTGAGTGCTTGGGGGATGGAATTGTCATAATGATCAAGATCTTCACCTTATAAATACTCAGTATAGGGTTTGATTCCAATCACAGTTTATCAGCTAGGCTTAAAATGGTCCTTCAGGGCAGTTAGTCTTATATTCACCTATGATAGTATAATACAACGTATCATTTGTATGAATCTAAATTACTTTATGGTAGCAGTTTTTCAACTACCTTCATGTAAGTAAGCAGCAATAGATGGGCCTTAAACTGAAACAGAGCAGTTAAAAGTCCATCCCGTCAAGGCTTTCATACTTGCGTTTCCATGTGGGGCAATGTCCTTCATCCATAATATGCTAATAATATAATCAATGTCTGGGTCACAAAATCACAGAACTAAAGAAATATTTCCACTTGCAGTAACCCATTTGATGAGATATCTGTCTAATTTTCTTTGCAAAAACACCAGCTACACACAACAGCTTAAATAAACAGATGAGCACCGTTATTTTCTTTTTCATAGCGCGATATGGAGTACTGTACAAGGGAATGCAGAATCAGTAAATGAAAAGGCCGTGCAACTTCGTCACATTGCAGTTAACCCAACCTGAGGAAGCATATGTTTATTGCCAAATGAAATACTGTACCATTTTTTGCAGCTGGTTAAATTAGTAGCCACCTAAATGGTATGTTTTTTTTCATATGGGAAGAGAGAGAGTGCAGAAATGTAAAAAGCAGTTCTAGGGATATGAATGGAAACTGCTGTTCATATCTAAGATTACTTAGGTTTGGTTTCGGCTATTCAGGTAGTATAGATAATATTATGAGGTACAGAAATGCAACTTATTACACATTTTTGCTGTTAATGAGAAGGTGATGCTAATTTACCAATATGCATGCCATACTCCAGTACTTTTCAACTATTTCCAATGCTCATGATAACATCAGTTGAAAATGCTCTGGTACCAAAAAACTTCACTTGCTTGTAAATCAGAGTGGAATATGATTTTGAATGGTAAAATACCAACTCAATTTTCCCGTCCTATTTTCCAACTAAATAAACAGGAGTTCCCATCAAAATATTTTATAGGGTAAGTACACTCCTTCAAACTTTGAAACTTTTCTGTGCAGTTAAAGTAAGTCCAAAATTGCTGTACCTCAGAGAACTCTCCATTCTTCAAGATACAGCATTCTTGATGTTCGTTATAAAAGTAGCTGAGCTATGAAGGGATGCGTAGATGGCAACATTATACTGAAAATGTTTTCAGCTTTGCAGATGTGTGTATAGGTATACCCATGGTGTGAGTGGGTGTTGCATTCTGAGATTCATATATGTTTTGACATCCAAGCACACTGAAACCATGACCTTAATTTGCTTTCCCTGTAATAGTCTGTATTTATATAACACTTTGTAACAGAACAAACAAGTTAAGTGAACATTTCTGATGTGTACAGACTCATTTATATCATGTGCATTGGGATGGCTATTTAAAGCCTCGTCTAACAGTCTTTGAGAAACACATTTATCTATTTTTAAAAGTAGAACTGAATATTTCTTTCATATACTACTGGAGGAAGGCTGTTATATTAGTGTTTTTTTTCTCAAATTACAGTTTGTGCCAGTATAACTAAAACAATGTCATATTACAATGATAATAGTAAGAATCTGATAAAAGTATTCATTTGTCCTGTAATGATTTTTGCAACTTTGGTTTACTAATATTACTTTTTTTTTTGCCTGTTGGGTCTAACTGGAAAAGAGGTTACTAGTCTAGTGGGACTAATCTGGTCAAGGATAAATAAATAAATAAATAAATAAATAAATAAATAAATAAATAAATAAAATAAATAAATAAATAAATAAATGTATCCATCACCCTCTGCTCAAAACTGAAAATGATCCTCATTTCAATTTATGTTTCTTGATTACTACTGATAAATAAACAGACATATAAATAGTTTCTGGCAATTCATAAAAAAATGCAACAGCAAAGAAGCTAGGAAGAGGTCAGTAAATTCCATTCAAAGGATCCTAACAGAGAAAGCCTAACTAATATGCACAGCGCAGAATCTTGTCTTGTTCTGTAGAAGTCAGGGCAAGAACCTAAACTTATTACAATTAAAATAGCCCACCTCAGCACGCTCCTTATTAGTTACATTTAGAAACCTACATTGACATGTCAACATACTGACCTTAAATATGACCCAATATGTACAACTGAGATTGTAGCCCATTATCAAAGGCTAAAAGTCAAAGGGCAAATAAAAATAAATTAAAAAAAGTGCAGAATGGGAAAAATATCAGTTACTTTACTTACATTCAGAAATGATAAAGAGAATATGAATCAGTTGTTTTAATACTAGAAAGCACAGTGAGCCAGTTTGAGTTATTTTGTCAAAGTTCAGCCAGTAGAACAATGTACATGCATTTCTTCAGTTCTAATTAAATTGATCGCATCCTCAGAGACCAGTAAGATACATTCATTGTGTCAATCATTATTTCCAGTTTACTGGTGGGACTTGTATATGCTTTCATTACTTAAGTGTAATATTACCCACTGACGCACAGACATGAAAAGAATTTTGGAAAACAGAAGTGCTTTAAATATTTCAGGAATACAAGGCAAGCTATTTTAACGAAAGACCAAATATTCCCAAATGATAACAAGAACAAAAGAATTAGTGGTTAGTATTCATAAAGCTTGTCATTGGTTCTAATTCTGTGTCCTTCAATAAAATACGTTTAAGGGTTCTGACTTTCATCTTATCATACATCTAAGACATAACATGAATTTTAATTCATAGTTCTTCACAGGAGAATTTCAACCTTATAAAATGAATGATAAAGGCATAATAGGAAACATATTGTGTGCCTGATTCTACACTTATCTAGTCATTCCATACTAAAGGTACGTAATGATGCTAGAATTCCATAACATTGTGTTATCTTATAATTACTGAAAATATATTTCCACAAATATTAATCATGAACATGAACTGTGATAAGGAAGTAAAATTTGAAAGTATATGTTAAGTTGCCATTAAGTAAGATTAGGCATGTAATGAAAATCATACCTCACAACCTGCAGACACTGAAAAGAGGAACAAATGCCATTGAAAACTAGGCACATCCAGGCAAGAATTTGAACATTTAATGAGCATAACATTTCAAAACCAAATAGCACTTAACTCTTCCAGTAGGAATGAGGGATACTGCTCTGAATTTGATGTTCAAAAACCATATTGATAAAAAGAATGATGATTATAATCACATTAACAAAGAACATGTTAAAACGTCTAGACTTTAATGAACTGTAATGTAAAATTCTACCACACAATGTCATTTATTTTTGCTTCTGAAAAAAGGGGATATAAGACGTGTGTCCTCCTTCTTTAAATTATTGGTGCCACTAGTATGTTGGTCATGCAGTTTGGTTTTCTGTGAACTAGACAACTTCAAAAAGCACATATGATGAAGGGGACTCAGAAAATTGTGCGTGCGCATGTGTGTGTGTGTGCGTGTGTGTGTGTGTGTGTGTGTGTGTGTGTGTGTGTGTGTGTGTGTGTGTGTGTGTCTGTGTGTGTGCGTGTGTGTGTGTGTTTGTAAGGGGGAGCAGGTAAATCAAGCCTGAAAATAAGAATGTTCATCTAAATCAGGGACATACTTTGCAGGGGTAAATCAGGCTTAAAAATAGGAATGTTCCTACAAAACAGGGCCATTTAAGAGGACTGATGAACATGCATGCATGTCAAACATAGACCAAGATCAACTGTAGTTCAGTGGCTGATATCATTAAACAAACAAGCAAACAAGCAAATAACCAGATCAATGTGGCCATGCAAAGGGACGTATCCCAAACTATGGGTCTACTTAAACTTATTGATTTCTAGGATATTATGCTGAGCTGACTGTGGATGAGCTTACAGCTGCCCATTTGACCACTGCAATATATTTAAAGACATACAGATATACAAAAAATGTTTTTTTTCCCTAGGGGTGTGCCCAAGTACTCCTCAACGTGTGTGCTCTTCCCCATAGTTTGAATTTAAAAATATACTACCTCTGAGGATGCACCAGTTCATGGAAAAGAAATAGATGTTATTTCTTTTTTTTTCTGAGTTGGTGCAACCTTGTGGATAGCATATTAGAAATTAAAGATGGGAACAGAACCCCCAAATCTGGGTTATAGAGGATGTAGATCCAATGCAAAACTAGACTAAACTTTAAACTAGCCACTTGTGAGTTGTTAATTCAAGTGAGCTAGGGAGCTATTGTGACCTTGTGATGCATATGCAGGGTGTTAATCTCTTGGTCATCAATATGGCGGTGTAGATTGATAGCCAACTATCACAAGAAGATCAACATGGATGTTTGTTGATCTGATATGTGTTGTTAACACAAACCAATATCCCAAGCAAGATCAGTATAGGACTCTGCAAAGGTAACTGGAGTTCCTGCATGATAGCAAGTATTCACATTAAATTGGCCACTCAGATGTTAGCAACTCTGCAATAAAGCCACCTACTATGTTTAAGCCATGCTGTCACTATGCTGACCAACACTGTTTCTCATTTCTCCAAACCAGAATTTTCATACATGTTACAAGCCAAACACTGAGAATTCCAACCAACCAACCAAAAATAAATTCTTTCTGTTTTGATTCAGAGCTTCAAACCAATCATCTGCTATCCAAGGACAGATAAGGTTGTGCTTTATTGCAGTCTTCTGTTCCTAGAGGCATTCAATGGATTTTTAAGTTTTCATGTGGAAAACAAAAGAGCTTATCTGTGTTTTTGTATTTATTTTATTAAAATTTTGGCCTGAGTTTTTGAGCCTGAGCATTCTTTGTGGATTTTAGTTTGATGGTCAATATTCTTGCTGTTGATTAAGTTATGAAAACAGTATTTTGGATAGCCGTGATGGTGCAGCGGCAGCGTTGTTGCCTCACAGCAAGAGGTTCTCCCGTTTGATTCTCGGCTGGAGCGCCTTCTGTGTGGAGTCTGCATGTTCTCCCCGCAGTCGAGTGGCATGCGAAAGACATGCGTGAATGGGCATGCCTTCACTGAAGGTTGGGTGTCGGGCTGGCACCGTAAAAATCTACTGCCAGTCATTAGCGGACCGGAGTTCCACTGTGGTGACCCCTAACTGGGAAAAGCCGAAAGAAGAGCAACAACATTTATTTAATTTTTGGATTTATTAATTCCATTTAAGTTACTGTTATTTAGAGGCTGCTTTCTGCTGCCAGTCTGTGTTAACTCCTTTTGGTGGGACTAGTTAGTCAAGACTGCGGACCATCCTGCTTCCACACCTTTGTTAACATCATTCTAACTAACCTCACACATGGTTTGATCCCTCCGTGCACTAATGGAAAATCTCTTTCTGGTATGATGCAGAGCTACCCAAAGCCTCATTAGGTCACTATGTACATAAAGAACAGATGATTCAATTTCTCTCAATTAATCTCAAGACAAAATATATCCTCACAGGAACCTGGCAGTTTCCTACCTGCAGTTTCAGCAAATGTCTAAAAACTGGAGATTTAAAATACCAAACCTGTATATTTACATCTCATACCACAAGTTCCAGGCCAGATGAAGTCACTCAGTTAGTACACAGACTGATTTATTAAAATAAAAAAAATAAATTCAGCAGTAAAAGTTAACAGCAAAACTTCAAACTCTTATACCATTAAGAGCAAGTAACACTACTCTGGCACCTTGGCTTTCCGAAAAGCCTTTTCAGTGTACCAGCACCTCTGACTTCTGTAAATATACTACCTTCAAAGTGACACTGACTTAGGTAAAAAAATAGAATACATTAATTTCCTTTTCTTCATGTTGGCATGGCCTTGAAGATGGTACTTTTTGAAACTGCACATGTAGAAAGAGATTATCATCACTCTAAGTGGCAATACCACCTTCCCCTTGAAAATAATTTAAGATGTGCTATATTTGGTTTAGATCACATCAATTATCTGGGACAGTGGAACAATGTGGCAGAGTATCAGGGATGGATTCTTTAATAGTGCAAAGCAGACTCAAAACTGAATAGAAGATGTTGAATGCTGAGGTTATTGCATGTATTTGCTTTGTCTATGTTATATCCAAGGTACTGCAAATTAAAAAGTAAGATTTTTTTTTTTTTGCTTAAAATTATTGTGCTACCACCAGCCTTATGTTACATTAGGGTTAACAATTTATTCTGCTGTTGGGGGGGGGAGCATGGGGTTTTGCCCGCCTATGAAAACATTTTTCCAGGAGTCTTCTGCTGTTTAGATGATTGAGTTCTTTTTGAGGATTAGGCACCCAGCTGAAGTTCCAAAAAAGAGTTGCTGTTTTCCCTAAGCTCCGAATCTTGCTAACTTTCTATTTCTAGGCTTTTCTTTGTACTTTGTGTTTTGTTTACTTTTTCTGTGGCAATACCCTTGTGCAGTGTTACTTAACGTTAATGAGGAAGTGTGGCAAAATAGAATTAACAAAACTAGTTGATCGATTCACTCAACTCTTGTAGAGAACCTCTCCCTTATAAAGTAGGTATATGTTCATAACTTTATAAGTTGTGTACCAGTGTTAAGGCTGTATGGCCATCTTGTAACTCTTCTCAATCAAATCCTTTGACTCCAGCCCACAAATTTGTATGTTAAAGGGTTCTAAGTCACATATGTCCTCCGAGCATACACTGAGTATTTCCAATGAGGATATCTGAATAGAGAGCTATAATATGATAGCACAAGTTGATTCAGGGACAGTACTTTAAGCTAATAAAAGAAATAACTATGTGAATTAACATCTATAAATGTGGGGAATAATTGAAAATTAAAGAAGTCATCTGTCATTGAACAGGCATTTATTTAATACTGTTTGAAGTAAGTTGTACAATGACTGTTTGTTTTTTCCAGTTCAAAAATTGTTCAGTACTTCAGGCTAAAATGCTGCACTGTAGTCTAGGGAACAAAATTGAACCAATCAGCAACAGACTTTCCTGTAATCTGCACCATTCAAACACATATAAACGATGAACACTATCAAAATGTAAAAAAACACAGAAGCACACACCGGACTTCCAAACCAATTTAATGGAATAAAATTAAGCCTCTAGTAACTGCTTCCATCTACACAATGCATAGACTTCTTCAGAATAAGAAATACTACACACAGTCAGCTTAAATACACATGGCAAACTCCGCCTCTTTTAATTAAAGACATATACAATGAAATAAATGAACTATTGATACCAAAGAAACTGTGTCCCTATTTTAATTCATAAACTAATACATCAAAATATCACAAAACTTACAAAAAACAGTAAGTAAAAAAACAAAACTTCATCTTATAGCACACATAGATTTCAATTTGAGAAAACAAGAAATGGAGACAACTTCATTAAGACCAGGTGGACGCCCAGCGTTACACCTTAGCTGCCACTAGAGTTCTAAAAATTCTAAAAACAAATCTATAGGTCCACCCCTAGGGTCTTGTTCAACACTATCTACAACAATAAGTTTAAAAAAACATTCAGACATGTAATACAGAGTCACTGTCCAAAATATTTAGGAGTTTTGAGTACTTCTTCCTATCTCCACTAGTGCCATCTATTTACAAACCTCTGCATATACATCTTTCTTAACCCCTTCTCTTTTCTCTTCTCATACTTTCCACTAATGATTTGACCTCCTAAATTGTTGGATTCTGCCTTTTCTTACATTTCTGGTTATAGATTTTTTCAGTATTAGTAATACTATACAACTTAATTGTTCCGTAGGCTGTCAGTCAAGTTACATCAGACCCAAACTTGAGCATGGAATAATAGTATGGAAAACTTATAAGAAAACTAGAATACATTTTGAAGGAGTACAGCAGAAATATAGCAAGGGCATGCAAATGAACATTTAAGTTATTATGAAAGATTAAAATATATGAATTTGTAGAATGTTTCATACAGATATTTATCTTCTTGTCATCTTTTTGTTGAGTGCTTACTAAGGCATTTAGAGACAACTGATTCAGGGAAGTGTTTTAGATTATCTAAAGAGAATCATCAGACAACCTGTGTAGTAGATTATATAGGGATGGGGGTGTATTAATTGGTTCTCTGAGAAAGTGCTGATGCATGTAATAGAGTACCAACTTACATTAAGCACTGGTTTAGATATTTTTAACAATAACTTGGACACATTATGGGAATAACTGTTTTGGTATATTAGCAGACTAGAAGGGTATTACATACCTGAAATATTTGTATGTATGCATGTATGTATGTATGTATGCATTCCCAGTAAGTGTTCACATCTTGAATAATCAGAGACCTGATAACACTGTCTAATCTTCACCTGCCTGTTATAAACCCACACTGTTGTGCATGAACAAATGATGAGAGAATTTTTTGTGATCCTGTTTGCTACATTTCCTAAAAATACCTTGTAGTCATAGTTAAAAATAGTAATCTGATGATAGGATCTCATTTGTACTGCATCCATCCATTTCTTCAGTAATACTAATACTACTCCCTTCTTCCAAGTTTCTGGAAGAGATTCTCCTCATAAGATATGACCAAACAGCTCTTAACAGACTTTATCACCTCCCCCTTCTAATTTCCATATCTCACTTGGGATGCCATCAGAATCTGGATTACTTTTTTCCTACTGTTGCATGACTTCTATAACCTCTTGTTCTTTTATTTCACATATTAGCTGCCTTCCTTATTTCTCTGCAATTTGCAAAAACACAATTCCTTTTCAAACCTATGTATATAAACATTCTAAAAGCTGAGGGTTCTTCTGCCTTATGTAGCTCCCTAGAAAATTCCAGGAATATACTATTCCCCCCTTCCTAACATCTAACTCCTGTCTGTCTATGAACCTAGCAAATCTGCTGGGTGATTGTCTGTATTCGGACAAGGTTGCTAAAGCCTAGAACTCCTTACTTGTATCCATCAGGTCTGTACCCTCTCATCTTTCAAAATCACTCTGAAAGATGACCTAGCTAAAATCTTTTTTTTTTCTTGCTCAAAATTAGGATAAATTATATCCCTAAATAAACAAGCAACTTTTTATTCCTTATACCTCCTTATTCTCCCTTCTTCACTTACTTCTTTATTGCTACCTAATTCTCTTCCTGACTTTCTCTCTAAATATACCATAAGTCTGTTTTTCCCTCGCATCATACTGCAGTTCCTGTTTGTATTGGACTAACTTACCTATAATTTCTCTACAAGCTATCTAAAATTTCTCTTAATATTAAATGATTGTCATATAATTTGTATTGATTCTTAACCAATGTTTTATATCACGTCTAATTTGTTATAATTATTTAAAGTGTAGATGTTTTTGTTTTATTTTTGAAGATTGTGAAATTATTGTTCTTAAAATGTTTTGTAATAATTTGGAGCTTTTGTCTCCGGATCTCCACTGAAAATGGGCTTCTACCAAGCAAGACTTTCCCAGTAATCAAATGTCAATAAGCAAATAAATAAAAACATAAATTTCAGTACAGCTTTGTTTAAGTTTTGCTGCCTTAGTCGAGCTATCAAAGCCTTGGAGATTTCCAGTCATAAAACTCGTTAATTGTACCACACTGAACCAATGTAGTAATGACATCATTTTGTTGAACTTCTATTAAGACATCCCTTACTTCCTTTCTTCAGCCTCTGTTAATCTCCATCTAAATGGTTGTAGTTCCTTAATTGCTACCAGCTCTTCCCTTCTTTACCTACTGTTCCTCTCTTTTGTAGTCCTTATAGAGCCCAAAATGATGAGTTTTAGCCTATGCTTCACTTTATTTGACTCACCTCCTGTAACCAACACAAACTTTACATCTTTTAATGTATATATTGGAAATGCCTAGTTTAACACCTTTTCCCTCTCTTGTTTCTCACTTATTTTCATCTTTACTGATGCTTGATCTGACAGCAACATTTGTCCTATCTTTATATAAACTAGAGCTGATCAATGCTCCTCAGTAATATAAGTCCTACCAAGCTAGTACATTTAGGAATATGTGTGTACACACCACACCAGGACCCCTTACCAGCTTCCCAAACACCCAACACCCCGAGGATAACAAGTATCCTCTTTACCTCCTTTTTTGTTGTCATCAGTTTAATTGTTTTTCCTCCGAGTAGCATAATTTATGTTTATTATAAGGTTCTAACCCCAAGCTAATAATAGATTATTTCCTCAAACTTAATAACATTTAACAATATTATTCTAACACAATTAGCTTTCATGCCAATAGAATGTAAACTGAAATGACTGCCAGTAGCTTGCCATTGTACTTCTTTTATCTGTTCAGCCCTTATATTCGTCATCATCAACCCCCCCATTTTTCTACATGGGGTTGGGGTGTTGTGTCAACTGTTGCCATCTGTCTCAATTTAATGCCAATTTCCTGCTTTCTTTGACACTCATGCCTAACTGTTGCAGATTGCCTTATTACTGGATGCCCTTGCTTCCTCTTGCCTTCTTCCTGTCTGTCCCAAATCTTTTTCTTTGTCTTCTGCTGTTCTGCACATGTGCCTGAACCACAGTAATCTGTTCTCCTTGACTTTGGAGCTACTTTGGCTTCTGCTCTTATCTTCTCATTTCTTTGTCTGTCCCACAGTGTGCATTCTACCAGCTGTCTCAGGCACTTCATCTCCATCACCTCTAGATTCCTCAATCCTCAGCCTTTACTGCCCAGGTTTCTGTACCATACAATAGTACTGGTCTCTCTATTCTTTTTCTGCACCTTACTTTTTAGCTTCTTTGGCATTCTGTCATATACTACATCTGACACTCTATGCCAGTTGGCTGCAGCCCCTCTGATTCTAACTTTGACCTCTTTATTTAGACTTCACTTCTCCGCAGCTACCCCTGCCAACTACTTGAAGTTGATAACCTGTTCCACTATCTTCACTTCTATCTCGAGTCTCAGTTTCTTCTGATTTCTCCAATTTTTCTGCCATTATAACTGTCTTATCTGTATTCAATTTCATCACATGTACCTTCAGTTTTGCATTCCATTCCCCTATCCTTTGCTGAATTCTTGCTCAGAATCTGCCTGTAATGCCACATTGTCTGCATACAGCAACTTTGCTGATCTCTCCACTGTGATCTGTTTACTAATGTAGGCCATCATCAGTATGAACAGCAGTGGTCACAGAGTTGAACCCTGATGCACACCCAGTCTCACTGGGATCCCTCTGTGAGACCAAACATTGTTCATACTTGAGTCATTGAGTCGTTGTACACAGCTTGCCCTAATTCTACCAATTTTTCTTGTCATATGCTTTTTCCAGGTCTAGGAATGCCCAGTTGGACTCCTTCCTCATCTGTAGCGTCTTCTCTACTATCAGTCTCAATGTAAACATCGGGTAAGTTGTGCTGCATCCAGATTTAAATCCAGACTGCTCATCTTCCATCTTACTGTCTACTACTCTGTGTATTTGTTTATGCAGTGTAACAGGAATCTGATACCTCTTTACTGCCCATAGTTGTGAAGGCCTCCTTTGTTCTTGAACACTGATATTAGTATACTTATTCTCCAGTCATCTGGGATACACCTGTCTCTCCACACTGCTATTAGTACCCTCAGGAGCCATTTCTCCCCATCTCACCCAGCATCTTTATCATACCTGCTGTGACCTCATCTGAGCCTGCTGCTTTCCCTGACTTCATTTTCCTTAGTGCTATCCTTACTTCTTCTATGGTAGTCTCATTTTCTTCTCTCACTGTAGCCTGTGTCTGGGGCAGTACAGCTTCTTTAGGGTTTTCTTCATTCAGAACCTACTCCTTTCATCTGTCTTTGATGTCCAGTGGACTGGTGAGTACGTTGTTTCTGGCATTCCTTATGAATGGTGCTCGATTATCTTCTTTATCTTTCTGTCCTTGCCTTACTACCCGATATAGATTATTTGTACCATCAAATAGCTCACTTTCCAGAAGCTGGTAGAGTGCCAGTGATGCCTTGTTCTTTGTTATTGCAACTCGTTTCATAGCCTCTTTTTTAGCCAACCATTTTTCCTTCCTAGCTTGGTCTGTCTTTTCTGCCTCCCTCTTTTTCTGCACTCCTTCTTTCTTTTGACGACTTCCTGAATTTCTGCATTTCACCACCAGCTTTCCTTATGTATCTTATTTTCATACCTGGCTTGGTCAAATATCTGTTCTGTAGTCCTCACACCTGCTGTTTTGAGGCACTGCTACTCTTTTTCAACTCAACCTATTTCCTCTTCTTGAGGTGCTAGAGCCCTGAGTTATTCATTGAACTGTTGTGCTTTCTCTCCAGTCAACTTCCAGGTTTTTGGCCTGGCCTCTGCTGACATTTGAGCCTTCTCTGACCACTGCTTGCAGCTGATTGTGGCAACCAGTGGCTTATGCTGTGGGCTGGCTCTTCCACTGGGGATAACTTTGCAATCACTGATTCTACCCCAGTGCCCTTTTTTTACTAGGAAGAATTCTACCTGAGTTGCATGTTGGTCCCTCTTGTATGTGAGCTTTTGACTCTCTCTCTCTCTCTTGCTGAACCATGTGTTAGCTACCATCAAGTCATTTGAAGACAGAAGTCTAGAATTGCCTCTCCTTCTTTACTCCTGTTGCCCCACGTATATGGACCCAGGCAGTCCTTATATCCTATTCTGTCTGTCCTGATATGTGCATTCAAGTCACCCATTATCAACGCCAGTTCATGCTGTCTTGCTTTATCTAGTAGGTCCTGCAACTGCTGTCAAAATGTACTCTTTTCCTCACTATCACAACCCTGCTGTGGGGCATAGGCTGATATTATGAATACTGCTCTATCATTAGGCTGGATTCTGACTGCCCTGATTCTGTCACTAATTCTGATGATATCCCACCTCTCCCTAATTACAATTCCCACACTATGTCCAGCCTTTTCTCCTCCTGAGTAGTAGAGTCTGGATCCCAAGCCTCCTCTTTACAATCATGTCATTCACTACAAAGCTCCATCCTGTCAGTGAACGTACATTGAGTGTAGTGTAGTTCATGTTTGGCAGGTTGATTGGTTTTACATCCAGCTTTCACCCAACAGAGCTATCCCAGATAAGCCAAGCTGGCCAACTGGACAAAAGCTGATGAATAGCTTATCGACCCAGGGCTGCTGAGCTTTATGGCAGGCACATACTGGCCAATAAGGGCACATATATCCCAACATTAACATTAATCCCTGGCATAGGTCAGAGTTGGCTGGGTCTTCAACCCACTTATCACTGGCAAATACTCATGCCCATTTTGGTGATATTAACCAATATGTCCAAATTAACTGGAGCCATATTTTACAGTGTCAATTGTCAAGCCTTGTGATGGCATGCAGTCTGTGATTCATGTTCTCCTATCTTGAGGATAATGTGCACCACAGTATTTACCCAAAATGGTTGGTCTAGATAACTTGTTTCCCTATAGGACATCATATTGAGACTGTGCTGCTGCCCACAGCTCCATTCCTTGGTGATTTTGAGATGGAAACTCCCCAAGAGGTATCCAACAGCGATACAGGGAAAAATGCAAACTCAAAGGAGGCATGGGTCAGAGATCAAGACTGAATCTTGAATCTTGTACATGGGAGGGAAATACCATAACCACTATGCCAACTGGTCTATTACATTATCATCTTCTAATATTCCTTTGTCTGACAGACGTAACTTATTGTATGTCAACATCTCCACGCACCTACTTCTGGCTCTACTACAACTAGACCTGTGCTATCAAACTGTACTGCATTGTCTCTAATTTTGTATGTTCCCTCAACATTTAATTGTGCCACTTGTAATGCAGAAATAACCTCATTTTCCTTTTTAATTAATTCAAAAGTCTGTCTCTTTTCACAGGGTTTATTAAACCCTTCACATTCCAGCTGTCAAACAGATACTCTCTGCATCTGGATCCTATGTATTCTTTCACATCTGCACATTGGCAGTGCCCATCAGCCTCTGTGTCTCAGGGGTGTAGTCAGTGAATTCCATTTTGTAGACACAAACTCTTACTGCTGCCCCCACAACCCACATGGCATTTAAAAAGTGGGCACACCACTCAAGCTGTTGACCCCTAGCACTTAATATAACACTTTCAGCTTCTCTGTCAAATAATATCTGAAATATTTTTTTTAGATTTGCAATCCCCTCTTTAATCAAGCTATATACATGTTATTAGAGAATTAATTTTGATTGTTATTCACATAATATGGCCTGATAAGGCCCCAATATTTTTACTGGTGCTCAAAAAAAACACTCTTTAGAGCACAAAGAGTATACCAGGCTACACCCTTGGTGTGTTTTAGGAATCTCCTCATTTGTATCCTGGTGACTCTTTAACATCTCTTTTATCTTTTTATCTTTTATTTGTCTCTTTCATAGATCTCCCCATTTGGATTCTGGTTTCTCTTTAAAATCTTATCCCTGACTGTGTCTTTTCTGCATTGCTTAATTCAATGTCTAGTCTGACATTATTCTGCCAGTCTCTAACACTACACTATCCTATACAGGTAACATAAACTTAAGATGTGACGTCCCCACTCTGGGCAAATAATCAAGGAGACTGAATCCTCACCACTGACACTGGAGAGGGATGCTTACTTGGCATACAAATGGATATACTTAGTATTTCCAGATGCAGACCTCTCAGCATCAAGCACAACTTCCCTTAAGAGCACACAGGGAACACACTCAGTCCGGGGTCTGGGTTTCTCTTGCTCCTTCCAGGTCCCCAATAAGACTCCTCACTGGCACAAAAACTAAAACACAGCAATAGTGGAAAAACTGACAAACCTGGCAAAAACTGTAGGAGAACTCAGAGAATTCTGCGAAACCACTTCTTTAGTGTCAAAAGGTTTTATTACGCTTTTGTCACTTGACTTTTTCATAATACAAAATCTAATAAGCCATGAACCTCCTTTATATATTAACATTTAATTTACCAATTAACTACAATTAAAATATATCAATTCAGTTTAAAAAAATACAAACCTAAAATACATACACATAGACCAAATCCTATATTTGTTCTCATTCAAACTTTTAACCTCTTTTGTTTAAAAATAATACTGAATATTCACATTTTCATTTAGTCCAGGGGCTTTGTAAGATTGCAACCTAATTTGCCACCTGGCTTCTACTGTTTCTACCTTTTCTTTAACCCCCCCCCCTCTCAAATCTTGTGGAACCCACTCGAGCATTGAAAATAAAAATTTTTTGTATTTTAAACAAACAACTGAATACAAACAAATGATGGTAGAGTGTGTCGCAGGGTATGAAAGCATGATGACGCTGACTGTCCCCATTGTCCTTAACATACTGCTCTACACATATGCACCTAGGGAACCATGCACGTAAAATGGCATACCTTGCTAATGTCATATCTCTGCTCTGCTGTCTTGCCATCTTGCTCTGCTGTATTGACACCATGTGTCTATAGTTGAACCGATTAGATTCCTGGGACAAAAACATACACAAGTCCATGACACACCTGTCATTCTGTAACACTACCATCAGTGTACCATCAGGCAACAAAGATACAGAACATCTGATGTGTAGTCATGACACATGCCAGCAAACAGTACCTGTTGTTGCCCACAACAGCTGTCATGACATAACACTACTGCACTACACAAACACATGTAAAGTTATATAGTCATCCTGTGCATCAAACACATGCATGCAAGTACCTGCATCGATGGTACAGATGGCAGAGATGTGGAACAGGTATCATCACATGCACAGGTTGTGGTGTGGGGGTGCCAGAGGCCTAGGCTGTGCCAAACATTTGACAGCATGTCTGTGTGTCAGGAAGTGGTGCTGGTTAGATAGGCCATAGAGAGGTGCCATGTGTGTCTGTTGGTGACCTACATGTGACAAAGGTTTTGGAGTGTGTGTGAGTGTGTGTGTGTGTGTGTGTGTGTGTGTGTGTGTGTGTGTGTGTATGTGTGTGTGTGTGTGTGTGTGTGTGTGTGTGTGTGTGTGTGTGTGTATACACAGTTAAGCCCAGTGATGGCCCTACATGTGTGTATGGTGGACGGCTGTGGAATGTACATGGTATGGTGGACAGTTCACTGTCTCCAGCTATGAACACAGGAATTGGTTGCACCAGGAGTAGTGTGGGCACCACCATGCCCATGGTCAAATGCAGTGCTAGTACCTGATGGTGACTGCTGTCTGCCAGGCCTGTGTCCCCCCATGTTACCACCCAGGACCACATGCCCATGGCCTGCCACATCATGGTGTGGACAGCACACTTCCCTCTGTAGTGCTGGAGGTACTGCCACTACAGGAGTGTGCACAGCCACGTGGACTCTCAGCAGATGGTGTTGCTGGCCTACATCCACGTGTCTGACGCCCAACTCCAACCAGATGTTTCACCACAGAAAACATGCACTCAAAGACATACACTGTCTCAGCCCACCATCTCTCCACTACATCAGTGAAATAATCCAGGGCATCACCAGTGTGGTGAAGGCAGTCATGGATGTCAGACTGTGCTGCATCCATAACCCTAAGCATCTGTCTGGTGTTGCATTTAGAACATGCCTGTGCCTCCATGACAGCCCAAAACATGCGTTGAGTGACCCGTGATGTGACACCTGCAACAAGAGATGAATGGGCAGGAGTCCTCCTTTGAGCATCCATGACAATTTGCCTGTGTGGCACCTCACCAGCTCTCTGGCTTTGGCCAGTGTCTACACTCACTGATGCCATAGTTCTCAAACTGTTCTGTCCAATGTCGCCACCCTCAGACTGTCGAATATCTGTGGCCTCTGGTGACTGGGTGTGTGTGGGCATACTGACTGTGTATAGGGACAATGGGCACAGAAGAGGAATGTCAACCTCTGGGATAGATTCAGCAACCAAAAACCCACTGGTGCCTCACTATGGCCACCATCATCATCAGAGTCTGATGAGACACTGTCATCAGGTTGTGAGGAGGACAGACTCCAACCCCCACTGTTCACCTGTGCGAACCAAGACAAAAGCAGTACATTATTACCTGCACTATTATGTATGGAGGTCTACATAGAGTCATACAGATGAAGATCCACAACTGCATTACATGTCCCACATTTTCCCATCTCAGATCCCATCCACAAGACACATACTCACAACAACATACAAAGACAAGTCAGGTCCTGATGAATATGCACGTCACCTACATCCAGTTAACATTGCCAGTACAATACACCTTCAAGGTATACAATATGACAGTGGATGTGATAGAACTACACATAAAACCCAGTACACCTGTCTTGAGAATGATATGCCAGTTGTAGTATCACTGCCTCAGGTATGTGCCATCTCCATATTGTGTTTGAACGGGCATCTTGGAGTAATTGCCTCATGTATAGCAGGCTGTGCAGTTGCTCATAACTGTAAGTGCGAACATGTTGATGTTTGTATAAAAGCAGTCATTCTCTAGGCTATGCACTGTAGTCAACTGCTTCGAAATGGACCGTACAACTTTTCAACTCTGGCTAGGCACAAAAGTTGTGCATAAGGCAAAATGACACCTCTTAACTTTCATAGGGTATATATGATCTGCAAAACAACAGTATCACACTTACCAGGTACAAGACCATGGACTCCGGCCATATCTGATGCACCTATGAAAAGTGAGGGAGAGGTATTGTCAGCAACACCAAATGTTGCAGTGATACAATGTGATATGTGGGCATATCTACATGTACAGCAGCTAATGTGATACTGGCTATATTGCTGACATTCTGAGAATGTATACACAACTATGGGTAAAGGCCACCCCCCCCCATGCAGATAGACCTGACACCCATGTACTGGTCTGTAAAGCCTGCCACAGTGACTGCTAATGTATAATACAGGCCTGTATTATGTGATCTAATGTTTAGTTAGTCAAATAACTAAATATCGATTGCTAAATCTCGAAGGCCCAAAACCACGAACGGCAGTTTCCACACAGGGAAACAATGCCGTTGTCCTACCTAAAAAAAAAACAAAACAATAAAGACAAATCAAGTGGGGGGCTTTGCCCCCACACCCCCTTAACTAAATATATCAACTCCAAGATCGCTCCACATTGTAGAAAGGGCAACATCTGTGTACTGGCCAAATGACTTGTTTCCCTGTGTGGAAACTGCAGTTCGCGGTTTTGGGTCTTCGACATTTAGTGATCGACGTTTAGTTATTTGAATAACTAAATGTTCCATCACGTAATATAGACCCGTATAATACTGTTGAACACAGTAACCTTACCTGGACACTCCTCTGATGTGGACGCTGTGGCACCCACCTCCAGGATGTATTACGTGATGGATGGCTGGGAGCTTGTTGGTTGATCCCAGGTTTGCCAGGAATTCCTCTATGGCTGAGAGTGGTTGTTCTATTACAGGCCCTTCACCAGTGGCAGCACAATCCCTGGCAACAGCAGCTGCCCTTTGACGTGTGGCATTGACCATGTCTGTGGCCCAATGTCAGACCTGCTTGTAGGTCCTGTCCTGTTAGTCAATCTGATTTACAGCCCTCACAAGGTCGCCCCACAATACAGTGCACTGTTCATGATTGTGGTGACCCCTTGAAAGCAGTATTTGATTGTGGACTCTGAAGGCATCCACTATAGCCTCATTCTCTGCTGCTGAAAATGGTGAATGTCTCTGTCAGTACATTGTTCCAGCAAGACAAAAAGAGGAGAACACATTACAGGACCAGATACATGGATGTCCACTATGTACAAACTCTACACACCCATAATGGCCTGTACTATCTACTGTTTCCTCACATGTCATACCCCACCATCTGGCAACACACTACATGTGTGGCTATTACCAAGATAGTAGCAATACTGGGTAATGTCCCTGTGCCCTGTGTGCCTGTGACACAGGGAAAGGACCTGTATTTTTCTACATCCTTCACTGCAGTGTAGTGTGGTGTGTCCCCTATGGGCAAATACCCAATAATATGTCATACGGCCATACCACTCAACCTAGAAACATCAAACATCTGGACAAAGGGCCACAAAAATAGGTACAAATCGGTGCACTGATTAACATAAAATTTGCATACACAATTTTGTAACCCCACCCACTCCAGTGGAATTGTGGGATACCAAATTTCAAACACAAACTAAAGAACAGACATATGCCTGTAGTAAATGGTAACATTTTTTTTTAAATGTGTAGCAATGATGTTAACTGGGAAGGAAGAAGATGATGAACCTTAGGATTTTGTTTCTGGTGACTTGCAGTATGTGGCCTTTGTGGTAAAAGTAGGGCATTTAATGGTAGGCAATATTCTAATCTTAGCAAAAGAATATTATAGTTTGCTAGGACCTCCAAAAGTCATTCTTCATGGCCTACTTTTGATCAGTGGCGTAACTAGAGTTTGTGTCACCGGTGCCTGTCTGAGTTTGCTGCACTTCCCCCCTCACAAAAATCATGCTCAAATGGGGCCCCCATACACAGCCCTCCCCCCTGAAGCCATTTCAATGTCCCATTATTTGGCTATTTCACCACATTTACCATAAACACTGTAATGTGCATACTTCTTTACTTGTTCAGTGATTATTTGGATTTAATTTAAAACTTTTACTTTTCATTTTATATCACAAACACTAATAGACATCTGCTAAACAAAGCAATACAGTCTCACAATGAAAATAGACAGCATTAAAATGTCTCTGCCCTTGAAATTTGCATTCATTGCAACAATATTGAAACCCACATTCAAAGAAAATGCAAAAGTTATCTAAATAATTCCACATTAAAGAGATCTGTAGCTAATGAAGAGGTTGCTGCTAGCAAACAACTTTATATTTCATTGTTTCATCTATAAATGATAAGATAGTAATACTGCAATAGGGAATGGATGGCAGACTGATAACATGTTCATAGTTACTAGGTATCTCCTCCAAAGAGGACATTCTGAGGACTGCAGCATCCACCTCCTTTAAAAGTACAACACAGTACAGTAATCTATTGACACACTGTGGGAGTAGAACCCACAGCCTTCAGCATCTAAAGCAAGTATACTACCTGTTGTGCTACTAACAACACAGAGTTGACATAAGCAGCACTAAAGTTCTCCCCCCCCCCCCCGAAGAACTATGCAGCAGAAGAAATCTGAACAAATTCCAACATTTACTGTGGGAGGACAAAGGCCCAAAACCAGGGACAAATTTTAAACATTGCTTGCATAATCTTAGAAAGTTGCTAGAATAAAATGTTTTGTGTTACCATGCTTTTCCTGAAAGATAGGAAGACTGAATGGTTATCATTATGTAGTGAATACAGTTATCACTGATTTGCCAGAAAACTACAAATTTGATGAGGAACAGACCAAATTATGAGCCAAACATTCTGTGAGACTCCTGGAATTATGAGTGGTGGTATGGGTAATCTCTTGCTCTTTGTAACTAAGGTACATGGTTTGAGTCTGAGTAGCCCTAGCACTACTGGTTACCCCTACCTGGGGCATTTTGCATCACACACACACACACACACACACACACACACACACACACACACACACACACACACACACACACACACACACACACACAGACTAGCCCTTAATATAAAATAAAAGACTCAAATGCAAAGAGCAGCTCTTAATATAAAATAAAAGGCTCATATGCAAAGAGAAGCCCTTAATATAAAATAAAAGACTCAAATGCAAAGAGCAGCCCTTAATATAAAATAAAAGACTCAAATGCAAAGCAGAACTGGAGCCTCTCTGTACATAAAATAAAAGACTCAAAATGCAAAGAGCAGCCTTTAATTTGTAACTGGAATCACACACACATGAGCAGTCCTTGAATGGAAACTAGTACATTACACTTGCCGAGCATGTCAAATAAACAGTGCGTAAAAAATAAAAGACTCAGTACAATGCACTGAGAAGTAACAGTCTTATCTGGAGCCCACAGACTGGTAAATTTAAATTAAGTAGAAATGGCTTGGCAGAAAAGACTCAAATGCAAAGAACTAGTAGCCCTTAAGTGAGAGCAGTACTGCGACTTGCAACTGGACTTATTCACTACACTTGCAGAACCAGAGTCTGTCTGTACATAAATAAATGACTCAAATGTACATAAATAAAAGACTCAAATCATCAAATGCAAAGAACTAGCAGCCCTTAGGTGAGAGCAGTACTGCGACTTGCAACTGGATGGAATCATTCACTACACTTGCAGAACCGGAGCCTGTCCAAAAAAATAACCAAAGAACTACACTTGCAGAACCAGAGCCTGAGCCTGTCTGAAAAAATGAACCCAATAACTAGCAGCCCTTGAGTGAGAAAATGCAAAGTACATTACACTTGCACTGCATGTCAAATAAACAGTGCATACATAAATAAAATACTCAATGCAATGCAGTGAGAAGTAACAGTTTCACCTGGAGCCTGCAAACCGGTAAATTTAAATTAAGTAGAAATGGCTTGGCGGTGATATGCCTCTTGCTGAAGTCATCGCGCACGCAAACCCCCCCCCCAAAAAAACAAAAGAACAAAATCAGAAATTAAAGGGGCCATGGGGGAATTCATGACACTCTAATATTTTGCCCTCAAAACTGGTATTTACAGAGGAATTCAGTACAGTTGAGAGGTATGCATCTCATTCATCCGATGTTGTGAATGAGCAACACAGTGGAGCCCGTCACGCTTGGCAGACTGTGTCAAAGTACTCTGAGACATGCACTGTGTAACCCATTCTGTATCATTGTCCTTAAAATGTGTGAGGCTGTGAATTGAAAATCATATGATATGCAGCTGTCAAGAAATGAAGGCCAGCTTAGATGTTAAGGGACATAACTTGTGAACTTTGTGGTCCATACTTACATTTTCAACCTTACATGTAACACTTTTTTAGATCTAAGCTGACACACCTAGTGGAAGTAAGGCAGCCTGCAGTGTTTTAATTTTTTTCCTCCCAAGCAATAATCACCCACAGCTGCAATCCATTAATAATGTACACCATAAAGCAACCTGTAGATAGGCATGCTGATGTTAGATCTATATCTTTGGAACATTGAGAATGAGCATTTTATTCATGATATCTCTACAAAGGAGTACTCATTCTCTCAAGTTATGGTCTCATTTTATCACCTACATACTGCATATGCTGGAATGTTTTTAGCAATAATATGAAGCACAGGCTTTTACATTGTTATCTGTAGGCATTGCTTAGCAGTGTACTGATGTCATAGGTTCATAGGTTGATACTTGGCTATCGGCCCTAGGGCCTATACAAGCCTAGCCATTACAATTCCCTGGATATTTCTTCCCACAATATTTACTTCTCTGGACCCCTGTCTTGCAGGGCGACTGACATGATCCCCGGGGTGAATTTCCTATCTCCCATCCAATCATCAAGGTTCCTTTTGAAGTGGGCCAATGAGGTGCTCTGCTTGACATGTATGGGCAGTCTATTCCAGAGTCTGGGGAGTCTCTGGGTCAGGAACCTATCCCTCCAGCATGTTTTGTTCATTGTGATGACAAGGTTTAGATCCCTGGAGCTAGTGGCTCTGAGGGATTGGGATTTCTTTAAGGGGAGCATGTCCAACAGCTCAGGGTTTGACATGGCCTTGTATGTTAAGCAGGGATCACCTCTGAGTAGACGATATGCCACTGAGTATAGCTGGAGTTTTTTTAGATGGTCAGCATATGGCATCTGCTTTGGGCCTGTGATTCTTTTAGTGAGGTATTTCTGTGGCCTTTCCAGCTGTTGCAGATGTCTTGTGAGGTACATACCAAATGGGGCATTATACTCTATAATGGGTCTAATGAGGGATGAGTACAGTGGGACAATGACCTCCTTTTTTCTGGATGAAAAGCCCTTAGTGATGAGGTGTGCCACATAGAAGGATTTCCTGACTGTTGTGGCGATGTAGTTATCGAAAGTGAGACCACTGTCCACCTGTGTCCCTAAGTCTCTCATCACACTTTCGATGTTTAGTGTACTGCCACCTATGTGGTAATTCATGGGTACATGTTTTTTTCCAAAGGGGATAACTAAACATTTCTTGGCATTAAGCTTGAGCCCATGGCTCTGGCAACAGGCCTCTGTTTTTGTAAGGCCCTTTTGTAGAATATCCACTTCATTTGGGGATTCAATAATGGCTCCCAGTTTGCAGTCATCTGCGAACTTTGTTAGCCAGAGTCCCTTAGTGTTGACTTGTACTTCAGAGAAGTAGATGCCAAACAAGACTGGTCCCAGGACTGAAACCTGAGGTACTCCACTTGTCACTTGTCTGGAGCTGGATTTGGAGTTGGCTACTTTTACAGTCTGGGTTCTGTCAGTAAGCCAGTTGGCAACCCATCGAGTGACATAGGGATTTATGCCCAGCTTAGTAAGTTTATCTATGATTCTAGAGTGGGTGATGGTGTCAAAGGCCTTGGCAAGGCCCAGACAGGGTATCTGGACCGCCTTACCTTCATCCACAGCTCTGGAGACTGATTCGAAGAAGTCAATCAGATTCAGGAGACAAGATCGGCCCTTCACAAACCCAAACTGGGTGGGGTTCAGTGTTTGAAGGTTGCCAATGTCTTTGTTTATAAGTTCCATGATAATGCATTTCATGCCCTTGCAGAGCAAGCTTGTCAGACTGATGGGACGGTAGTTCCCAGGATCCAAGGCAGATCCCTCCTTGCGGAGTGGGATAACTGTAGCTGTGCGCCACTCAGTGTGCACGAAGCCTGAGGTGAGGCTATGATTAAACATGACACTTAGGCGATGTGCCAGTTCATTTTGTAGTTCATGTAGTGCACAGCCTGAGATGTCATCTGGTCCCATGGATGCTGTATTCTTAGCTTTGGTGAGTGTGGCTTCTACCTGTGTGGCCATGATTACTGGAATTTGGCAATCTTTTGGATTTCTGTTGTAGCTCAGAGCAGATCTGAACATTGCCATTTAGATTCTTGACATAACTATAGAATGCCTTGTGGTTGTCTTTGGAATCTTTGGCAATTTTATTTTCGTAACTAGCTTTTGAGGATTTTATGAGGGATCTCAGCTTCTTACTGAGGCTGGTGAGGGAGATTTTTGCATCCTGGGATTTTCCTCTTTTCTGCAACAGTTTCTTCCTTCTGTTGTATAGTTTGTTTATAGCAGGGGACCACCAGATTGGCTTCGTTTTTTGGAGAAGAGCATCTTGGTTCTGTTTGGGATGGCACGATTCATGCACTAGTTGATGTGCTCGTACAGTGCATTAGTGTAGGATTCTGCAGTCGAACTTTCAGATTCCGTCTGCATGGGTGTCGTGAAGTTTGTCACTTTTGACTTCCGTAGTATGAAGTTGGCTTTGGAGAAGTTTTTTAAGGAGGTTTCCTTACTGGGAGGTGGGGGTGGGATGTGGATGTCAAGGGTGATTTGCTTATGGTCAGACCTGACCAATGAGGGGGTGACCACTGGTGTGGAGCATCTATCTCCTATGTTGGTAATTACAGATCTAGGATATTGGAGCCCCTGGTGGGACAATGGATTAGTTGATCCTGGGCACTGAAATTTATGAATTCCAAGAACCGTTGGGAAAAGGGGTTGGTACCCGAGTAGTTTTCCCAGTTAATGGCAGGGTAGTTGAAATCACCCAGTATTACGGTGTCTGGTTGTATCTTAATATTTTCCAGTATGTTTAGAAATGTGTAGTGAGAATCTTGAGGCATGGTGGAGATCTGTAGCAAGCTACAGTTTGGTTTGCAGTCTTACCTAGTGTTAGCTGCACCTGGAGAATTTCAGATGCATTGTGTTGGGCAACTAGCCTGGAGGTGAGAATATCCTTGGTGAATATGGACACTCCTCCACCTTTAGTATTTTGGTCTTGGTTTTGTGGCCGAAAAGTATGGTAAGAGTTGTAGCCTGGTATTGCAGGGGTGCTCTCTGGAGCCTTGAACCAGGTCTCAGTTACTGCACAGATATCAATGTTCTCCATTTTTAGGAGTGCCTCGAGAGAGTGCATTTTGAGATTTAGACTTCTAGCATTGAGTAGCATTACCTTCAGATTTTTCATGCTTGTATCTGTTATGGTGGTGGTTTTATCCTTTGAACCTTGCCTAAAAAAGGCACTATAGGGGTGGCAAGAGCTTTAGCCAGTAACCTGAATCCCAGGAGTGACAGGTGCATACCATCACTGGCAAAGCATTGTGGTTTGTCGATCATGTACTCCCAGGCAGACAGATACTGGATCCCCTTTGAATGACACCAGAAGCTTAGCCAATTGTTGAAGTCAATCATTTTGTCCTTATATTGTGGTATCATTCTGGGTGCAGGCAGGATGCTACTCAGGGCTAGGGTCATACCTGCCTGGGCCACATGATCCAAGAGCTCTTCCATGTCTCTTTACATGTAGTCCAGGGAGGTACGTCTCAAGTCATTCACTCCAGCATGGACAATGACAGAGTTGTATTTGTACTTGTTGTGGAGTGACTTGAGTGCATGTGTTATGTGGCGCATCCTGGCACCAGACAGGCAGCTGACTGTAATTTTCTCCTTGTTCAGCCTGGTGAGTGGGACATCAGTGTGCCTGAGTATAGAGTCACCTATGACTAAAGTGTTGGGTGCATTATCTTGCCTTAGGGGCTGTTGTTGGGTGGCACACTGGTGTTGTGAGCTATGTGTCACTTTGGTTGTGACTGGTGTTTGTTTGCGTTTCAGCTTCAGAGGTCCTTGTTGCTCAGGCAGGTTAATATTAAGGGCCTCCACATATGTGGGTTTAGTGTTGCTATGTGTGGGTGTTGATGGTGTAGGTTTTGAAGGGCTATGAGTTGCTTGAGGTGTAGCGCAGGTGTTAACCTTCTCCTCTTGACTGTCTAGCACAATCTTGGACAGAGAGAGCTTTGCTTCCAGTTTGGCTATGTAAGTGCATCTCTCGCAGGTTGTAGTGTTGGGTGGTAGGAGGAGAGGATTGTCTGTGCAGTTGCCGCATTGCCCCAGTATGCCTAGATTCACCAGGTGGACAGGAGAAATCACCGGAAGCTGACCCTTGGACATGCCTGTTTTTGCAAAGTTTAGAAGCTGTTTTCCCTTACCTTTGCAAAGTACTTTGCAATTATAGGCTGCTTAGTGCCTACAATTCATTTCTCCTTATTGACAAGGAGAGTTGAGTGCTTGTATCAGTTTCAGGCTTCCTAGTGCTTTCTAGCAGGTTCTAGAGCAAGTGCTAGCCACGCGGGTTTAGATTTTAGTGCTACTACTGAGAAACCAGCTAGTTTTAAGGGAAAATTTGAAGAGCAGACTTTCTGGCACCTGAAATAGTTTAACTTTACCCTTGCAGTGCTACATGATGCAAAATAATTTGCAAGCACACGTGTTTTTAAGATAGAAAGTTGAAAGGGACCATGTTTGTTCAGCAATTTCAGAGGCAGACATGACTGGAAAGACATTAAAATAAATGGAAATGATTGCTCTGTGAGAAATATGTAGAAATGTTTCAGAGACAGGTCCTTTGACAGCACTTGCAGAATTTCAAAGATATTTTGTTAGCCAAAAAGGTCATTTGCTAGATCTGTATCACTTCATTGAACCGTCACTTCAATGAACATCATTTTATCAAAAATGCCATTCATAATTATAGATACCACCTCCGAGATCACACTGCAGTGGGGAAGTGCAGATTTCATGACCCTCATTGTACCACACTATCAGTATAAACAGTTTGATCAATGGCAAGTTCAATGCAATTGTACTGAAAATGCTATTTGATTAACTGATTTTTCGCTGAACTTATAAGGACTCCATTTGCCAGTTCTTTTGTGGGAGGTTGGGGCTGAGGTGAGTTACTGTTATGGCACCAACAAGGATATTTTGCTCTTGTTGCTCTCCATGTTTTGCATCCTGCTTTTTGTTAGTATTTTATATCTGTAGACTGTATTATGTTTTATCAGTGGGTAATACTGACTGGCTACCTTTTCTGTTGTATATGTAAACAACATTTTGCTGTTATATGATACTTCTGTGTATTATATGCCTGTTTTCTTTTAGGCCATCTACAATCATGGCATTGAGACATGTGAATCTGTGTCCACTCTAAGACCCTTTACAGATACCAAAAACAATGCAATAATTGATGGTTTTTGGCAACATGGTGCCTTCCTCCTGCAAAGGGGAAAGAACGATATGGCCCGTAGGTTGATGATATGGCAACAAATTGCTGCCGATGTGAATGCATGGTCGGCTATGGCAGAACCTATGAACAGGTGTGCCACAGGGTCACTAATATGATTACCACTGCAAGAAGGAGAACAGCTGCAGTAGGCCGTGACCTTTAGGTTACAGGTGGAGGCCCTGCTAGGGAACCACCACTGACCCTCAATGAGCAATTCCTAGCTGACTTATGGACCACACAAAGCTCACAGGAAACAGAAATCTACCATGTGCTGGATGCGGGAGCCAGCATGTCAAACATACTAATCACAACCCAAGAGGAGCTTCTAGGCAGACCTTCTTATCTGAACTGTTGAATACTGTTATATATTTATTGAATTTAAATGGATAAGTTAATTCTGTGTCACATGTATTTATTCGGTTGGGGGCATTGAAGATTGCTACTGTTATAAACTTAGCTTGCAGATGCCAGCCACATTTTTGTTTAAAAGTTTGTATACTGCAGCTATAAAGGGGGAAATGTATCACCCCACTGTGTTACAGTTAATTGTGGTGTTTTTTCTCTTACCTCTTGCTTAACCTCTTTCAGGACCATAAGGCCTCCAGGAAAGCTTCCCTGCATTTGGAAAGCCAAACAGTTTGATGTCATTAGTGCTGATCAGTTTAAACAAATATTGCAGTGTGTAAGTTTGATCTCAGATGTGTTGTGTGTATTGCTGGGCTGTCTGTAATAATGACAGCATTGTTACTTTGTTAGTATATATTGCACTGTATTACTGCTGATATTAATGTATTCCTATGTGTCTTGTTTTTTATCACTGGTGATTCTCACAGTGGAACTGTGGGCCCTGTGCCCCGATGTCAGTGTAGCAGAAGAGTCTGACAATGATGGTGGCCAAACCGAGACACAGTCAGGGGGTACAGATGTTGACTTACAGCCATCCCTTGCATTTACATGTCCTTTCTCCACCTGTTGCAGGTGTCTCTTCCTGTACCACTCAATGTATGTTAAGGGCCATCATGGAGGCACAGGCACATTCTGATAGGTGCTCCAGGCAAATTTTCAGGGTTGTGGATGTGGCACAGTCTGAAATGTGTGACTACCTCCACTATGTTGCCGATTCACTGGATCAGATGGATGACAAGTTGCAATGAAGGGAGTCTGTGATGGACTGAGAGGTGTCTGTGATGGACCGAGTAGTGTCTGTGACGGAACATCTGCTTGGAAGTAAACAGCATCCTTGTGGGCATAAGTCAGCCACATCATCTGCCGTCAGTTAATACGGCTATGCCTGATCATGCTGCCATAGTGGCAGTACTTCCACTGCTCCATCAGTGAGTGTGCTGTCCACACCCAGACATGGCAGGTCATGGGGGTCATGGCCCTGGGTGTCCCTATGAAGGAGCTCATCCAGCACCCATCAGTCACATTTAGATAGCAGCACTGCATCTGACCATGGAAGTGGATGAGCCAGTGCAACTCCTGGCAGAGCCAGTTCTCATGGTTGGTGACAACAAAGATGAACTGCCACCTCTATCATGCACAACTCACACCTGTCCAACACAACAAGATGTAGAACTAGCACTCAAATTGGCTGTGTTCATACGCACACTCACACACCGATTTCACATAGAGGACCATTACAGAGGCGCGCACACACACACACACACACACACACACACACACACACACACACACACACACACACACACACACACACACACCACCCTGCAAGTGATGATAACTGTGCCATATCCCTGTGTTCTACCTTTCTGATTCAGGGATACAAAATCTTTGGCTGATGCTTAGGGTGCATAACAAACTTAGTGCTTACTATATCTGCATTTGTGTTGGAGAACTCTTTATTGTACCTGTGACATATATTGGCCTTGGAAATGTAGAGAGTTGAAAGCATCCAAATGTCATAACTTTATAGTGACTGCTGTTGTAAGGGTTGTGAATTCAGAAACCACAACATGTATCATCCATTTGTAACATCTTTCTGTAATGACTGCCAGACAACACCCAGTTAAAGTAATGATAACTGTGCTATCTCCCTGTTTTCAATGTTTTGGATTCAGGGAGACAAAAGCTTGGTGACTCATTCTCAGAGTGCATAGTTAACTTACTGCTTTGTATATCTAACTCCTCACTGTACCTTTAACTTATACTGGCCTTGGAAAAATTAGACAGTTGACAGCATCAGTATGTGAGAACTTTATCTCTTGTGAAGGTTGTGAAGGAAGAAACTGTAATGTGTATAGTTACTCTTTAACATATCTCTTACAGGATTTTCCATTCCTAATGTATGGTGCACATCACAGGTGATGCCATGATATTCAGAGACATCATGGCATTTGCTTTTCTCTTTAGTTAGTTTTCTTCATTTAATTTGTTTGGACACTATTTGTGTGATATGCCACATAGAACAAACACTGGAAGTGGAGAACCCAGACCAAAAAATAGTAAAACAGGGGATGTTATGTAACTAGTCCATTGGAAGTGTATTGCTGCTATGTGGATGGCATGGGCTTAACTTTTGTCTAAAACACATACCCAAAGACTTGTACATCCAACAAATCTGAAACTGGTTTGCTAGCCAATGCTGTTCACCATTGTGCACTCCCAAGCACTGTGTTTGCGAGATGGTAGTCATCACGCAACATTTTCAAACACTGTGCGCACATCCAGTAAGCATGTGATAACTGGAACTGGTGGCAAAACATCAGGATGCAAAATGAAATTTTACTGGAAAACCTCATTCTACATTGGGCTTGATCTCTAGTAGTCATGGTTGGTGTTTGTGGGAGGGAGCGCACCTCTGAGCTCAGAGAGAGGGTGTCCAGTCCAGAGTGTTGGTTAGACTCCTAGTTAAGCATCATGGGCCCCAGTTACCGCAGAGTGACTATTCCTTGCCACAGACAGAGCTTTGAATGTGAATGCCACAATATTGGTAAGGATGAAAGAAGCATGTGGTGTGTATGCATCAGAGCAGCACTGTTATTGTAGAATTAAAAGATAAAGACAGCTTTTTTGTATTTAATACAGTTGTATCAAACTGAGCATGCATCTCTCAATTGTAAAAGGAAACTCTACATGCATTAGTCTGTAGGCCAAAACAGCAGCACAGTATTAGATAATAGAGGTTGTGGGTTCAAAAAACAAACTATATAATACTGTTAAATTTTCATCAGTATTGCAATGTAACTTCAGACCTCTATACCAGTGGCACAAATGGCCTGCTGTAAGTTGTGATTGGTATAATGTGGACATGCTTATGTGCAGTATATACACATGTCAAGTATTGCTTGCTGCAATCTGTAGTACAGTGTGCAACTCTTCTGAACTGGGAAGGCTTAAAAGTAAAAAATGTATTTTTAGGAGTTGGTAGTCTTAAAAGCAAAGTTAAAATAATATAGTCCAATAATTGTATCAATGCATTGCATGTCACATATGAAGTAATTAATTTTAGCCCTGTGAAGGCTGCCAGCCCAGCTAGCTAGAATTTTGTAAATAATTCTGTCATTTGTGAATAGTAATATGATCTGTATGCTTGTCCTACAAATGTAAGAAAACTGTATGTTATGTGCTGAACTTCAAGAATGTAACCACAGTGTACCCTACTGGAAAAGAACAGAGTTAACTTGTAAGACTCTAAGAAAATAAGTTGACAAGTAAAGAGTTTTATGATTGTGTTTACCACAGCTAGAAGACAGAATGTCTGCAGCTAGAAATTCTTCTATTGTTTGGAAACAGAAATAATTACACATTTCAAAAGTAAAAGTATGTAACTGTTTTACGACTTCCAATTCCAGGCATGCTTCTAAGAGATAAGTATTTTTGACATAGAGGTGCTAACTTTTAAGTTTTTGTTAGCCGGGAAAATAAAGGCAGAGGTGACAAAAATGATATAATCTGAGATAACCCACCAGAAATGTTTGACAGTAATTTAAGAACTATCTCAGAGAGTGAGTCTGTGCATTTTGTATATTGTCTTGGATCTAGAAACATCCTCTCACCAGCACTTCTCCTTTGCTAATTGTAAGTACTAGATTACAATGATTTCTCTTCGGGATAGACAGGAATATAGCAAGATTAGTTTAGATGTTTTCTGTATTTATGTGAGACTGTCCTGCAATGTTGTTTTAAAAATATTGCCTGTGATTCTGAACTCTGCTGTCACTGTATTGAGTTATTGAGTATTGTCTTGTTCTTTTATTATTTGCTATTAAATATATTTAAACCTTTTAATTGTGACTGGTTTGTTTAGAGATATTTACTCTCTTAAAGTACTTGCATATGTATTTGGGGACACTGTACAGGCCACTCTTGAATAGCCTTAAAAGTTTGGTCACACTTACCATTTGGATAATAGTAACATTACACAGTAAAATTGGTCACCGTTTGGGAAGGGCCTTGTAAGTAAAGGTGGTTGGTGCCAGTGATTTCTACCTTATAGTCTGGGCAGAAGGGGGCATAGCTAGTAAACCTGTGCCAGCCTTCCCGAGGAGTGTCTGTGTGTTTGTATATAAATAGAATCTCAAAGTGTGTATTTGTCAGCTACTTGGACAGGGACACAAAGCTCTGGTTGGACAGAGAGAGTGCTGGATGTTTTGGCTTGACCATTCGGCTGAGATTTTAACCCTATAGCTGTGCCAGTGGGGAGTCTTTTTGGGAATCTGGAGAGAGGGAGAAAACAGCTCCAGACTGACTGTGACCTCTGTGTGCTCTTAAGCTAAATTGTACTTTACTGTGTGTGGCCTTGTAATCCTCCCAATGTGCATGTCCCTCACTGGTGTTAGTGGTGAGGATTGAGGCTCCTTGATTACTTCTCCAGTGCAGGTGCATCACAGTCCCTTTTTTTCTCTCACCCCAACCCTTATATTCTCTTTCTTTTATGTTTTTTTCCCAACAGCACAGCAGGATAGGCCTGTCCCACCAGATCCTCTTGCCCCCACTCCACCGGCTACAGCACCACTTCCCAGAATGTCTGGGATGCAACCTGCAAGCACCCCCTCTCCTGCTCCTGCACCTCCTGGGCCCTCAGGTTGTTCTGTCTCACAGGACAGGCCAGCAGTTCCCTCCAGTAGCAGTGGCAGAGGTGGTGATTTTATCACCTTTGACAAACTGCCAGGGTTCATGCATAGGATTGTGCGCTGCACTGTTGGTGCATGCCTACACCAGATGGAGACACTGTTCTCCATCACTGTACTTAATAACACAAGAAGGAGATGCAGACATCAGGCACTACATCCATTGGTGCAGTGAGGTGACAGTAGTGACAATCCAGTGGGTGAGGCCTTGATTTTCACTGTCACCTAGCTTGACTTTCATGGGCTCTCAATGTCCCCATCCTCATCCAGCCATGTTGTTCACTGACCTCTTGTGTGCTTCACCATCCCTGAGTCTTGTCTTATATGTCTTGTAGGTCTGATTCCTCACCTACCCAACTTACCTGACCCAGCCATACTTACGTCCCTTCCCCAACATTCCTCTCTCTCCAAAAAAAAAAAAAAAAGAAAAGAAAAAGGGCACCATCCTCCCCCCACCAAAAAAAAATGTGTCCCATATATAGCTCTTCATTTTGAACATGTGTCTTCTTGACATACTTGATTTTGGTCCAGTTGGCTATACAACATGATTGTATTGTGGTCACCCGTCTCTCTGGAGGTGACATTACAAAGTAATTTAATATTCTGCACATATGATTATTTTTTAGTGTTGAAGAAATGGATAGCTATGGTACTTTCCTACCTCCTTGCTGCCCATTCCTGACATGCTTTCACTTTGTTTTTCCCCTGCTTGCTCCCCATTTCACCACCTTCCTATCTTCCTAATTTCTTTTCCTTAAATAATTATTGCGTGATGGTTCGCATCCTGCACCAACACACAGCAATGGTTATGAAAAAGCAGTTAAAAGTATTAGATAAAGCTGTATTCAAACCCAGTACCATCTAGCAAAAAAAGTACGTATTACTGCATTAGGTGTATTAACACCTGCTGCTACAGAGTCATTTAAGTATCAGGTATATTTTAGAGACTATATAACAACTATCAAACTTTAGAACTGTGGCTGGAGTTTACACATTGCTTACCTACACTCAAACAGGTATATACCTCATGCCTATGCACTGTGGGATTGCTAAAGTCTAACAGTTGCTACTGGGTCTCTAATAGATACCCGCTACTTAACTGACTGTGTGGCAGCAGGGGTTAATGCAGTGATAACTTCCTTTTTCGATCCATATGGTACTGGGTTGAAATGTATCTGTATCTAATAATTTTAACTTGTTCTACAGAATAATTTGTTCTATTTAAAGCATTGTTGTGTGATGGTACACATCATGCACTCTCAAGCAAAAATGCTTTAAAGAAAATAAATGGGCAAGATAAGACAGTGGTGAAATGGTTAGCAAGCAGGGTGAACCTAACTCTCAATCTTTTAGAACTATAAATCTGGACAAAGCCATATATAAGGGGTGGACATAGGTCTAAAAATAGGGACAATATTTAAATATTGATTTAAAAAATAGAGAAATGGTGAAGATAGGACTGTGTTGAAATGTGCAGCAAGCAGGGGGAAGAACATAGGGAAATCTTTTAGAAACTGTGTGACATTTACTACTGATTGTATGAAATACATCTACTGCATAACTGACACTGTGGCAGCAAGTGTTAATGCATTGTTGCTGGAGGCAGATGGTACTGGGCTTGAATATGGGTGTGGGTAGTAATTTTATAAGTGTCTATGATACTTTTAAGTACATTTACATATACTGCTGCCACTTACCATTGTTGTGCAATGGTGCACAATGTGCACCATCGTGCAATCATTCTCTGAAGAAAAGAAATGGGGGAGATAGGAAAGTAGTGAAATGCGGAGCAAGTGGTGGGAAAAGCAAAGTAGAAACAGGACAGGAATGTGCAGGAGGGAGGTAGGAAAGAACCATAGCTATCCATTTTTTAAACAGTACAGAATGATTTATATATGCAGAATATTGCCTGAATTTGCATTGGTACCTCTAGAGACAAGGGTGACCACAGCACAATCATGTTGTATAGTCAACTGGTCCAAATCAAGTGTGTCAAGAAGATACTTGTGCAAAATGGAGAACTATGTATGGGGAGAATATTTTTTTGTGGGACAGGTGCCCATTTATTTATTTATTTTGATAGAGAGAGAGATAGAGAAATGTTATGGAAGAGACATAGGAATTCTTGAGTCAGGTAAGTTGGGTAGGTGAGAAAGCAGACCAACAGGACACACAAGACAAGACTCAGGGATAGTGAAGAACATAGGAGGTGGGTGAACAGCATGGTTGGGTTGAGGGTGGGGATATTGAGGATCCATAGATGTCAAGCTGGGTGACAGTAACAATTGAGTCCTCAACCACAGAATTGTCATCACTGTCACCTCACTGCACCGATGGCTACAGTGCCTGATGTCTGTGTCTTTTCCTGGTATTTTGTCCAAAGATGGAGAGCAGGCACTCCATCCAGCATAGGCGAGCACCAACAGTGTGGGTCACATTCCTATGCACCAACCCTGACAGTTTTTTCATGGGTGATAAAATGACCACCTCCACCACTGCTCCCCAGAGGGAACCACTGGCCTATGCTGGGGACAGAACTACCGAATGGCCCAGGTATTTTAGGGGCAGCAAAGGGGGTGATGTTATTTATTTATGTATTTATTTTACATTTGTTAATAGGGTTGGTCCAGCTGAGTTACAAAAAAAAAACATTTTCAGTGGAGACCTGAGAGGAAAAGCTCCAATAATGTCTGCAGCTATAAAAAGTAAAAGAAACAATATACATAAGATAAAATAGAGTACAAACTAAAATGTCAGCATACAGAACAACTTATAGTTGTCACATAAGAAAGTGTGAGTACTAAAATATAAACATACAGTTTAGTCACAGTGCTGAAAAACTAGCATGTTCTAATATTTATAGAATTAGAAGTAATGCCAAGACACTTCCTAAGTAGAGGTTGTAGAATGTGAATAGACAGAGGTATATGGGAGGTTAAGTTGGGTGATTGCAGTGACAGATCTTGGAGTTAAGCAGGTGATCTTTTAGTGTCTTTTTAAAGTTGTTGGCATGAGTTATACTTCTGATATGTAATGGGAGTTTGTTCCAGCTATGAGAGACAGAGTATTTATAAAGGTTTTTGCCTACATTTTTACAGGATTTATAGGTCAATAATAAGAGTAGGTTGGAACTACGAAGACAGCAATTGGGAGTGTAATAGGACAGATGTTTGGAAAGTGATGGGTAGGAAGTGGGGTTATTGAGAAGGGAGTGAGCAGTTTGGAGTTGAGTGAGGGTAAATTGATATGGGAGTTCAATCTAGTGAAATTTCTGTAAGGCCAGTCAGTGGTGGGAGATGTAGGGATGATTTAGAGCTGTGCCCCAGATGTGCTAGGCAGAGGTGATGTAGCCAGTGAAATGGGAGCAGGAGGATCCAGTGGGACAGGCCTACCCCACTGTGTTGTGGGGAAAAATAAAGAAAAAAATAAAAAAAAAAAAAGATAAGGGATGGGGTGAGAGAAAAAAAATGATAACATTAGTAAACTTCAAATGTGACATACAAAGCATTGGCACAATTATTTGACTCTATTCTTTTACCTTTACTTTTAAAACTACAAACTCCTAACAAATTTATTTATTAGTTTTAAGGCTACCCAGTTCATAACAGATGCAAACTATAGTACAGATTGCAGCAAGCAATCCTTGATGTGTGCATAAATTGCACATATGCGTGTCCACCTTATACTGATTACATATTACAGCAGGCCATTTTTGTTATTGGTATAGAGGTCTGAAGTTATATTGCAATAATGATGAAAACTTAACAGTATTATATATCTGGGAAGTGTGGTTTTGAACCCACAACCTCTGATTACTCTCTAATACTGTACTGTTGTTTGGTCCTACAAACTAATCCATGTATAGTTTCCTTTTTACAGTTGAGAGATGCATGCTTACTGTTATTTGAGAATATGGAACTGTTGCTTTGTGCTACAGACTAAGGCATGCATACTTTCTTTTAAAGTTGAGATATGCATGCTCAATTTAATACAACTGTATTAAATAACAAATAAGCTGTAGTTATAATGAAAATGAATACACCCACCAGAGCAAATGCCTCTCCGCTAGTCTGAGAAAAGTTTGTATAATGTCCAAATACGAGACTGGATTATTGCAAGTTCTGTGGTTGCCTCTTGTTGTTTTTCGCATTTGGACATTAAACAAATAAGCTGTCTTTAACTTTTAATGCTACAATAACAGTACTATTCTGATGCATACATTCCACATGTTTCTCACATCCTTCCCAATCTTGCAGCATGGGTCCTCACATTCAAAACTCTGTTCATGGCAGCTGTGGAAAAAACAGAACAGAGCAGTATACCATTATGAATTCCAGTCTTGACTATATTCAGCTTTTAACTTTTATAAGTAGTCATTGTAATTGATACTTACTCATCTTTGGGGTGTCCCCAGTCCTAAATTCCCTGATCCAATGGTCAAGGGTATTCCTCTTCATCCTCTGAGGTTGTCAGAATGGTGTTGACATTGATCACCAATATGTGGGATAACTCTAGCACTGGTCAAGGCCCTGGCAACACTATCCCATGCTTTAAATTTGTATTCTGAGCTTGAATAGTCCCTCTGCAGTAACCGCAGCCCATGATGCTTAACTAGGAGTCCAACAAACACTCTGGCCTCCTGGACACCCGACCTCTGACCTCAGAAATGTGGTCCCTCCCCACAAACACCAGTCATGAGTACCAGAGATCAAGCCCAACGTAATGGGGTTTTCCCACCAATTGCATTTTGTATCCTGATGTTTTGCTGCCAAATCTAGTTATCATAGGCTTACTGCATGTGTCCACAGTGTTTGAAAATGTTGCACAATGCTTTCTATTACTCAAACACGATGCTCGGGAGTGTGCAATGGTGAGCAACATTGGCTAACAATGTAATTCTGGTTAATTGGATGTACAGGTTTTTGTGTATGTGTTTTAGGCAAAAGTGAAGGCCATAGCAGTCCACATAACAGCAATACACTGCCAATGGACCAGTTACATGACATCTCCTATAGGTTTATAGGTTCCTAGGCTCATACTAGGCTATCTGCCCTAGGGCATTTATAAGCCTAGCCAGAGTGTGTTTGGCTTTTGCCACCCATTTTAAATTAATTTTGCTATGCCCTTTTTCGAGGTTAGTATACTGTGCCTCTAACAGTAACACAGAAGTGATACCTGGGGTAAATCTACAATCCCCCATCCACTCATCAAGATTCTTCTTGAAGAGAGTCAATGAGGGACTCTGCCTAACCTGGACTGGGATTTTATTCCAGACTGAAGGGAGCCTCTGGGTTATGAATCTGTTGTCCCTCCAGCATGTCCTATTTATTTCAGTGCTGAGGTTCAAGTCTCTCGAGCGCCTAGCTCGATGGGATTTGCCATGGCTTTATATGTCAGGCACAGATCACCTCTGAGCAGGCGGTATGCCACTGAGTAGAACTGGAGTTTCTTTAACCGGGCAGCATATGGCATCTGTTTGAGCCCTTTGATCCTCTTGGTAAGGTACTTTTGGGGTCTTTCCAGTTGCTGCAGGTGTCTGGTAAGGTACATCCAAAAAGGGGCATTGTACTCAATTATGGGCCTGATGAGGGATGAGTAAAGAGGCACGATGACCTCCTCTGATCTAGATGTGAATCCCTTCATGATTAGGTGGGCTATATAAAATGTTTTTCTAACCACTTTGGCCATGTGGTTGTCAAATGAGTGATTGCTATCAACTTGGGAACCCAGGTCCCAAATTACTTCTTCTGTACTTAATGGATTACCACCTATGTGGTAATTTGTGAGCACTTTGTTTTTGCCAAAGGGAATGACTATACACTTTTTGGCATTTAGCTTAAGGCCATGGCTCTGGCACCAGTTGTCTTGTTTCTATGAGGCCCTTTTGGAGGATGCTTGTGTCGGCTGGAGAGTCGATTATGGTGCCTAGTTTGCAGTAATCTGCGAACTTGGTCAGCCACAGTCCTTCCGTGTTGGCCTGTACCTCCGAGAAATATATACCGAACAAGGGAGGTCCCAGGACTGAGCCTTGTGGGACACCACTTGTAACTGGTTTGGAGTCTGACATGGCTCCAGCAATTCTAACCATGTGGGTTCTGTCCTTGAGCCAGTTTGCAATTTATCTAGTGACATAGGGGTTTATATTTAAGCTGGTGAGCTTATCTATAATGCCCGAGTGGGGTATTGTATTGAAGGCTTTTGCGAGGTCCACGTAGGCTGTGTGGACCACCTTCCCCTCGTCAATGGCCTTGGTGACTGTTTCAAAGAAATAGACCAGGTTTAAGAGGCAGGATCTGCCCTTAACAAAGCCGAACTGGGTAGGATCCAGTGTCTGTAGGTCCCCAATATCTTTATTTATGAGGTCCATGATGATCCTTTCCATAGCTTTGCAGACCAAGCTAGTCAGGCTTATGGGGCGATAGTTTCCAGGATCCGTTGAGGCATCACCTTTGTGAAGAGGGACCACTGTTGCTGTACACCACTCTTTGGGTACATAACCTGTAGTAAGGCTGAGATTGAACAGTAGTTTTATGTTTGGGTTTAGCTCTTCTTGGAGTTCATGTAGGACGCAGCCCGAGACACCGTCTGGTCCCATTGACGCTGTGTTTTTTGCTTTGGAGAGGGCGGCTCTTACCTGAGCATCTGAGATGCCAGGGGGGCAGCAGTCTGCTGGGATAGATATTTGCCCTTTTGGTGGGGAGGGGGGGGGTTGGCGCTGAACCTGTCAGCTAGGATGTTGGCAATGTCTGTGGGTTCGGTTTATGTTTTGTCATTTTGGACTAATTCTGATCATATCTGGGAATTCCCACCCAGGTTCCTAACATAACTAAAGAAAGCCTTGTGATTATCCTTAGTGTCCTGTGCAATTTTTCTCTTGAAGCTGGCCTTAGACGATTTTATGAGTGCCCGTAGTTTTTTGCTAATACTGATCAGAGATGCCTTCCCTTTTTGGGATTTTGCTCTATCATGTAGTAGCTTCCTCCTTCTATTGTATAGTTTGTTTATGGCTGGGGTCCACCAGACAGGACATCTGCCTTTGGAGGACTGGGTCTTGGTTTTATTTGGGATTGCATGATCCATGCATTCCTGAAGGTGTTCATAGAATGCGTTTATAAGGGATTCTGTGGTCTGGGCCATATTTTCCACAGGCCCGGGGGCTTTGAAGGATTCCACCTTGGTTTTGAGGAGTGTGAAATTTGCTTTAGAGAAGTTTTTCACTGTGGTTTTCTGGGAAGGGGTTGGGGTCGGGATGTGAATATCCAGTGAGATTAGTTTATGGTCTGATCTTACCAGTGAGGGATACACTTCTGGTCTGGAGCATAGAGCCCCCATGTTGGTGATGATCAGGTCCAGTATGTTTTCCCCTCTTGTGAGAGTGGTAACAAGTTGTTCCATAGCATTTGAGTTTATAAATTCTAGGAACCTTTGGGCTAGGGTGTTGGAGCTAGAGTAATACTCCCAGTCTATGTTTGGGTAGTTGAAGTCACCCAATATAATGGTGTTTGGAGAGACCTTCATATTTTCCAGTGTTCTAAGGAAGGCCGAGTGGGGTTCCTGGGTTTGGGAGGGTGGTCTGTAGCAGGCTATAAACTGGAAGGCAGTTTTACCCACTGTTAGTTGCACATGGATACTCTCTGATGCTTCGTGCTGTGCCACCAACCTGGAGGTGTGGGTATCTTTGATGAATATTGATACTCCCCCTCCTTTTGTGGTTCGGTCCAAGTTTTGGGGCCGAAAAGCATGGTATGAGGTATAACCTGGTAGTGCTGGGGTGCTCTCGGGAGCCTTGAACCAGGTTTCTGTTACTGCACAGATATCGATGTTCTCCATGCTAAGGAGAGTTTCGAGTGCGTGCATCTTGAGGTTTAGACTTCTGGCATTGAGTAGCACTACTCTTAGATTCTTATCCCTTGTGATACCTATGGAGGTGGGTTTGTCTTTTGAGCCTTGCCTAAAAAGGCACTAATGGGGTTAGCAAGAGCCTTTGCCAATATCCGAAAGCCCAGGGGTGATAGGTGCAAGCCGTCCCTAGCAAAGCATCGTGGCTTGTCGAGCATGTCATCCCAGGCTGACAGGCATTGGATCCCCATTGAATGACACCAATACTTAATCCAATTGTTGAAATTGATCATCTTGTCTTCATATTGTGGCATCATTCTTGGTGAGGGTAAGATGCTACTCAAGGTCAGGGTCATACCAGCCTGGGCTACATGCTCAGAGAGCTCCTCTATGTCTCTTTTCATGTAGTCCAGGGAGGTACATCTCAGGTCATTCACACCAGCATGGACAATGACTGAGTCATATTTGTACTTGCCTTGGAGTGACCTGAGTGCTTGTGTTATGTGGCAGATCCTAGCGCCCGACAGGCAGCTCACCGTGACCTTCTTCTTCTTCATCCTGGTGAGCGGGACATCAGTGTGCCCGACGATAGAGTCACCTATTACAAGTGTATCAGGTGTGTTGTTTAGCCTTAAGGGCTGTGACTGTTCGGCACACTGGCTTTGTGAGCTATGTGTTGCACGTGTTTTGTTTTGGGGTAGCGGTTGCTTGGGTGTCTGCTTTGGAGGTCTCTGCTGCTTAGGCAGATTTTTATTTAGAGCCTCTGAGTATGTTTTTTTGTGTTTATTCGTTTGGTTTGCTGTCGTGGTAGGTCTATGTGAAACTGGAATTTTAGTAAGTGTGGTTTCCTTCTCCTCCTGACTGGTTACGCCAGTACTGAGTTGAGAGAGCTTAGCCTCCAGTTTGGCTATATGGTTGCATCTCTCACATGTGTTGGAATTTGTTGGGAGGAGGAGAGGGTTGTCTGTGTACATGAGGCAGTTGTAACATTGCCTCAAGATTCCCAGATTCACCAGCTGGACCAGAGAGGAGATTGACAACTGACCTTTGGACATGCTAGAATAGTATTGGGAATTCCTTTATAATTGAAAAAAGGGCCAGTGGGGAACAAGGTACTCAAGGGTAGTTTGTGAGGGTGTAGTGCTTTTAATTTTTTAGTGCTGACTTATATAATTGCTTTAGTGAGCAAGTGCCAGGTAACTTAAATGCAATGTGTTACAGGTAACTTAAATGCAAAAATGACAAACAGTAACTTTCTTTCAAGTGAAGCAAGGAAATAAGTACAGTAAGCAATGTAGATATCACTAGGGATCCACAGAAGCACTGAAAAGCAGCGTTTTAGGTGGAATTATTGTTTCAGGGAAATAACAAGCAAACAAACAACAAGCATACAAACAAAGCTAGATTCAGCAGTCCTGGATCTAGTCTATGCTACAGCAAACAAGGTGTACCAATTTCAGTAAGAAACAGTTCAAATATGCAGGCACTATAAGCCTTTAACCAGAAATTCCCAGCTCAGAAGGGCAGAGTCCAGCCTCTCCTCCCACAAGAGTGCAGACCACAAACCTTCTTAATGTAAAATAACTGGCCTGAAGCCCAAGTGCTTAAACCAGAAATAATACACTTTTAGAATAACAGGCACTGAGCCCTCAATCAGCAGTTCCCAACTTAGAAGGATGTAAGCTACCTGTCCTGCCACCACAGTGCAGGCCACAAACCATCCTAATGTAAAACAACTATTTTAACTAAATCCACAAAAAACTAAAAACGCTAGGTCCATGGGCTCTTGAGACACCAATTTCACCTTAATGAAACAAATTGCTGGCAAATTCAATACTACTGAAGCATAAAAGTGTCAACCACTCGTTTATCGTAAAAACTTCGATTTATTATCAGACTTGGTTAAAAGCTTTCACCCGCTATAGTCTCCTATTTTACAATTTTTTTGGTCTGGGTTCTCCGCTTCCTGTGTTTGTGCTATGTGGGACATTGTGCAAGTAGTGGCCAAAAAATATTAAATGAAGAAATCTAAAGAAAGGGCAAAGCAAATATCATGCTGTCATACAATCCTTGAGCAGAATCAGTGCTATCTGTGTTGTTCCTTTCAACCTTCCATCTCCAAAATGAGGAACACTACTCCTCATAATGTGGAACAAAAGGGAAAAATGTGGAAAACATACTAATGGCTTACTTACATCTGAAACTAGCAAGGTTATATGATGGTTTAAATGTGCTGGTTTTACTTACATAAAAGATCTTTTAATGAATTAATGTGATTCATTTCTATTCACCCTGGATATCAGTGAAAAGTTTCATAACACTGGATGCGTGACACACCCTTTCAGTATGGAACTTCATGCAACATGAACTTTGTAAGACCCCAAATGAGGTACATTCCTCATAATGAGGTACAATTGACAGGTATGATATGTGTAGCCCTGGTGGTCACCTTGGCATTTCAGGCCAAATCACGCAGAGTTGCTGCTTGGATGAATTGTTATCCAAGTATGGTTGCATGTTTTTGTGGCCAGCAACTTTACACAAAAATTCACCCAAGAGGTTTTGCAGCCAGTACCACTGCTGCAAGCTGTGAAACTTGGTTAGAAGTGCCATGCCTCATTAATATGCATTGAGCGATGCTGCGCAATGAGCAATACTGCATCGTCTGTAGTACTCAGTGAAGGCTTTGTGCAAAGCCTACACAGAGTTTATTGAATCCCAGGGAATAAGTATCAAAATAAAAATCCTCATAAATAAACTTTTTTTTTCAAACCACCCCATAAATAGTGGCTCTTAACTAGGTACAGACTTCACCTCTAATGCAGTCCCATGAAACATAAAAACTTGCTTTTTGCAAGGGGGTAAACCCCAACCCCCAGCTTCACCCCTTACTTTATTCTCTCCATGATTCTACAAAAACACACACAAAAAGTGAATCACTGCTTCTGTAATTTATAATATTCAATCAGTCATTATTCAGTCAAATGACTTTTCAGATTTTTTCAGTCAGTTGTGATTCAATGAAATATTATCCAGTCAAAACAACTGCTATCCAAGGAAGGTAGAATTGCAAGCCATATAGTTCAAGAAGAATGTTATAGATGATCAGGTCTTGCTATGCTCTGTCTAGAACTCCTTGAAAGTCCGTGCACTGTGTGTCCAAATTACAAATAAATTGTCAAGAAAATAGAACTAAGCAGTTTGTTTTGCTGTGTCTTTAGAATTCTTGCTGGGTTGTCATGAAGAGGTTTGTATATTGCGATGCTTTTCTGCTGCCCATTGCAATTTCCATGTAATACTTTCAGTTAAAATAAAGATAAGTTGTCCAACTGTATCCAGGGTAGTTCCGTGATGATCTGCTTTGTCCTGTAAGTATGCAAGACAAGCATCAATGCTATCCATGTGCAGGAGGTGTGTAGATGGTGATGTAGCATCCAATACAGATGAAAATAGTGCCAGGTTTAAATGGCCTGGGAATATCATGAAAAAAGAGAATTTCAGAAATTCAAGAATCTTGAGGTGATAAAAAATGAGTATGGAACAGGTGAGAAGAACTAATGGAATTTTTTGCATATTGCACGTTGTGTAGTAAAGGGAATTAAGCAGGGGATGGTATCTGCTTAGGGCAGGGTATATACTTTTGAATAATGGAACAGAGGACAGCACAATATACATATATATATATATATATATATATATATATATACATATATATATGTGTATATATATATATATATATATATATATATATATATATATATATATGTACATCTATATATATATATATATATATATATATATATATATACACACACACACACACACACACACACACACACACACACACACACACACACATACACAATGTCATGAGGGAAATGAGTTTTTTGGTAAAGATATAAAGGCTTTGCATCATAGTTGGAATAAGGAAATGGGGTTTCCTTAAATCTGAGGGAACTGAGGAAGAAGTGGGTCAGAAAACTTTCAGGGAAATTGAGGGAGGTTGTATGTCAGTTAGGGAAGCTTCTTAAAAGTTGTTCTTAGATGGCATATAATGCTTGTTATGATAAAGAAAGGTTGGTTGAATAAGAAAATCAGTTACTGGAAGTGCATGGAGGTGGGCCTTGCCCATATACTTTTGGGGCGTGAGAGGGCATGTAAAGTGTGTTAGAAAGTAGCTGCTATTTGGAATAGATTTCTCTAAAAAGTTGGGGAGACCTGGAAGTTTTGTCTGCTAAGAGTGAGTAGAACGCTGGGAGTAACAATAAGAGGGTAGTACTTTTAAAATGGAAGTGTGGGTTAAAAGTTATCTGAAACAAAACTGGAGAGAAGCTGAGATGTAAGGCTAGCATTTATTGATGAGGAGAAGATCAGGACTATGGGCAGGGTTATGAATATGTGCAGGTAACCCAAGGTGAATGGAACCAAGATCAGCAAATGGGATACATTCATGTAATAAAAGTTTTGAAATAGGGAGCCAAGGTTGTTCCTGAGTCATTACCATACATATAGTTTATTGTGTGTGTTTGTCTGTCTGTCTGTCTTTCTATGTCTTCTCTTTTCCAAAGCTGAATATAAGGAACAATCACAGCTGTAATATTTAAAATAAGTGCTTCTTTTTCAGAATTTAATAGAAACTGCTTCTTATATAAAGTACAAAAAATAAAATATTTACCCACAGAAGTTTTGCAGCTGAATGCATTTTTTCTTTTTCATGTTTTATAGACATGCATTTTTTTGTTTTTCTTTCTATTTTCCAGTATCTTTTCATACAATTTTAGTACTAAGTTTTCTTATTATTTTCCCAGTTTATTTTACCTTATCAAAAGTTCCCTTTTTATGCCTTGAAAATTTCTAAATGCATCACCATCCCCATCTAGAAATCCAGTGGCAAATCTTCCCTATGAAAGTCTTACACATTTATGATCTGCTATATCTCATCAAATGTAGTGGAAGGGTCAGATGTCAGACCTTATCAAGAACTGACATTTCTGTTTGTTACAACTGATAGCTGTAAAGGTTAACAACTCCGCTGTATACAGCCAATTGATTATTCTCTGTTACGACATGTTTTTCAAGAATTATTTATAGATTGAATACATACTATCATCCTTTCAGTTGACAGTATGCTTAAATGATGTGTCCTCTATAATTTTGATGTTTTAATGCTATATCCTGTATCTTTGTTTTTTTTTTTTCTTCTCATGGAATTCAGCAACCTGCATTTGCCCTTGAAAGGGATTGTTCTGTACACAGTATAGCAGCCTCTCTGACCCTAGAAAACTACAGGATGCAGGGCACTAATTCAGTTTATGTAAAGGAATGTAGAAAGAGAATATTACATGTAAACAAACTATTGTGCATAATGGGAAGGCTGCGCAATGTGAAACCCTGGACACTATACAGCTCCATGGGATTACTACACAGATTTTATTTCTTTACTTGTTTGTTTGTTAACTGAGCAGGAAGACTGGTACAAGACTCTTTTCAGCCACAACCTGGGCTCAAAGGCAGACCATACTACAAGAAAAAATAAAGAGCAAATTAGCAAAAGACGCATTCAAAAGTGTAGACAGACAGATAGTAAGCATAAAACCTCAATCACTAGTATAAACAGTGTAGACAGTTATAATATAAAGCAGAAGAATAACATAATAATGTCTGAGGATAAATAAAGTTAACAGTTAGCTCGTAGCAAGAAATAGGCATATTTTGCAATGATAGTATGCAATGTCTAATTGGTATCTCTGAAACAAATACACTAGTATTCTTGTGTTAATTGAGATTTCAGGCTTTTCTTAAACAGAATAAGATCATCCATGGAAGTAATATCAAGTAATATCACAGGACAAAGAGTTTCAAGTGGCAGAGGTGAGTCTGTGAAAGGAACTTCATGGCTAGAGATAACAGATTTATTTAATCTGATAACACTTAGAAGACTATAGTTTGCTTCATACACTTGCAAGTTTGTTGGCAAGTGGTAGACAATACTGTTGCCAATGCAGTTTAAATGTGAGAGTCTATAGTAAAAAAATATGACCTTGTAATAGGAAACTACTAATTTTTCTGAGAAGTGATGCAGCTGTGTTCTAAGGAGCAGCTGAGGAAATTACAGAATTTTCTGCTTATTGCATAGGTTCATAGGTAGGTACTAGGCTATCGGCCCAAGGGCCTACGTAGGCCTAGCCAACAAGGTTCCCTGGCTTACACCACCCAAGAAAGTTAGATAGTCTGAAGGAAGGCAAAATTTTGTTCTGAGAGTGAGGTAATAATAGGGGGATAGTTTTTTAGCCTGGGAATTAGTACATTTATACTGGTAGCTGATCTAGCTTCAGTTGTAAAATAAGAAAATGTGAAATGTTATAGGCAACATGAAGCTACTGTAATACTTTAGAAGTAGTTGTGTCAATGTGATCCTGAAATGACACTATTATATAGTAGTACTCGAGTGTATTTCTGATGGTGTTGATATTCAGTACTGTACACTAGAATGACTGGTGCCGTACATATACTTCCTGCCTTATATGTACCTCATTACCCATTCTTGTATACTCATCCTTATTTGCAACTCATTTGGCTTCAGTATTCAGTGATTGCACTCTCATGCTAACACTGTTGTCTCCTACTGGGCTGCATAATAGTAAATATATTTCTAGCTTGTATGTCTGTACATCGAGTAGATGCTGTGCTTACTACACCAGCAAATACATAATTTTCCTGGAGACATGATGGTCCTTGCCAGAAGCAGCAAGACTTTATCACAGAAATCCATAGCATCCTAAATAAATTCACTGAACATGAGATAACAGTAGGGGGAGATTGGAATGCGGTTATAGATCCAGGGATAGACCATACTAGTAACCCATTTCACAAAATTTGCAAGCATCAGTTGCCCTTGGTGAACTTATGACTAACCTATGCTTAATAGACCCTATTTCATTCGGGGAAGGACAGGAAAGGAAAGGGTTATATACATATTATTTTGTAGACTTTTTCCTTATTTCAGAGTCTTTGGCAGAGTGGGATGTTAAGTATTACATGGAACAGAGACACTTTTCAGATCACTCAGGAATTTCTTTGAAAACAATCTTTTCAAATAAACTAACAAAAAGGTTTAAAAATAGAAGTTGGTCTCTAAATAATAACCTATTACTTAAAACTGAAGTAATCAGTGAAATATCAGACATCTTAACACATCTAGACAAAGGCATAGAGAGTACAAATATCCCATATGACATCCAATGGGTTGCTTGTAAAGTGTAGATAAGGGGGGTTCTTATTCAAAGGGCTACATATTTAAAAAAAATAACAAAAGAAGAAGAAAACAAACTTTTCAAAGACTTAGCAGACTTTGAAAAAGAACTTCAAAATAATCCAAATCCTAATGTTGAAAAGTTAATAAGCAATACTCAAAAACAGCTATACGAGGTATACCAATATAATTATTCCATGTATGAACTAAGATACATAGCAAAAATATTCAGAATGGGCACAACTTCCATCAAAAGGGTTATCCTGTATCATTGCAAACAGACAAGAAGCAGCCAGAATCTCGTTGCTTCATTATCAAGATAAGGTTTTCAGGACAGGCTCACAAATACTAGAAGTATTTCATCAAATTTATTCTGAATTATATGGCCTAAATAACCAACAGCCCTCTCAGGAAGAGATTGCAAACTTCCTTAACAAAATAACATTCCCAAAAGTAAAAGAGAGTCATATAAAATGTTTAGAGGCTCTGCTTGAGCAACAAGAAATAATTGATGCCATCGATAGGCTGAAAAGGGGAAAAGCCCCGGGTTTAAACGGGTATACTTTAGAATTCTATAAAGCATTTAACCAAATTATATCATCAGTTTTGTCGAAAGTATATAATTACATTAGAGTACATGGAATATCTGACCATCATTTAAATAATTCAAAAAACATCTTTATACCTAAAAATAACTTAGAAAGATCTAATCCGTATAACTACAGGCTTATATCCTTAATTAATGTGGATATTAAAATGTTATCATCAATCTTAGCTGAGAGGTTAAAAGGAGTTATGCCTTCTATAACTACACCAGAACAAACTGGATTTTTATTAAATAGACAGACTTGAGGCAATACATTAACACTGGATGCCATGTTACATCTCAACAGAAATAATAAGAATTCGAAATATGGACTAATACTTGATGCTTATAAAGCTTTCTACGAAGAAAATAATTGTAATATACTCAGCAAATACATAAAGCAGAGGTCTGAACCAACAGATGGTAGAAAATAATTTTAATACACACCCAGGATAAGCGCTTTTGTCTTATGTACAAGACTTCATCAGATACCTCAAAGTTACATCACATTTCATTTATACTCATATCAATAAGTTTCAATTTAAATTTAAAGACACATAAAACCATATGCAAAATCAATGAAGTGACACTTATATAAACTGTGAAAAAATCCTGAAACTTTAAAAATTGTTCCTTCATAACATGGTGTGGCCAAGATAAATATAAAAATAAATAAAAAATGTATGCATGTTTAAATTTGTACTGTTTTAGATGTCAAAACCAGCTTAATAGTAATGTATTCATTTAAGCCGGGAAAAATGTTAGATTTAAGCCTAAGCTGCTACTTCAATTCCCTGTTTAGCAATACATTTTTAACATCCCCCCCTCTGGGATTTGTTTTCACCACATCTATAATCCCAAATTTAAAACCACTAAAAGTAGAACAATCAATAGAGTGTTTGAACAGTGCACTAGTCTCCTTCTTAATCCTAATGTCATGAAAGTGTTCATACATTCTATCCTTAAGAGCCCTCTCTGTCTTTCCTATATAGAATGCAGTAATAATTTTTTGTATTACACTAGTAATCATCCCATGTTCCAGAAAAAAAGTCTAGTAAAAGGAAAGGCAGTACGTATCACAAGAATGACCTCAGATAAAGCAGATTTAGCTGGGAAACTTAATTTTCTTGGTGAGAAATTTATGGAGAGGGGTTACCCAAGAGAGTTTGTCCAGGGGGTGTTAGATGAAATATACAGAGGGTGGGGTACTAGATACAAGGCTTTATTAGGTAAACCTTTGGATGAACCTGTTGAAGGAAGAGAAAACAAGTTCCAAAGGGCATGTGTAACTGTGTTTAATGCCTTTCAGGTATTTTTACTGATATTATAAAGGCTAATTGGAGTATGCTTAAAACAAGTAAAAAGTTTTATGAAGTAGTGGGGCATGAACCTATATTTTCCTTTAAAACTGGAAAAAATTTCAAAAGAGCATTTGAACAACTGGACAAGTCTAAATGCGTAATAACAAAGGCAACTAGTTCATGTGGCAACTCTAAACAGTGCCCACATATTTTTAAGGAAGACAGTGTATGTTTACAAAATGGTTTGAACAGTATAGCGTGGTTTTGTAAAGGGAATTGTAACACAAAAATGCTAGTGTACTTGGCTATTTGTGAAAAGTGTCCTGCATTCTATATAGGAAAGACAGAGAGGGCTCTTAAGGATAGAATGTATGAACACTTTCATGACATTAGGATTAAGAAGGAGACTAGTGCAATGTTCAAACACTCTATTGATAGTTCTACTTTTAGAAGTTTTAAATTTGGGATTATAGATGTGGTGAAAACAAATCCCAGAGGGGGAGATGTTAAAAATGTATTGCTAAACAGGGAATTGAAGTGGCAGCTTAGGCTTAAATCTAACATTTTTCCCAATTTAAATGAATACATTACTATTAAGCCGGTTTTGATGGCTAAAGCAGTACAAATTTAAACATTCATACATTTTTTATTTATTTTTATATTTATCTTGGCCACACCAAGTTATGAAGGAACAATTTTTAAAGTTTCAGAATTTTTTCACAGTTTATATAAGTGTAATTTCATTGATTTTGCATATGTTTTTATGTGTCTTTAAATTTAAATTGAAACTAATTGATATGAGTATAAATGAAATGTGATGTAACTTTGAAGTATCTGATGAAGGCTTGTACACAAGACGAAAGCGCTTATCCTAGTTGTGTATTAAAATTATTTGCTACCATCTGTGGGTTTGGACCTCTGCTTTATGTATTTGCTTATAAAGCTTTCAACAGAGTAAGCTGGAGGTTTTTATTTGCGATCATATCACAGTTCAATATACCTAGAGGCTTCATCAATCTTGTTGAAACCTTATATAATAAAACATATACCTTTCTTTACATCAAAAGGAAATTATCTAAACCTATCAGAATACTGAGCGGAACTAGGCAGGGTTGCCCCTTATCCCATCACCTTTTTAACTTATATCTTGAACCCCTGTTACTTACAATTGTCCAAACCACATTTCAATCCATCCCTAAAACTCTCAATGTAAATGTCAGTTAATCTGCATATGCAGACAATTTAAATATATATTTTGAATGTCCTATTTCTGATATTCAGAGGCTAAATGATACAATTGGAAAATTTTTAAAAGTCTCAAATTATTTAGTGAATCAAAATAAATCACTTGTTTTTCCCATTAATCCATTATACCATAAAGAACTTTTATTCGCTGAGTCCCCATACAAAATTAAATATTCACTTAAATACCTTGGGATACAATTTGAACATACCTCTTCGTCCATCTATCAAAATAATATTATGAAAGTATGGACAGGCATCTTGCAATACCTTCACAGATGGCAACAACTTAATTTGACCCTATCATCTAAAGTAGCAATCATAAAGATGAACATCTTACCTAAGCTATTGTATCAGTTCAATGTCTCAAACTTGTTCATCCCAAACTACTTCTTTCAAAAGATCAATAAGGAACTGGCCAAATTCATTTGGCACCCAAAAGCTCTTAGGATAAAGTATAAGAAACTGAGTTACCCTAAACCAAAAGGGAGTCTTAGCCTCCTGGATTTTCGCCTTTATTACTGGATCATATGTGCAAATAGAGTTATCCTAATCTCAAACTTTAAACAGAATGAAGACACATGGCATCCTTTATGGGTTAAAAGCTGGCATAACTATGTTAAAAACAATAACTTCAACCCTAAAGTTTTTCCCTTCCTATCAGCCGAAAGCTTAAGTAATTCCTCAAATAATAGCACCATGAGGCAAAAAGTAAAGATGTTCCAAAATTTAATAAAATATGGGGAGTTAGAAAAAGCTCTTCGATATCACCAATCAGTTCACACAAACCCGAATATAAAGCTAAACAATAAAATGATCAATCTAACAGATTACCCCCTAATCAGAGACTGCATTGTATGGGATATACATTGACACAAAAAGAAATCACTATTGCAACTTAGAGATAAGCTGAAACTTGGACAGAAATATACTATTATTCTATGTCAAATCAGAGAACTTCTTACAGCAATAATTATAGATGAACCTAATATTGAAAGTGACATGGTTATAGACATTATAAACAACCTAACTAAAAAGGAAAGTATATTATCAAACACTTATAAAGTACTGACTTCCAAATACCAAACTGTATTGCTATTCTCCAATTATTGGAATCAGTATAATAATATAATAAGTGAGGACCATAAACTCAGGGCAATAGAATCCACTATTAAGTACTCCCCCTTCCAAAAGCTATTATATACAGAATTGATGGTCAATAATAATACTTACTTCACACTATGTACCCTAAATAAATTTAATTGCAATATGTCCCCATCATGTACATGCTGCTCCTTTCCCCAAGCTGACCTATAGCACATCCTCTGGTCATGCAACCATACATATAATCTTTGGTGTTCCCTCAAAGTCAGATTAGAAAAGATGGGATATCAGAAATCTACCCTATCATGGGAAATGGCACTTTTGCACATTACTGATCTTAAACTTCCTAAATTAAAATTTCATATTCTCATCACTATATGTTTGTTAATTAAATTATACATAAATAAAAATTGGATAGATCGTACTAAACTGTCTTGGAAAAATTTCAGAAATCTAGTGATAAAATACATATCCTCACAAAAAATTGATTTTAAGGAACCCTAACAAGCAAGATTATTATCAGAAATTTTGGAACCTGATCTTTGCCATTATTCAGGGAGATTAGATGATTGCATAATCACTAAACTTGAAGGTTATACTGAATTAGACGTGTTTTGCCCGTTCCCAGCATTATTATTAATGTCATTATTATTTATATAATTTATCATTATTATTAATATCAGCACTAGTAATAACATTACTATTCCTCACTATTATTATTAATATTATTATTAGCACTCATAACATTACGGTTATTAATATCTCAGACATCTAAGGCTTTATCTGTTTTACTTGGCTCTCTTTCCTAAAGTATGCAGTAGCTTTGTGTAGGTGTACATAGTTGTATATAATACTTTTTCTTCTGATTTCAATTTTATGACAGGTATAAAATGTCAACATTTTTTTAAATATGTATCAATTGTGTTTGAACCTTTCTTTTTGGTAATGCCATGTTTCTAATGCTTGTTACCTCTTATATAAAAATAATAAAACATTATTGGAAAACAAAAAGAAAACATCTAATGTGCTTCCCCACTGAAATTTTACAAACATGTGTGTTTGTGTGTGTGTGTGTGAGTCTGTGTATGTGTACTTATGTGTGTATATATATATATATATATATATATATATATATATATATATATATATGGATATAAAGATATATATATATATATATATATGTATATATATATGAATATATATATATATATATATATATATATATATATATATATATATATATATATATGGGTAACCTTCATTTGATCGACAGACCATTTGACTGAAACCCATTTGATCGACAGACCATTTGACTGGCAACCAGTAACTCAGTACACTTCAAGAGAAATAATAGGGATTGGTACCCTCCCCAATGTCATGCGACCCTGGAGTCGGTATATATAGTTAGGGGTGTGTGTGTGGGGGGGTGAAGCCCCCCCACCTATATTCGTTCAAAATCTGTACTTTTTGTGTTATTTTCTTCTTTTGACAGAAACTAGGTGGGGGGCTTTGCCCCCACACCCACACAATGTGGGGGGTTGCACCCCCCACACCCCCCTAACTATATATATATACCAACTCCAGGGTTGCACAACATTGGGGAGGGGGACCAATCCCTGTTATTTGTCTTGAAGTGTACTGAATTACTGGTTGTCAGTCAAATGGTCTGTCGATCAAATGGGTTTCAGTCAAATGGTCTGTCGATCAAATGAAGGTAACCATATATATATATATATATATATAGAGAGAGAGAGAGAGAGAGAGAGATTGATATAGATATGGAGATCTAGAAAGATATATAGTTAGATATGGTTCCTCTTAGCTTCACTGACTATACACAATCTTGAATTGTTGTGAATTGTTACAATTCATCAGTGTTGCTACCCACTGAATACTTTAGTAGTGCAGTACAGAAAGGATGTTAGGATGCTACTGTGCAGTCCTGGAGAGAGTATGCTTAATTAAGTGAATGGGGTGTAGTGAAGCCTCACAATGATTGCACATTGTATTTCTTTGTTGCTGTGACTATGTATAGAAGAGGTTAGAGTTTGCTAGTATAGAAGCAGGTGGATTTTACTTGGTTGTCCACAAATCTGACTAGATTAGGCTAAGATTAGAGTGGTGTGTCATTAATGACTTTTTTTAATTGGCTTTGTTTAGATAAGTTGTGTTTTAGGTGTGTGCATGTGTGTGTCTCTGTGTGTGTGTGTCTTTCTGTGTGTGTGTGTGTGTGTGTGTGTGTGTGTGTGTGTGTGTGTGTGTGTGTGTGTGTGTGTGTGTGTGTGCGTGCACGTGTGTAGACAGAAGATAGATGGGTAGGTAGGTAGATACACATAGATACATAGATACATAGATAGATGTATGTGTGTGTGTGTGTGTGTGTGTGTCTTATACACAACATGCTAGCATTGTTGCACTGATAGTAGTAGAAGTTATGTTGCCACACAAACATGGTGTCATTTGTATGGCTGGTGCACATCTCTGACTGTGTTGCAAAGTGGTTTCTTGCATCACTGTCTAAATTGAGTTAACAGTGTTAATAATGCTGTGCATTGTAACTAAGCCCAGTTATGCCATTTCTTTTTCTTTTCTTCAAAAATGCACGTTGGCATTTTCAGTGCAATTTTCTACATATTAGCCCTATACAGTGCCTGCCGAGTCTGTGAAAAGTTCATACTGTTACATTAACATGTCTTTCCTCAAAAAAAAAAAACATTTCTGAGGTCACACAACAGTAGAGAAAAGGAATTCTCCACTATCGGTGAAAGTGCTTTCAGTGAAACATTTTCACTGAAATGGCAGTTGCCTATACTACTTTTGACTGATTAACACATTTCCTCAGTGAATTCCACCTCACTTCTACGGTACAACATAATGATTTGCTGAGTATACTCACAGTGAAGTTGGGTCAGATGTTATGAAGAATCATCATAACTGAGCAGACATAATTAGGAATGGACCAAGCTCACAGTCAGTTTTTTCCCAACTGTCTGTGCCAAAAACTCTTATCTTCTTTCTCCTTGTTATTATAAATCCCTATGAAAATTCATGCTTGTTCAAACAGGGATGCCCAATCAGATTTTCAGACAAATAGCTTTTATAAACTTTTGGTACACAGTATTCCTTATTACACCATTAATAAATATATAAAGCATTCTTACAATTCGTCAGCACAAAACACTACCCAACAAGCTACTGTGGGATGCAATTTGTAATCTTGTAGTAGTTTCAAACTTGAGAAATCATTACTGAGTCTTGATAGTACCTAGACCTGAGTGACTTTCAACCATGTTTTAAACTGCTAAGAACCAAGCAGATAAATGCAGTATAAAACTAAACTTTGAACCTAAAAGGACACTGTAAGTCTAGCCACAACCATTGTTTATTAGCAAATACTTCAGCACTTTCATCCACACAATACACTGACTTCTTCAGAGCTGATTTCAAATCTGGAACATACCCTATTTAAAACAAGCCAACATCATATGTCACAATTAAATTACTGCCTAACAGTTAATTCTTAGAATAAGGCATACCAATTTTTTATTTTACACACTAAAACAGATGAAAATACAAACCATGTAAAATGATCTTTTTACAGCAATTATCTAAGCAATAATCTAGCTGCTCACATTTTAAATACACTACTAAAATTACTTTCATTATTACCTGCTGGTATGTAGGCATTTAGTTTTAGTTGCTAAATTAACTCTATATATTCTATTTTTTTTACTTTCTCTACTAAAGTAAACAGTAGCAATGTATGGACAGCAGGCACAATTTGTTTCATCTTCTTCCATCCAAGATCCACCTATACCAGTGATATCAGGCGTAGCTCTCAGCTTCTTTATTTAAGAATCAGTAACAAAGCCAAAAAATGAGGGACCAAAGGCCCACAGTCAGGCAGAGTTTTAAATATTACCCTAACTCACTTAGTTAATAGAATGACAGGTTTTGCATCAACATGAAATTTCTGAAAAATAAAAAACATGAATCTCTGATGTCTGGCATTACTGACTGACTAATCAGTCTTTTACCAGAAAAAAAAATTACATGGGACTTGGCAGAAACATTTATTTATTTATTTTACATTTGTTAACCAGGGGTGTCTGACTGAGCCGAAAAGGCCCTTTTTCAGCTGAGGCCTGGGGAGAAAAGCTCCACATAGAAAAATTACAGATACATTTAGTTATTTAGACATGATCAGTATACCCACAAATTACAAAATACATGTTTTTACAGTGGTATGCAGCACATCAACAGTTACAGTGGGGAGAACAAACAAAAAATTATTAATTTAAAAATAAAGGTAATTTATAGATTAGTGGTGTACAGCTGAAATTTGGAACATAGGTAGAATACATACATAGCACACAGGTACAGTGCATACATTGTAGATTAGCCAGTGTTTGTGAGTAAGACTGAAAACTATTATCAAGTACTCTAGGTTTAGTATGTGTACCTTATCTGCTTTCACTAGCCTGGGGAGCAATCATGGCACTGCCAACTTTGCTTGAGGTGTTGCCTGATGAGGTCTTTAAAGGAGGCTTTGGATGATGTGTTTTGAATGCTAGAGGGGACAGACTTCCATTTTTTAGCCACTGAACTACTATATACTGCATCTCCAAAGCTCTTGTAGCTGTTGGTGACTTCTAGTAGTAGTTTTCTTGATGATCTAAGAGGTCTTTTGGTTGAGTGATGTTGTACTAGGTTTTTGAGGGCAGGACACTTATTGGGGAGGTAATAGATCGAATGACAGAGGCAGAGCTGATTGTAGGTTAGGAGGTTGGGCAGTTCAAGCCAGTGGAACTGTCTCAAAGCAGTACAGTGATGAGTTCTATATGAGCAATTTTCAGCAAAGCGGGCAATTTTGTTATAGCAGGCTTCCATTTTGCTTAGTTCAGTTTTATTGAGATTATGAATGGGAGATGCATAGAGTAGGGTGGATAGAAGTTGGGAGCAAGCAATGGCTGATCTTGTGTTGTTGGTAAGAAATAGTTTGATATGGTAGAGTTATCCCAGTTTGGCATCTACTTTTTTAATAGTTAAGTTGAGATGACTATCAAATTTTAGGTGGGAGTTTATGATTATTCCCAATAGCTTAGCCTGTGCTATTGGAGCGATTGGAGTAGCATTTGTGGAGTAGATAGTGAATTGACTGTTATCAGTGTTTTTGTTAGAACTGGTTATAATCATAAGCTGAGTTTTCTTTGGATTGAGGATATGTTGGGCTTTGGTAAGGTAGTTTTCAACGTCAGAGAATGCTAGTTGAGTTGTTTGCAGGAGGGTGGGAATGTTTTGTGCAGCACAGATTAAGGTAGTGTCATCTGCATACTGAATGATAGATGCATGGTGTGTGGAGGTATGGAGGTAATTTGTGAAGATTGTGAATAGGAGTGGTCCTAAGATAGAACCCTGTAGGACTCCTATAGTTATGGGCAGCTGAGGAGAGAGAGAAATTTCACAGCTTGGTACCTGTCAGTTAAGTAGCTCTGGAACCAGGTAAGAGTGGAATTTGATAGGTGATATTGGTTTAGTTTGTTTAGCAGGATTTGGTGTGAGACTGTGTCAAATGTTTTGGACATATCCAAAAAAAGAGTTAACACCTGCAGGCCTTCATTTCTGAGATGGTTTACTGTGTCTGTGACACAGTCTGTGTCAGAGGAGGGCTGTAGTGGTACTATGGGCAGGTCTGAAACCATGCTGAGTAGGTGACAGGATGTTGCTGTCTAGGAGATATTTTAGCATCTGGGTATGGATGCATTTTTCTATGATTTTGGCCAGGGGGGAGAGTAAAGCAATGGGTCTGTAGTTATTAAGTTCAGTGGAGGTCCTGTCTTTATGTATGGGTGTAATATAGGATATTTTCCAGAGTTTGGGCACAGTTTTCAACAATTGATCTGTTTATGAGAGTGAAGATTGGGATAGCAATAGCATCTGCTGTGGGTTTCAAGAAATAGCTGGGGAGTAGGTCGGCTGCTGTTAATGAAGTTTTTAGTTTGGAGAGCATGCTTTTGATTGAAGTGGTGAAAACTGTTTTGAGGGTAAAGCTTGTATTGTATTGGGAGATAGTGAGGAAGGAACTGTCCTGTGATACTAAGGATAGAACTGAGTTCACAAAGTGGGAGTTTAATTGTGTTTCGATGGGAACTTTAGTGTCAGGGGTGGTTGGTTTGGGGGTAGCCTTTTGGGTGGATTTTAGTAGCTGGTTTACATTTTTCCAAAATGTTTGGGGGTTGTGTTGGTATTTAGTTTGTAATGTTGTGTAGTAGGATTTTTTGTTCAGCCTAATGCATTTTTTTGCACGGTTGCGCAGTTCTTGGTACTTAGTTAGGCTTTGTGTTGCTTTGTTTTTTTGATAGTAAAGCCAGGCAGTGTCTCTGGACTTGAGGATTTGTTTGGTTTCTTTACTGAGCCAGGGGTTTGTAGAGGTTCTAACCTTGATTTTGCACAATGGATCGACAGTGTCTAAGTGTTGTAGAAATGTTTTGTTGAAATATGCTACAGCCTGGTCAAGTGGGAGGGTTTTTAGGGGGTCCAATCACAGTTACAGAGTAAAGTGTTGAGGACCTCAGGAGAGAATTTTTTTGTGTTTTTAGTGGATATATAGTTAGTGGTTTTGCATATGCTTGTTCTAGTATGTATAAAGTATATTATGTTGTGGTCACTTAAGGTGTCTGGGAGACTGCCTGCGTGGGGGTACAATGTGGGGTTGTTAGTTAGGACCCAGTCAAGGATGGATTCCCTTTTAGATGTTTTTATCACATCTAGTTGGAATTTGTACTAGCTACTGGTAACCATGGAGATTTATTAGATTACTTGGTCGTTCTGATATACAGGTGAACCAATCTCGGTTGAAGTCCCCCAGAGTAAGGGTTTCTTGTGAGTATGTAGAAGAACACCAGGATAATAAGTCTTCAAGGCTAGCAGGTGTATTACCAGGTGGAATATAGATCACAATTGTGGTGAAGACCTTTTTAGGGTGAAGTTGAAGTTGTGAGATAAGTATGTCCCAATTATTGGGGGATGGGTAGGAGTTTGGTAATTGACATACAGTTGAGTTGGACTTGTACAGTAAGGCAGTTCCACCCCCTTTATGAAGTGGTCTGCCTTGTCTAATGATATTATAGCCGGTAGGGAGAACTTCTGAGTTAGCTATGTTTTTATTTAGCCAGGTTTCTGTTAAAGCAACTTTGTCTGGGGAGTAGTGTGCTATTGTGGCCTGAAGTTCAGGTATTTAATTTTTGATACTTCTAATGTTAATATTTAGCATTAAAAGATGGTTGGTTTTGCTGCTGTTGTTGATTTTCCCAGGGATGAAGATAGTGGGGGTGTTATGTTCTGGTATTTGTGTTGGAGCAGTTTGTGTTGGACAGGATAGATTTGGGCCTGGGTTGGGGTGGATATCCCCATTTATGGTGAGCCTGGTGTTAAACTGGTGATACAGATGTTGGAATATGGAGATGTATGAGGCAGAATCAGAGACAGTTGAAAGCTATGATGTTGGAGAAGGCTAGGCATGCTTCACATTTTTTTAGCCCAAATATGCTTTGCAATTAAAGATACTAGCTTAGATTTAATATAATCCATGTACACATAGTGTAGCGTCTACACAGAATGTTACCATATCTGTATACATGGGTCCCTCTTGGCAGCATGTCAGCATATTAATCATGGAGCATTGCTAAGGGAGAGCTGTGGAATACGGTTATTGAATCAGTGTAGGGAGTGTAGTGCAAACTGTGTCTGCAGTTGAGCAAGACTCTCCAAGCACTATTTAATAGCAGTAGTCCCAATGTTATGTTCATTTATATTTTTTTTGTATTTTTTTTTTTAAAAAGCATGTTTGCATGGCGTGATGCCGAGACAGCAGACATCTAAAAATAGAAACTGGTTGCTTTTAATTATGCATGTAAAGGTCATGTTTAAGCATAGCTGAGTGGGTTTGTGTGGCACAGTGACATGCTCAGCACTGCTTAAAGGTAGCTCAGAGGTATATGTAAAGGTATAGCAAACTTCCACATAGGTAAATGGGTAGAGTTATGGCCTAATGTGCAGTAAGTGCAGGGTTGGAGAACATGAAAGGGCAAGTAAGCATTTATTTTTGAAATATAAATTATGCAAATTATTTTTAAATTCTGGCCTGCTGTGCTTAGCTGAGCTCTGCTAAGACCTGCTAAGCACTACATAAACAAAATAATGGATGATAATATTTATGCACTGCTTGGCACCGCTTGGCTAGTTTGTGCACTGCTAAACACTGCCAAGCACTGCCAAGCATTCAAGTTTTCACACTGCTCATCTCAGTTGTGCTGGTTTGCATGGTGCTAAGCAATGTGTCTCATTTTTAAATGCTGCCCAATGGCATGTAAAGGTGGGAAAACAGGCTATATTAAGCCCAATAGGTGGGAATACAGCATAATCCGTTGGAGTTCTTTCTCTGAAGGATACCATGGCATGCGATGGAGAGGGTTCTCACTTTTGGGAGTAGCACTGGGGCATTCTGGAGTCCAGGGTTATGGTTGGACTCCTTGTTAAAAACCAGGATGACCGGCTGATGCAGGGAGGGTACCAGGGCTCAGAGTGCAAGACAGAGGCCTAGGACCAGCTGCAAGGGACCTCACCAATGCAACTTGTATCCCTGCACAGGAGAGCAGCGTCGTCACCACCATGATGACCTGAAAAGATGGAAGGGGGCTCTCTTGGACACCTGCATCCAAGAATTCTGGCTAGAGAATGTCCCACATGTATCTAAGTACACTTATCTCTGTTTCACCAATATGTAATATTGAATGTCTGCAAAACTGGTATGCATAATGGTGTGGTTTTCTCCCAACAGTTGCAGTGGAGAGGGCTCACAACATCGAGGTGCATTCCAGGCCCTTGGCATTAACTGTGATTAGGAATAAATAGTAAAGATTGTTTTGCAATTAATGTGATCTCACACCTGTACTGCAAGAAGTGCATACTGCCAACTGTAGTGCCATCAGCAGGGAAGACTAAAGTGTGAACCGTCATAATGTATATGCAATAAGGTTTGTAGTGCAATAACTGTGGAATTACAGCTGTATTGCAACACCTGCATAATCAGAACTCTTGTGCAATAAAAACTTGAAACTATAACAGTAACTGATTGAAGGTATCTCTAATAAAGTCTGTTGTGCACTGACTGTGGAAGTAGGGCTGTTTATGCAAAAAATCAGTTATGACAACTGTTCTGCAATGAAAACATGAAATAATATCGCATGGGCATGAAGGTATTTTCAATAAAGTCTGTTGTGCAATAAGTGTAAAAGTTGGGCTGTTTTGCAACAAATCAATTATTACAATTCTTCTTCAATAAAACATGAAATATTATCAGTACCCGCATGAAGGTATATCCGATAAAGTCTGTCCTGCAATAAGTGAAGGTGGAGAGTTATTTTGTAAGAAATTAATTATAACAACTGGTCCGAAACAACACATGCACCAATAGCAATAACATCAAGGTAAATCGAGTACATCAGGATTGTCTTGTTTTCACCACTGCATGTCAGCTGCAAGCATTCAAGCTGTGAGCTATGGTGCTGCTGTCAGGTATAACAGTCTACTAGTTGTAGACTGCAAATAATAACCCATAATCAGATATTGTTTGCTGAGTTCACATTTATTTCAACACACTAACAATATATTACACTAACAATATATTATATATATAAAATGATTATAAAATGATTGACTTCAACAATTGGCTAAGCTTCTGGTGTCATTCTAAAGAGATCCAGTATCTGTCTTCCTGGGATGATATGGTTGACAGACCACAATGTTTTGCCAGAGATGGCCTGCACCTGTCACCCCTGGGATTCCAGATACTGGTTAAGGTTCTTGCCACCCCTATAATGCCTTTCTTAGGCAAGGTTCAAATGACATATTCACCACCATAACAGCAGCAGGCAAGAAAAAACTGAGTGTGATGCTACTCAATGCAAGAAGTCTAAATCTCAAAATGCACTCACTTGAGGCACTCCTTAAAATGGAGAACATCGATATCCGTGCAGTGACTGAAACCTGGTTCAAGGCTCCAGAGTGCAACCCTGCACTACCAGGCTATAACTTATACCACACTTTCTGGCCATGTAACCTGGACCGTAACACCAAAGGCAGAGGTGTGTCCATATTCATTAACGATTTCCACACCTCCAGGCTAGTTGCTCAGCATAATGCATCCGAGGTTATCCAAGTGCAACTAACTCTGGGCAAAACTGCAATCCAAATTGTAGCTTGCTACAGAACCCCCACCATGCCCCAGGATTCCCACTCCTCTTTTCTTGATAAACTGGAAAATATTAGGGTTCAACCAAACACCCTAATAATGGGCGATTTCAACTACCCCAACATTAACTGGGAAAACTACTCATGTACCAACTCCTTCACTCAATGCTTTCTGGAATTCATAAACTCCAATGCCTTGGATCAACTTATCCACACTCCCACCAGGGAAAACAATATCCTAGATCTAGTCATTACCAACATGAGTGACCGGTGTTCCACACCTGAAGTCAACACCTCATTGGTCCGATCGGACCATTAGCTAATTACCCTAGATATCCACATCCTGCCCCCACCCACCCATTAAGGAAACCATGGTAAAACATTTCTCCAAAGCCAACTTCATGCTTCTTAAGACAGAAGTGGTGAACTTCATGACACCCATGCAGATGGACAATACAGTTACGACTACTGAATCCTACACAATTGCACTTTATAAGCACTTACACAAGTGCATGGATCGTGCTATCCCAAACAGAACCAAGATGCTATCCTCCAAAAAGAGGAAGCCAATCTGGTGGTCCCCTGCCATAAACAAACTGTACAACAGAAGGAAGAAACTGTTGCAAAAGAGAGTAAAATCCCATGAGTGGAGGAGATCCTTGGTCAGCCTCAGTAAGAAGCTGCGATCCCTGATAAAATCCTCCAAAGCTAGTTACGAAAACAAAATCGCCACTGATTCTAAAGACAACCACAAAGCATTCTATAGCTATGTCAAGAATCTCAATGGCAACACTCAGATCTGCTCTGAGTTACAGCACAATGGCACAAAATATACAGACCCAACTGATATCGCCAACATCCTGGCAGATAGGCTCAGTGCTAACGTTACTCCCCTCTCACCCCCTAAAGAACCCATCTCTATACCGGAAGAATGCAAAGTTCCTGTAATCACGGCTGCACAGGTAAAAACTACACTCTCCAAAGCCAAGAACACAGCATTCATCGGACCAGACAACATCCCAGGCTGTGTTCTACATGAACTACAGAATGAACTGGCACCCCACCTAAGTACCATGTTCAATCATACCTTCACCTCAGGCTTTGTGCCTGCTGAATGGCGCACAGCGATGGATGTCCTTCAAGGATGCATCTGCAGTCCTTACAAATGGGTTGTCCTGTCGTCAGGCAGCCCTTCGGTCGGCCGGATTCCAAAGTCTGGGTCTGGCCTCGGCTGGTGTCGCACTTCACCCGACGTCATCTCTGCTGGTCTTCGGGTATAAAGGCATCAGCCGATGCCATTTTCCTCAGTCTTTCTTGCCGCTTGGCACCCGAAACAGAAGCTGTTCGCAAGTGCCGGTCGGTCAGATCCAGAGATTACTACTACCGAATACTACTTCGAAGACTTCTAAAAAGCTAAGTACCCCGTTGGGGACTCTTTCTTGCCTCAGCCGATATCAGAAAAAGTGAATAACTGTTTAACTTGTGGGAAACAAATACCTCATAAAGATTTCCACTCTTACTGCTTACCTTGTTTAGGCCCAGACCACGACGTAGCAGCTTGTTTAGCCTGTGCTTCCTTCAACCGGCGAACGCTTAGGCGTCGGTCGGAGTTTGCTGAACAGTTTTTCGGCTCAGATTTTGCATACATTATGCCGTCGGATCCTCCGACTACTCAAATTGTTAAGAAACGCAAAGAAAAGGACCGACACTCGCGGTCCGTGGTTTCGGCCGAAACCACAGTTAAGCAAACCGCGAGTGTCTCGGTTTTGGCCGAAACCGAGCAAACGGGTCAATCTTCAGCCGAATCCATGACTACTACCGAGGCCCCTTCTACCCTAGTTGAATCGGCCTCTGAAGTTTTGCCTACTAATGTGGTTTCTCTAGAATTATCGGACACCATCCCTTTGGATGTCTCTACCCCAGCACGTGGTGCTGCTAGGCCTCCTGCAGCCATGTCTATAAAGGCCTTTGCCAGGGCTAAAGCAGCCAAAACTGCTAAGTCTGTGCCTGTTAAGCCCCCCTCTCACAGGCCCAGTTCCAGTTCCCAAATGCTTACTCTGGCAGAGGATCTCATCTCTTTAATAAGGGGATCCCAATCTCACCCAGACAGGGCCTCTCAACCTCCAGAAAAGAGACCTAGAGCAGAGCCCCTGAGCCAGTGTCCTCAGATGACTCTTCTGATGATTCAGACAATACAGACCATCCAGAGGCTCCTTTTTCTACTTATGAAGATTCCGATGCTGAAGAATCTATTCCTTCTGCCTCTCCACCAGAGGAATTTTCCTTTGGGGAAACCTTACATGCCATGAGAGAGCAATTCCAATGGCAGGGACAAGATTTTTCAGATTCAAGAAAAGGCTTAGGACCTTATTACACTTACCGCAACATAGGCCCTTAGCTATACCTCCAGTTCTTCCTGTTGTGGATGATGCATTTAATGATGCTTGCACTGCTCCTGATACTTTACCTCCAGCCCCTGCTAAGCCCGATAGGTTTTACAGGGTACCGGACACTCATCACCACTTATACAAGGCTCCTTTTGCAGATCCTGAGACTATCTCCCAGGGGCCTAAGGCAGTAGCTTCGACCTCAGCAAAAAACCCTCTCCCTTCTGAAAGGGAATCCAGGTCCTTAGAGAGATGGGGTAAAAAAGTATACACCTCTGCTACTCTCTCAGCTAGAGCTTTGAACTGTCAGTTTCATATGATCCAATACCAAGAGTTTATGCTTGATCAGTTAACTAAGAAACTGTCTTCTGATGATTCCTTAGATAAGAAATATGTTCTAGAAATGGTGAATAACATTCAGCAGGTTAGTAACCATTCTTTAAAATGTGGCTATGATGCACTGGAGGCTTCATTTAGATCAGCCATGACTGGCACAGTTATAAGAAGGCATGCATGGTTGAAAGAACAGGTCTTGCCGGATCATGTTAAAGCAAAGCTATTAGATGCTCCTATGGATAAGGTCAGTCTATTTGGTTCTCCTGCCCAACAAATAATGAAGAAAATGGAAGAGAAGGCAAAATCTGTACAAACAGTTAAAGATTTCTTACAGGTTCAGCCCCCAAGGTTTAGCAGGAACTGGCCTTCCAAAAATTGGTCCTTTCCAGACTCCTCTAAAACTCAGAGAGGCAGGAATAGACGTTCCAGAGGCAGAAATCAATCCAGAGGAGGTGCCTACAGGGGACGCCAGTGGCAAGGCAATAACCAACGAGGCACAGATACAACCACTACCACTGCAACAGGACAATCACAGTGACTTGGCTCTGACACCACCTACCAGGGAACAAATAGCAGCACCCTTAGGCAGAAAGTTAGCCTTATTTTCAAAAAACTGGCACTATATCACAAGAGACAAGTGGATTTTGCAAACTATAGACCAAGGCTACAGGTTTCATTTCCACACCTTACCAGTAAAAAGAGGAATGCCAAACCTACCACCAAATCAAAAGACAGAAGCTCTAAAACAAATAGCTCAATTAACAAAGATGAGAGCTGTGGAAAGGGTACCACCTACAGAACAGGGCAAGGGATTTTACTCCAGACTCTTCCTAGTACCAAGAAAAGAGAAAAGTTGGAGACCTATTCTCGACCTGTCCTCTTTAAACACATTCATCATTGTTCCAAAATTCAAAATGCTGACCCTACAGCAACTTCTTCCCATGCTGGGCAAGGAGTATTGGCTGGTAACTCTAGATCTCAAGGAGGCATACCTGCACGTCCCCATATGACCAAATTGCAGAAGATACCTCAGATTTCTTGCAGGATCAGAGCATTATCAATTCTCAGCATTGCCCTTTGGCTTATCTACTGTGCCCAGAGTGTTCACGAAATGCCTGGCATCAGTAATCGCTCATTGCAGGCTTCAGGGAATCCAAATTTATCCATACCTGGACGACTGCCTGATACAAGCGGACAACAAAAGCAAGCTAACACAAGACTTACAAAGAGTCATTTGCTTACTACAAGCCCTGGGATACACAGTCAATTTAAAAAAGTCAAGACTGATACTATCCCAAACAAGAACATTCTTGGGTGCAGAATTGGACACAGTAAAACAGATGGCATTCCTAACTGCAGAAAAACAAGAACAACTTCCTCTTTACTTCTTGGCATTAACAAAGCAGAACAAACTAACAGCAAGGAAAGTACTGCAGGCCTTGGGCTTCATGGCATCCTGCATAATCCTGGTCCCCCATGCCAGACTGCATATGAGAAAGCTACAGTGGTACCTAAAGAATTTATGGTCTCAACACAGGCACAGCTTAGAAACCGAAATACCACTAATCCCATGCCTGAAACAAGAGTTCCTATGGTGGGCTCAGGCATGCCAGTCAAACCCAGGTTTGTCCTTCCACAACATTCAAACAAACCAAACCATCACAACGTATGCCTCAGACCTCGGTTGGGGGGCCCACATGCTGGACAAGTGCATTCAAGGCTTATGGACTCCAGATCAGCTGCACCTGCACATAAATCAAAAAGAAATGCTGGCAGTAAAACTAGCAATCCAGAATTTCAGACCATTCCTCAAAGAAGGCCAATTGATGATAAGGACAGACAACACCACAGTCATGTGGTACATCAACAAACAGGGAGGCACTCATTCATACCCCCTATGCCGAATGGCTCAGGACCTATGGAATATGGCTCTGAGCTACAACATTCAGTTACAGGCAATATTTGTACCGGGAAAAGAAAACATCCTAGCAGACATGTTAAGCAGAACTACCTCGGATGCTCACGAATGGATGCTACACCCGACATCTTCAAGGCCATCACAAAGAAATGGGGAATGCCACAAATAGACCTATTCGCATCCCCACTCAATCACCAGCTCAAGAAATTCTGCACAAGGACATACCACCCACTTGCTTGGAAGGTGGACTCTCTATCCTTCAGTTGGAAAGGCCTGACAGCATATGCATTTCCACCTCTTCCTTTGATGCACAAGGTACTACTGAAAATCAAAGAGGAACGTCCAAGGATAATTCTGATAGCTCCAAATTGGCCAAGACAACATTGGTATCCATTGCTGAGGAGCATGTCTCGGGGGGGAAACGTGGACACTACCCCTGATTCCTTTGATGTTAACTCAGAGTGACTACAACATCCTGCATCCAAACCTGAAAACTCTGCAACTGACTGCCTGGAACATTACATAAGAGCAACTAACCCAGATTTATCCCAAAGGGTTAAAGACATTATCCTTGAGGCCCGCAGACCTTCAACAAGAAGGAACTATGCAGGAAAATGGAAAAGGTTTGTCACTTGGAGTACTGAAAGAGGGAAAGATGTGTCAAAGGTAGATATTGCCAACATCCTGGAGTATTTGGCAGAGCTTCTCCATACAGGCCTGTCCTATTCCTCCATCAAGATACATGCATCAGCTATTTCTGCAGAATACAGCTTCGATCCCCCTGTCTTCTCACATCCTCTACTCAGGCAGTTCCTGAGAGGAATTAAGAATGTAAAACCTACTAGGAAACCACCATTACCAGCATGGGACTTGAACTTTGTGCTAGAAAAATTGACACTCCCTCCATTCGAACCAGCAGCAACAGCAGATCTTCAACACCTATCCTGGAAAACTGCTTTCCTACTGGCAATTACTTCAGCAAGAAGGGTTTCGGAACTACAGGCTTTAATGGCAGTACAACCCTTCCTAATCTTCCATCAAGATAGAGTGTCCATGAGAACTAATCCTACATTTATGCCTAAGGTGGTATCCAGAGTGTCTCTAAACCAGGCAATCCACCTACCTACCTTCTTTCCCAATCCACAGAACAGGGGAAAGACTGCTGCATACCTTGGATGTACATAGACAGTTGCGCTACTACCTGGACAGAACCAAGGGCAATAGAAAACTGACCAGCTTCTAGTAGCTTATGCAACAGGAAGGGAAGGAAAAGCAATTTCCAAACAGACAATCTCCAAGTGGATAGGAAATTGCATAAGGTTCTGTTACTCCTACCATGGAAAGCAAATTCCACAGAACATAAGGCCTCATTCTACAAGGGCTACAGCCACTACCACAGCTTTCTTACGAGGAGTGGCTACCAAGGACATTATTGAGGCTGCTACTTGGACCTCCGTGCATACATTTGCCAAGCATTATAACTTACCTCTATACTCTAGATCCCGAGCAGGGTTTGCCACTTCTGTTTTGCAAGGGATCCTAACTACACCATAATTCTTCTTCCTCCTCCCCTAGTTTGGCTATGGTATTCTACCCATTTGTAAGGACTGCAGATGCATCCTTGAAGGACATAGTACAGTTTTGTACCTACCATAAATGTAGATGTCCGAACAGGATAGCATCTGCAGTCAGGATTACCCACCCTCCTTCCCCTCTGTGGTACTCCTAGGGTATTTGCCCCCTAATAGCTAGCTGGGGGGGGGATCTCTTATGGTGTATTTGTTTGTATATATGTACATATATGCTTATTTTTTGTGTTTGCCTTCTACTTTTTTGGAAACATTGGCATTTACCCAAACATTTAGCTATCCAAGAGGGCAACTGGCATCTGGGGCAAGAAACACTGAGGAAAATGGCGTCGGCTGATGCCTTTATACCCGAAGACCAGCAGAGATGACATCAGGTGAAGTGCGACACCAGCCGAGGCCAGACCCAGACTTTGGAATCCGGCTGACCGAAGGGCTGCCTGACGACAGGACAACCCATTTGTAAGGACTGCAGATGCTATCCTGTTCGGACATCTACATTTATGGTAGGTACAAAACTGTACTTTATCCCACTCCACAAGGGGGGAGTCACCATGGACCCTGGGAACTACTGCCCCATTAGCCTGACGAGCCTAGTCTGCAAGGCCATGGAATGTATTGTCATGGAACATTGGTAATCTCCAAACTCTGGACCCCACCCAGTTTGGGTTTGTAAAAGGCAGATCATGTCTCCTAAACCTGATAGACTTCTTTGAAGCAGTCACCAAAGCTGTAGACGAGGGTAAGGTGGTTCACACAGCCTATCTAGATCTTGCCAAGGCTTTCAACACCATCCCCCACTCTGGAATTATAGATAAACTCACTAAACTAGGTATAAATCCCTATGTCACAAGATAGGTTGCCAATTGGCTCACTGACAGAACCCACACTGTGAAAGTAGCAGACTCCAAATCCGACTTCAGACTAGTAACAAGTGGAGTACCACAGTGTTCAGTCCTGGGTCCTCTCCTGTTTGGTATCTACTTCTCTGAAGTACAGGATAACACAGAAGGTCTTTGGCTAACGAAGTTTGCAGATGACTGCAAACTAGGAGCCATAATCAAAACTCCTAACGATGTGGACATCCTACAAAAGGGCCTCACTAAGACAGATACCTGGTGTCAAAGCCATGGCCTCAAGTTCAATGCCAAAAAGTGCATTCACATCCCCTTTGGTAAAAACTCTGTACCCATGTACTACAACATAGGCGGTAGTATACTTATCACTGAAAGTGTGATAAGACACCTTGGGACACAGGTGGACAGTAGTCTCTCCTTTGATAATCACTTCACCACAGTAGTCAGGAAATCCTTCTATGTGGCACACCTCATCACAAAGGTTCTCATCCAGAAAAAAAGAGGTCATTGTTTTCCTCTACTCATTAGACCCATTATAGAGTACAACACCCTTTTGGTATGTACCTCACAAGACATCTACAACAACTGGAAAGGTCGCAGAAATACCTCACAAAGAGGATTACCAACCTCAAACATATGCCCTATGCAGACCATCTCAAAAAACTCCAGCTTTACTCCGTCGCATATCGCCTACTCAGAGGTGATCTCTGCCTAACATACAAAGCTATGTCAAACCCAGAGCTGTTGGACATGCTCCACTTAAAGAAGTCCCAATCCCCCCGAGCTACACGCTCTAGGGACACAAACCTGGTCACCACAATAAACAGAACATGCCGGAAGGATAGATTCCTGTCCCAGAGACTTCCCATACTCTGGAATAAACTACCTATCTATATCAAACAAAGCTCCTCATTAGTACTCTTCAAGAAAAATCTTGATGATTGGATGGGAAATAGGAAATTCACCCCGGGGATCACTTCTGTGGCTCTGCTCGACAGTGGCACAGGAAAATAATTTTCTTGGGTGGCAAAAGCCAGGGTACCTTTTTGGCTGGGCTTGTATAGGCCCTAGGGCCGATAGCCTAGTACCTACTATGAACCTATTCTATACACCTGCATTCTATGTAGTGATGTTTAGGTTACCTATTATTTCTGTCATGCTTGAATTTCATGCATGTGTGTTCAACTGTCATTGCAGTCTAGTATAAAACTGTACTACTATTAACTGGTCATATTTTGGTGCCAGGTGAGCTCTAGGTAAATATCAGTCAGTCAGCAATCAGCAGTGACTCAGAAGCTCAGTTTGCTAAATGTGCTTTATGAAGTACATTTTGCCACATACAGACCAGGGTTCAAATCCAGTGGTATGTAGCACCAAATAGTACACTATCAGTCACGTAATGTTAACAGATATTCACTCCACAGGAACTACAGGTAAATGGGTGAGGTAGCCCATATTATGAGTAAATTATAGTGTGCTGACATGTCACAGACTGCTACAATCATTACCAGGAATGTAAAAATATAGTATAAAATAAAGGGAATAAGTATAAGAATAATAAAATAAAATAAATACAATGTGTAAACTTTGGTATGGCTGCATGCCTGGAGTGTCTGTTAAAGGTTGCTGCAGTCAATTAATGCATTTGATCCAGCTATCCTCTCCAGTCACTGCTAGGCATGGTAGTTGTTTACTGTCTGTACTGTACACATACATGTCTCTCAAGTGTCACGTTGTCATGGAATGTAATTACTAGTGCATAATCCCTCTGTCACAGATGTATCATTGACATGATTATGTAAATAGCAAAGTAACACTACATAAGCCCACAGTGCACCTTCACAGTTATGTAGGGTCACCTGATGTGCAAAGTTTCTGTGTAGTTGTGTACCTGCAGTTGGTACTGCTTGGGCCATACTGTTCCATGCAGATAGCTTGAGAGGTATATACATGCTACAGCAGCTATAGGGCACTTTCACACATAAAGAAAGGACTGGCCTGTATAGTAGATAGCAGTACTGTTGTCAGCAATATAGCCTATAATGGTATTAATGGACTGTATTTCTCTCTCTCCCCACCCCTTATCTTCATATATTTATTTTTGTTATTACTTGGTTATGGTTTATATTGTTCTATACATTTTATTTTGGGGCATGTGTTTTATTATTATACATTAAAATGGTTGCATATTAACATATCCTGTTGAATTACCCGTTTTGTTGGCCTTATGCCATAACTGTTACTGGCATGTTGTTAATATACTGACTGCTCTGTTATTTATTGTTGTGTTCCCATAATATGCATTAACATGTACTGGGATCATTTCCAATGTTCTGGCATGCTGTTATTACTAACAATGGTTTTGTTCATAACTAACCTATATGTCTTGCTTTACCTCCATAACCACAGCATGTCAGGATAGGTCAGTTTCTGCAGATCTGCCTACCCTACCTCAGCCGGCCATGGCACCAGATCCTAGCATGTCTAGGACCCAAGCTGGTGGTGCTCCCCCTGCTGGCAATGCTCCAACTTTGTGTGGAACTGCCTCAGGGGACAGGTCATGTCTCCTCACTGGGAGTGGTGGCTGAGGGGGCGTTGTCACCCAGGATCAACTACTAGTTATGGTGCACAGCATTGTTCATAGAAGCTATGAACATCACCTGTGCCAGATTAAGGGCAGACTGGACAACCTGCTAGGGCCATCTGGCCCTGGTGCCCAGCCGTCAGCACAGACACCTTTGAGGCAGTGAAGAAGCAGTGTTGACTGCCCATGGGTTGGATTGTCAGTCACACTGCTGCCATTTGGAGGCACATGCTTCTCGGATTCCACAACACCCTCCACATCCAAGCTGTTTACTCTCCTCATGTGTCAGACACCACCCCTGTCTGCTGTCTTGTCTGTCTCCAATTGCATCCTCTCCTACCCAACTTACCTTCCCACATGTATCTATATCCCTTCCCCAACATTCCACTCTCCTTATAAAAAAAATAAAGAAAAAATGGGCACCTGTCCCACAAAAAAAATATTGCCCCATGTATAGTTCTCCATTTCACATGTGTCCACTGGACACAGCTAATTTGGTCCAATTGGCAGAACAGCACATTTATTTTGTCCTCACCCCTCTCTCTGGACTTTCAGAGTTCAAATTCATCCACAAAATTAGTCAAAATGCACAGCTGTTGCTGTACAAGAAATGGAAAGCTATGATTCTTTCTTAAACCCTTCCTGAACATCCCTTCCTGCCTTTCACTATGTTTTTCCCTCTGCTTACCCCCATTTCACCCCTAACCTATCAACCCCTTTTTATTTTCTTTTTAATTTTTTAGACCAGGTTTGCACGGAGCTAAGCAAAGCACAGCTTTGCACAAACCTGCTTAAATGGGATTTAAAGTGTCTTAATTAACTTATGTGTTTTTCACAGTGTTAGACACATGTACAAAATAGTCACCTCTGCCATGTTTCAAACACAGGCCCCTGTCAACTAAAGCATACTGCACTAACCCATTACACCACACAGGCCTTAATTGAGCAGGTGTTTTTCAGCACAACATACTGATTGACACTGAAAGATTGAAACTGAACCGAATGGGAAATATGGGAGTGTACCTGGGACCAGTACACAGCCAAATAAATAATAATAGCAGTATGTGAGGTCTGCGACAGCAGGTAAATGTTCCCTTTCATCTCCAACATCTTTACACACACCTGCTATGGCATCATTGGTACAGTCAAGCTGAAGTGGGTGTTTGTGGAATACTGGTGGTTTTGCAACTTTTTCCTTGTTCGAGCAGTGGACCCGTTCTTTTGGCACTTTGGAATTAGACATTTTCACTTTTTCTTTACGTAGTCGCTCTTGGGATGGCTGGAAGAGTATGTGCAACTACGGGCAGATCACGCACACGTACAGTGCGACGTTAGTAGATTTGCTGGGGAGCTAGGGGAGCTTCTGAGAGAGAGAGCAACAAGCTCAAAACCCAAAAACGCCAATGGATTAAGAGACATTTCACCTAGAAGTCATTCCAATGTGGATGATTTTGAGAAGATGAAATCCCGAACGGACAGGGTTTTAAACCAACGGGAACACTCCAAAAGACTTGGACTTGGATATAGGGAAACCGATATCAACCTAACCTCTCATGGGGATTTTACTTTTGATTTAAGCCTGGACTAAGCCAAAGAACAAGGCTTTACCTAGGTCGGTACTGCTCTCTTGGTCTGAGACCGAAAGGAAAAAGGTACTGACACTAGAGAGAACTTTACATTTTCATGTTTTTTGATAGAACGAAACATTAATACTAGTCAGTATGAATGTAAGTAAAAATAAAAAAAACACAAAGATTTATGGTATTAGAGATTGTGTGATAATTTTTTACTGAAAAAGTGGATTATTTCAATAACAACAACAATGTTGAATTTGCTAGAGATTTTACTGTGGGAATTCTGAACCCATTAGAGAAAAATAAACACAATGGGTAAAAACTAAGTTTTAATGAAAAGTGGAAAATAGATAATGCATACCCTGGACAAATGTTTGCAAATGTATTGTGTACCTAAGTATTAATTTTAAGTTACCGCTGGGTATCAAATACACGGAGGAAAGTATATCCGAATTCAATGAGTTATTTGACAGTTTTGGTTTTAATTTTATGAAAAAAGTAATGAAATTTAATGATGGAAAAATTTCTGCTTTAATGAATGAGATTGAGGTCTTGAATGATGAAATTGTGCAAAATGTCAATTTTGATGAATGGCAGGACCTCTACTACAAGCAATTTGTTTATGCAGAGAACAAGGTTAAAACTGTTTATAACAGGAAAGTTAAGAAACTGGAGAGGGACACTGAATTATATAAGGAACATAAAGTATATGTATGGCCACCCGACCATAGATAGAGAAGAAAAATGAGAAGAGCAATGAACAGTCAAAAAAGGAAGTATTGAAACCTAAAATAGATGATGTCAATGCGACACATTTCATAGGAGAAGACTGTTCAAAGAGCCCCAAAGTTACAACTTTGGACAATACTTATAACTATTTAGGTCACGTCACACCAAAAGATGCAATATAACCCCTATCAAAGGTGGCGGAAACCTGGTAAATTTAAAGGACCTCCCTCCTGTATTCTACAAGTACTATAGGAAGGGCCCTTTGATTTCAAAAGTTTACAACTACACTGAATTTTTTGTGTCTCAAGATTTTTATAACCTTTTTAGTAAGGGAATGAAATATATCCCAACTGTAAAATTCAATCTAGTTGATATGGTGAAGGAAATTAAATTATTTTGTAGAAGACTTAATTTGGCCCTACAATTTCAAGATAGGGATGACCTTCCTTCAAATAGGGGAAACTATACCACTAACAAGAGAAGTGCCATCCACAAATTGTCAATTTTGAAAAGATGGTAATTAAAGACATCTATAAACTCAACAGGGATATTTACAAGACCAACTCACTGACTTTTTTGTTTAATGATAACCTAACTAAAGGAGAGAGGGATTGTCTACAACAAATTGTGAATAACAAAAATATTAGACTTATGAAGCCAGACAAAGGTGGGGGCATCATTATTTTTGACACTATCAACTACACTAGAGCTATACAGGACATCCTTTTCTTATCAAACAATTATGAAGAAGTTTCATTAAACCAAATAAATATAGGTTATCACAGGATAGACCTGGCGATTGAAGAATACTTATTGGACAACTTTGAGAATTGAACACCCAAGATTGGCACATATCGAGTCACCACCATTCAGGCCGATCATTGCAGGTTCTCATTCTAAAACCTACAATTTGGGTGTGGCCATTGACCAGTGGACAAAACACATTTACGATTCAGTGCCACATCTTATAAAAGATTCCTGGGAATTTTTGAGTAGGTTAACAGTCGATGTATGGTCAGAAGAAATAATCTTCTTAACAATAGATGTTCAAGATCTATTCTCTTGCATCCCATACACAACAGGATTGGAATATTTTGAGAGTAGCCTGAAAAGGTATTCAGGATTGAGTTGGGACAAAATATCCCTAATTTTGGATATGATGGGGTTAATTTTGGACCACAACTACATCGAATTTGAAGGTGAATATTTCAGACAGAACCTAGTCATGCTAGAATGGGAAAATCTATTTCTCTTTTCAAGTGAATTTTTCAAGAATATCCCATTGTATTCAAGATTTTTGGATGACATTTTTATCATATGGAAGGGACAAAAAGAAGACATTCCAAGATTTATTGATTTTATTAATTCTAGCACTGACTTCTTGAGATTCACATACAAAAAAGAAGTTTGTGGGATAGCCTATTTAGATACATTTATTAGTACAACTTCACATGGATTTAGTTCAAAGATATATAGGAAAACTACATTTTCTAATGACTACATTGAATTTGGCAGTTGTCATCCTAAACATATTTTCAAGAACATCTTGAAAGGACAGTGCATAAGGGCAGCAAGGATGTCCTCTACAAAAGACACCATGGAAAAAGAAATTGAAGGTATTGCAAAGATGTTTTTAGAGAGAAAATATCCGAAAGGGATGGTGGAAGAAGTAACACTATGGGTTAAAAACAATTGGAACATCAAATACATGTCCCTACTAGGTGTTCGTTTTGAATCAAAGAATAAGAAGACAAGTTCAGGAGTCAATAGAACCGTGTGTGTTATCAGATTTAATCCTTTTTCAAACATTGTGATAGACATTCTTAAAAGATATTGGGAAATGTTAATTAGCAATGATAACATAAAAACATACATTGGGACTAAATTGACTTGTGTATTCAAAACAGCACCAAATTTGAAAAAATTATTGGAAGTACAATCTATTGACATCAATAAAAACCATAAGAAGATTTGGAGTGGGACAAAAAGTTGTGGTAGTTGTAATTATTGTAAATACATTAACGAGGACAAGACCACAATATTGGACAATTTCTCCAAAACTAGAGTGAAGGGTCTTAGGGGTAATTGTAACAGTCAAAGGGTGGTGTACCTCGCCCTGTGTACCATCTGCTCAGCCTATTATATAGGCAAGACGGAAAGGAAACTCAGGGCGAGGATATATGAACATCTATATAAAATTAGAAAAAAGGACACAAAGAATGCACTTAGCAGGCATGTATTAGACAAAGGACAAGAACACACATTTAAATTCTTTATAATAGACCAGGTGGAAATGACAGTATTTGGGGGTAATTGGAAAACCTTTCTATCTTACAAAGAGAGTGAGTGGCAAATTATTTGTGATGCCACAACCCCCCCTGGTCTAAATGATTACATTAGCATTAAACCTTTTTTAATGTTAGATAGGGCCTGACCTCCTTGTGGTTATGTTTACCCTTGGAATATTTTTACGTTAAAGCAAAACATATACATATACATATTTTTAAGTGTCACACAATTATTCAGCATTTTTAATTAAAGAAGGGTGACTATATATATATATAAATACAAATATGAAATGTTTTTATGTTTTATGTTTTAACAAATTACAATACATTTGTTTTACATTTGTTTTAGTATTGATACTTAAAGCATATAAAATAATTGTCAGGGTTGTTAATAATGGATCAAACAGTTTTTAAATATTGAAATGTTCATTTTGAAAAGTTTTTAATGTTTTATTTAACTTTGAATAATTTTTGGCGCCAAATAGGATATAAAAGGGGTGTGTCAATTGGTAATGGTGGTTCTGAAGAAATCTGAGAGATCAGATGAAAGCGCTAAACCATCTATCTGAATGGAGTGTTTTGTGTTTTAAAAACAAATAAACCTGTGTTTTGCATCAACGGACTTTGGTTCTTCAAGCTGAAGTGGGTGTTTGTGGAATACTGGTGGTTTTGCAACTTTTTCCTTGTTCGAGCAGTGGACCCGTTCTTTTGGCACTTTGGAATTAATCATTGGTACAGTACATATGTTCAACTGGGACCCTGCTGCAGAACAACTGCCTGTGAAGGCCATGCACATACTAATGGACGCAGGCAACGTGTGTCACAGCTGTATGCCTGCACATATATCTGGCAAATACACCTAAAACAGCACTGATTCAGTAGCTCAGTCTGTTAAATGACATGCATACAGTGCATTTTGCCACACACAATCCTGGGTTCAATTTCAGTGTGTTGCACTTCAAGTACATTGTTGTGAAGAAAGCAAGTAATGACTGAGTCATGCAATTTTATTCCCCATAGGTTACTGCTACTGAGTTATCTGCTACCCAGTTTTGCAAGTCAAAGGCCTGCAAGTCGGGACACACTGCACATATTCATACGGTCTACCTATATTTCACCTACTACTCCGCTATTGGTGCTGTTGCATAACAAATGTATCTTACACACATGCTTCAGTTGGACTGTGAAGGGTACCCTCACCCTGCCTCTGCTGTAATGAGAAGACTGCCATTGCTGCCACAGTTAAACATAGAGCTTGTTGGCCTCCAAAGTGATCAAACAACCCCCTATGTGCCCTAGCCTGCAGCAGCAGCTGCAGCCTGGAACATACACAGCTATATGTTAAGATACCTGCTACAGACCAACCATACCTCCCAACCCCCTATAACAGGTGATCTGGACACACACATACATAAAGGGGGGCAATGGATCAGAGATAAGGACATGTTTTACAGTTTGCCCCTACAAAGATAGTGATTAAGTAGATAGAATAGTAGCTACCACATTAGCATGCATATTCTGATGGGTAGAAAGTGTGACACTCACATGTCTCTCTCCCCTTACTGACGTCAACCCACATTGTTTGCCAGTGAACTGGCAGAGGACGACAATGTCAAGGGACACTGCCCAAACATATGAGGCAAAACTGTGCACATACTTCATACATCTCTATAGTGGAAAGTATCTGTGTTTACCCTCTGTGATGTTGTAGTTTCCGCACGTCAGTAATGTCAATCTCCAAAACTAAGAAAGGGGCCAAGGCCTACATGAAGGCCTTTATATATTGCACTGTGGTGGCATGTCATTGGCTAATGATAGTGCAGTTCAGCTGTTTTATATGCAATTGCAATTCTCAGCCACAGCTTGGTGGAGAGGCAATTACCTGTTAATGTGCATTACCTACAAAAGGTAAGAAACTGCTTATGGGGAACAGGTCTATATATGGTTTTACTCACACAGACAGCATATGTGAAAAGCATTTGCAGAAACGCTTCAAACAAAGGAACACATCACTTTACAAGGTTGTTGTGTCTTTCGGCTTTTCCCGGTTAGGGGTCACCACAGAGGAACTCCGGTCCGCTAATGATTGGCAGTTGATTTTTACGTACCGAGTTGCCAGCTCTGATGCACAACCTTCAACGAAGGTACGCCCATTCACGCATGTCTCCACGCAGAAGATGCTCTAACTGAGAATTGAACTGGACAGCGTCTTACTGTGAGGTGACAACACTACCGCAGCATCACTTTACCAGGTATGCACTAAATTTCCCCTGAAAACAGGATGCAGATGGGAGAATGGAGGTACGAGGAATAGGGAGTAAAATAGTAGGCTTGTATTAGATCTATGATACTGACATGTCAGTGACACTCTGGTGTCCGACACCTACAATCATGCCTCTCATCTATCACTGCTTTGAATCACATCTCTGTTCTGTCCCTGCCACTCCCTCTTACACCAGTCGGTTGCTGTAGTAAAGATGGTGGATTACACATACAACATAGTGACACTAAGTAAGGGTGTACCATACCTCTCAACCATACCAAATTTCTTAGTTTTTACTGGTCTTGAGAACCAAATAATGGGGTGCCATGATTCTTGAGTAGCACCCCTTAATTCTGAATTTCCCGGCTTTTGTTTTTTATTTTATTTTTTTCAACTTTTTTGGGTGATGTCATCATGTGCAGAGACGTGCGCGATGATGTCAACTCCGTGAACAGCCTGCCAGCCAGGAACGAGGAATTCACTCTCTGACCAGCTATTAGCAGTAAAAATAGCATGCGAGCCATGCATTTCCCAGCTGCTCCAGGTAAAATACAAACTCAACTCCATGAGCAATTTATTCTTCTTATAGTAGCGGTTCTTTGCTTCTGCAACCATTTAGTTGATAGCTGTGCATTTCCCAGCTGCTCCAGGTAAATAACTCAACTCAGACTCCATAAGCAACTTGTTCTTCTTATAGTAGCTGTTCTTTTCTTCCATGACCGTTTAGTTGATATTTGCATTACGGAGAAGTTGCAAGGGCATGTGAATGGTTCTGTACCTTCCATGAGCAAATTTGGTTAGTAGCTTAGCAGTTCACTTAGTTGATATTTGCATTACAGAGAAGCAGCTTAATGTTTTTTTTCTTCTGTGACCATTTGGTGGATATTTGAATTTCACAAGCACCCAGGTAGTGGTGGTGTGTGCATGCTATCATGAGTTCAACCACTCCATTGTTTATTCTGTCTTATGTACATTGAGTACTGGGATTGGAACCAGCACTGTATACAGTGGATAATCAGTGAATTAATGAATGCGTAAATGTATATTAGTCCAATTACAGTAGGCGGCACAGAACTACACTATTTGACATCTCCATCTTTCAGTGCTTGGTTTGACAGTTTATTTCCCACCTTGGGTGTTTTTGTTGCAGTGTCTATGTGTCCTCCCTGTGTCTGAATGGTCTTATCCCAGGCATTCTAGTTTCCCCCCACATCTCAAAGACACAATAACGATCTACCCAATCACCAAAAATTGTGCATGCAGTGAGTGTGTGTGTGTGTGTGCATGTGCGTGTGCGTGTGCATGTGTGTATGTGTGTGTGTGTGTGTGTGTGTGTGTGTGTGTGTGTGTGTGTGTGTGTGTGTGTGTGTGTGTGTGTAGATATAAAATACAGAAGGAAAGAATACACTTTAAGATGTATCTCACACTAAGAAGTGAGTAAAATTTGCAATCATCTTTCCCCATCCCAAAATATGTTTCCTGTTATGGTAGATGGTCTTTTTCACTATCTCACCTTTAATTAGTTTTGTGAATAAAATATGAAAGTTATAAATGTACCAAACACAGTCCTATGGCAACATTTTTTAAGTTAATAATCTAAGTGTCCTACCGTGCCAGCACTGCAGAAGTGAAACCATATTCAAATATTCCGGCTAAATATTTGTCCAAGCTAAACAGCTCAGATCCTAAATTTAAGTTCAGTCTTTCTAGAAAAGTAAACAAGCCTTACTAAAACCCAATAGAGCTGCGGTATGTGAATGTAAAACACATCAGACCTACAGAAGGATTGTTTTTTACACATATCTGGAAATGTTCACATTTCCCAAGCTTAGGTTAATGATGTAGTGCTCTACTTTTACAAATATAATTTTGTGCAGTCTATTTCCATGGTACTTTTGCCAGTTTTATATTATTCATTTGTCAGGAACATTTCCTTTATGCATTCCTGCACTTCACTACGACAAAGCAGGATCTGATTAGTCTTCAAAAGTATAGGAAGTCATTAGGATGGTAATTCCATGTAACAGATAGGAATATGAGTTTACCAGATTTTTATCTGACTGGTTACGTTACTCAGTGAATCTGGTATTCTTGCAATATTGCAGTGATCTTTGGGAAAGAGGTACCTTCACCCTTCCTACATGAAGTAGTTCACTCCTACTGCAAACTACGGAAAATAATGTTTTCATACCCAGAAGCCACTAGGATAGCTGTTATACTAATGTTAATGTAAAGTGTCAGCAAAAACTATGGTCAGCAGCTCATAAAGTTTCCTGCTGTAAATCTAAGTTCTAGTGGTGCACAATCACTCATGGCCTGTTTAAGACATCAGTATCCTTACATAATATAAGATGGCACTGACCAACATGAATAACAGTAACAATGGATTTTATAAAGGAATTTGACTAAAGGAATAGTGACCATTACTTATGGCTGCCTTAGCTCAAATAGGAACTAGCAGCATGTTTTATAATTTAATGGAGCTGTTTTATAACTGACTTAAATATCCACAATTCTGAATTTGTTGATAATGGTCCCTCTACAGTCATATATGATAATGTTATGTCTGTATTTAAGAAACTACATTGAGTGTTTAAGCCAATGTACAATTATGAGGTCTACAAAACATCTTCATAAGTACTGAAAGAACATGGCATTAAATGGGTCTTTTTTTCTGGAGTGGTCAGGGTGTATTTTATATCACTAATATTCAATCAAATGTACTTTTAATGTATTCTGAAAACCTGTTGCTGATGGGCTGATGTTTGACAACCGATTCATTACTTGTGTAAGTCAAGATCTATTACTGAAAAACCTTTACAGTCTGCTCTATGCTTGTAAGGTTTTAGGGCTGGTTGGTGACTGAGGAAAAACTGTAAGCTGTTGTGATTTGTTTGAAGATTAGAAACTGCTGTGCACCTCCTTTCATACGTACCTGCCTAAAACGTTACAAAGTTTGCACGCCTCCTGACGGTTTAGGGAGATGGAAGGGAGAATCAAAAGTGCCAGACAGCACAGAAGGCTGTGTGTAGTCCTGGGTTTGAATCTTTCACTCTTTGCTACATGGACCACTTAAGTACTTATCATTTGTTTGTAAGAGACTGCCTTATTTAATAATAAACAAATAATATGTTAACATCATCCCCTTAACTGTCCAGAATGTTTCAAAATGTTCAATTTTTTCCGTCATACTTTTGGTGTGTTCTTCATAAAATCTGCAGTTCTATTGTAAGTCATTGAGGATTAAATTCCTAAATAATGACAGCCATTTGACTTTCAGACTTTATACCCTTCAGACAATCCACATTAATGCAAAACTTTTTTTTTTATTCTATGGGAATTTCTATGTTTATTGATCAATATTTAAAAATTTGTCTCTGATTTTAGACCTGTGTCCCACCATTATTTTTGGCTTTGTCCTGAATTCTTGGGTTAAGAGGTAGAGAGGCATGGCTAAAGTGGTGACTGAGGAGAAGCAATTCCAGGTGTTAGTATCAAACAGAAAGCAGTGACTCGCTCTATGTTTCGACAGTGACACCCTATATGATTTAAAGCACTGGCATGCAGAGGAATATCTGCTTGTTTGCTAATAAAGTTTTGACCCCCACCCCACATATATACAAACATGCACCACAATCACACATACTGCACACAGGCATATGACCTCAAAGTAAAGGGGAATTTTTCCTTCTAATGTTGAGCACAAATTTGGGGAAAGCCACATTTTGACTTTTTCACTTCAGCCTTTTTCACTGCAACATCAGAAAACTGGGGGACATCTGTACAAATACACATTGATGCATGTTGGTCACTACTGCAACTGCATTTATTAAATAAATAACTCTGGCATCATCCTATATGTTTGCTATCTCAGACTAGGCACTGTTGAAGGCACTTCTACCTTCCTGCCTAGGGGGTGTTCAGGATTATTTTAGTACTTGATTAAATCCATAGTGGTTATATTTTGTGTTTAATATTTTGTCTATTCTTCAATTTGCATTTGAATGTTGGTATCCCACAATTCCACCACAGTGGGTGGGGTTATATAATTATGTATGCAATTTTTATGTTAATCAGCATACAGATTTGTACCTATTTTTCATGGGTCCTTGTCCAGATTTTTGATGTTTCCAGATTGAGAGGTATGATGAGATGTGGAAACGAGGGGTGTTTGTGATAGACCAAGGGGTGTCAGTTATGGAATGAGCAGTGTCTGTGATGAATTGAATGCTGGGAGGGGAACAGCATAGGTCAGCCACATAATCTGCTGTCAGCCAATGTGGCCATGTCTGATCACTTTCATATAGTGCCAGTACTTCTAGTGCTCTATTAGTGAGTGTGCTGTCCATACACAGATTTGGCAGGCCATGGGGATCATGGTCATGGGTGTCCCCATGAATAGAGCTAGTCCAGCAGACATCAGTCATTTTCAGGTAGCAGCACTGCATCTGACCATGGTTCTGGATGCCAACTTGCCAATACAACACCTGTCAGAGCCAGTTCTCCTGGCTGGGAATGCCAATGATGAACTGCCACCTCTACCATGCATGGACCACATCTGTCTGAAAGACCAAGACATATAGCAAAAACAGAGCTTGAGTGTGGTCATGCACACAGTCGCACAACTGTTTCACCTGGAGAACCCTTACAAATGCACACATCACATTTACTCATTTAGTTTCACTGGCCATTTGTTGTTTTATACATATGTCTGCCTTCTTCTCTTTCTTACTCACACACACACACTCTCTGACCTTGTGTGTCAGCTTAGGCTTCCTACCCCATAACCCCTCCAACAGCATCACCTGCAGGTGATGATAACTGTGCCATATCCTTGTTTTCTGTCTTTTGGATTCAAGGATACAAACACCTTCTGTCTGATGCTCACAAAGATGAATATTAGGGACTTTAAAGGCTGTTAGTAGTGAGAGTTCCAAATTAGACCTGATTGTGAAAAACTATAGGACTAGCCATTAACCACCTTAAGAGGGAAGTGAATTAGTCTGGGGCATCACAAGGACATAGCCATTTGTTTTGAAAGTGAGTTTTAACTTTGATTTAAATTGAGAGAGGGTTGGGATAGATTATATTTCAGAAGGTAGTGAGTTCCACACTTTGCCTACATAGTTATCGAATAGGGATTCTCCTGCTAAGTTTTTGTCTGTATTGATTTTAATAAGTGGTTTGTTGGTGGAGCATAAAGTTCTGGGACTGGAATAAGGTAATAGTATATTTTGGAGTGATATATTATCCTTGAAAAGTTCAACAGTTTATTGTATCAAAATGTCACAGCCTTATACTGATTTCACCTGTGAAGTTTGTGAAGTAAGAAACTGCAATGTGTATTATTAATTTCTAACTTCTCTCTTTAAGGATTTCCCAGTACAAACATATGGTGCATATTATGTCATACTATCATATTTAGATATGTATATTATATGATAGCACTATAGTGAAACCTGATCAGAACAGTAAAACAATGTAATGATCTCTTTTGCATTACCCTCACCAGACACATGCTATAGCTGAATAGACTACAGGCGTTTCTCATCAGCATAACCGAGCACCTACAAACCATGCCATGATGTATTTGGATAAATTAAAAGTCATGACACTGTGATCTGTGTGGTATAGGATGAGGGGACATCTGCCTGGTCTCCAGCCCACTGTCTAACCATGGCCTGTTGGGATTACTGCAGATCCAAAACTATCATATAGCTGATGATATCAGCAGAGTTTGTTGAGGCCAGAGTAAGTGTCCCACATGCTGGTGTAAAAGGCTCTCCGTAATGCACAGTTGACCACAGTGAGAATAGAATCCCTACCTAAGTACAGAAACTACAGAACACAGTACTTTATGCAAGCCCCACAGCTAAAGTCCAACTTTGAGTGTGTCAGACAATGGTTTATAGCTGATGACATCAGCAGTGTCTGTTAAAGACAGAATAAGTGTCCCACATGCTTGTATAAAAGGCTTTTGTTAATGTCAAGCAACAGCTAACAGACACACACATTCACAGTTGACTACAGTGAGAATAAAACCCTTACCTAAGTACAAAGACTACAGAATGCAGGACTTTAAGCGAGCAACACAGCTGACTTGAAGTGTGTCAATCAGCAGTTTATAGCTGATGGCATCAGCAATGTCTGTTAAAGACAGAATAAGTTTCCCGCATGCTGTTGTAAAAGGCTGTTGGTAATGTCAAGCAAAAGCTAACAGACACACACACACAGTTGGCTGCAGTGGGAACAGAACCCCCACTTATCTAGGTGCACAGACTACAGAACACAGTATGTAATGCAAGTGCCATGGCCCAAGTTTGACTTTTATAGGAGCGCAGGTGAACTTATAGTAGATGACATCAGCAGGCCATGTGGGAGACCATAGGTTGGGAGGTGCATGAAATGTATGTGAAGGCTTGTGCAAGTATCAAAATACTGGCAATCCATGCCCTTGGAGAAGTAACTGTAGGATACCACATCTACTCTGCTGACTCGACACACACACACACACACACACACACACACACACACACACACACACACACACACACACACACACAACTGTAGTGAGAACTGAACCTCTACCTAAGTATACAGACTACAGAACACCCTACTTAACACAAGTTCCATGACACATGTCTGATGTATATAAGAGTGCAGGTGCACTTATAGTTGATGACATCAGCAGGCTATGTGGTGCATAACTGCTTGAGAGGCTTGCCTAGGCACATACGTTCATAGAGGTATATGAGGCTAGTATCCTAATAGTACTAATAGCACTAGGCTGTTTAGAAGCCTAGTTGTGTAGCAACATAAGTACCCTTATTGAGCATAGTTGGATGTTTCAGTTTAGCAGAACAAGGTTGTGAGCACCACCAACTGGCCCTGCCCATGATGGAGCAGGTAATATTATATATTGCACTTTGTAGTGTGGTTGATATATATGCGGAAAAAGTACTGAGACCCCAGTGTTGTAGTGTTTGGTGGTGTCGATGGGGGCCAACACATGAATGTATTGTAAATATATGATGTGTAGTTAGATCGGGCCCTTGGTTTGTAATGTTTCCACATGTAGTTTTATGTCAGACAAAGGAAATGGAGAATAAATATCAATAATGAAGCATGATATATACAGTCCCATACCACAGCAAACAGCTGGTTTGCTTGATGGTGAACAAAGTGTACACACATGTGAGATACACCTGTTTGCACATAGGTAAGCAATGCACAAAAGTGAGCTGCATTGCCAATGTCTGATAGTTCCATCTGTACTCCAGGCCTGGTTTTTGCAATCCTAAGAGCATTAATTGAGTATATCTGGTTTATATTTGTGGCTGTCTGTACCCTAGGTGGTCTGGTTTGTCTTGTTTCCACAATGTGGTGCTTTGCACAAACCAAATGAGCACAACCAAACCTATAATGTATTTATTGTCTGATAAAAGTAATAGGAATAAGAAACTGAAAAAAGAGAAGTACGTGAAATGAGGAAAACCAATGTATAACATACACAGCAGAACATGATAGTACACATAATATATTTCTACATAACTCAGGATTTGCACCAATGCATCTTCAGAAAACAGGATGTATGCCTTATTCTGCTTTGTCACATTAACAGCTTTGCAGCAAAGGACTGAAGTCATTCTTCACACATCCAACTGCAACAGAATGTACACTGCTATCAAACCATCAGTTATTTGTACATTTAATTACCATTATTATATTTGGACATAGTGCACTTACTGAGCATACAACCTGCTATGATTATGCTTGCAAATATACATCTGTGTCTTACATTTTTGTGTTTCTTGGTAATTCACACTTATCTGACCAGCAGTGTGAGATATGCAGTGTGTAAGCCATTCAGTGTTTTTGACCTTCAATTCTGTGAGAATATTAACTGGGGGAGTAATATGATATGCAGTTGCTAACAACTGAAGACCAAGTTGGATATCACACAGAACTATATACTGTTCTTTTGGGGGTAGCATAGGTGAGTTACTGTTATGGCACAAACAAGGCTACACTGTTCCTTTTGGGTGGGGGAGCAAAGCTCAGTTACTCCTGTCACTAGCAAGCATAGCCTGCTCTTTTGGTGGGGAACAAAGGTGAGTTACTGCTATGGCGCAGACAAGGATATGATACTCTTGTTACGCTCCTTGATCTGCATTCTGCCTGTTGTTTGATCTTGGAAAGGGTTATGAAGTCAGAAACTGCAATATGTACCATTACTTTCTAACTTCTCTCGTTAATGATTTACCAGTACAAAAGTATGGTGCTAAACTGAGGACATGCACTGATCATTAGTACTTTTGAGAGGGATGACTGTCTGAATCTTTGATGCCTGAGGCCTAAGACTTACTAATGAGAACATATAAGTAAAATCATTATCACATGTTAAGGTAGTTTCTGTAGAAATCCAATAATATTTACTTGATTACTGTACCAAGTTAAGATATACAAGGATATGTCATAATATTATTAAATAATTAACTCTAAGTTCAGGACTTACCTTGCAAATGCACCAGTTGACACCATTTTAGTTTAAGGCTGACTGTCTGATGCAAGCAGTACACAACCAATACACAGGGAGGTAAAGTTTGTGTGAGTTGCCTGGCATCAATTTTGCTATATGTATATGAGTAGGAGAAAGGTATTAGGCACCTAGGTGGTCAGTGAATGTACTATGTGTTGCCTCTTAGCTAAAGCAAGAGCATACTGAGCATGCCTATGTCTGCCTCCAGAAACAGCAGCTGATGGTTCCCCTCTGAGTCCTCCTCTGACTGTGACTGTGGTGACCTAGGCATTGGTGGGGGATGTGTAGCCCTTCCCCTTGCTGATCCTTCTGCAGCTGTTTCTGCAGGATAAGATTGTGTAGCATAGCACATACTGTGGACATTCGTGTACGTGTGCATGGAATATACAGCAGGGCTCAGCCAGATGTATCTAGGCACCAGAAATGTGACTTCAGCAGGCCAAATACACATTCTATAATGTTTCTGGTTTGAGTGTGTGCCTCATTATGGCATTCTTCCATGGCTGTGTGTGGATTTTTGATGGGTATCATCAGCCATGGCTCCAGTGCATAGCCAGCATCTTCCAGTAAATGGCCCTGGTGGCCCCCCCTGGCAAACATCTGATATAGCTGTAATGTGTGCCAGATATCTGAGTCATGATAACTGCCAGGGTTGCAAGCATACACATTTAAGATAATTCCCTGGGCATTACACATGACTTGGCAGTTGATAAGGTGGTATCCCTTGCAGTTAAAGTAGATTATACCCTGTTCACCAGATGGTGCCTTAATTTGTACATAAGTACAATTTATGGCAGCCAGTACTTCAGGGTATTCCTTTACCCAGTAGAAATGTTGCATATTGCTGACCCTTTCCTCAGAACTATGGAGAAAACATATGTACTTAGTGGCATGTATGAGCATAGCATCCAGGAATTGCTGGAGGATTCTGGATGGTGATGCCTGTGACATACCCATCATGTCCCCAGTTGGTCTTCGAAAGGTATTTATAGTTAATATTCTAAGGGCTACACACCTTAGTTTCCACTGGGATGGGTTCCCCTTAGTTGGCTCTGGCTATGACATGAGAGCGGCAGAGCTCACAGAGTGCTTGTAATGTGTCCCTGTCCAGCTTGTAGTGCTGCACAGTCTCCAGGTCATGTAGCATCGGAAAAGTAACTCTGTGCCTGAACACTCTTCTTCTTCTTGGCCTAGGCCTATTGTTACCAGCACCAGCATCATTGGTTTCAATCTCTAGCACATACATATGGAGCAAAGCTGCAGCAGCCCCTAGCATTCTGTCCCTTTAAAATTATTTCCTTGTCTCTACTCCAATGGTATTGAAGTATTCAGGAAAAGCCAGAATGAAGGCTACATGGATGCTTTATAGCTTGTTGAATAGCTCCACTGTGCTGAAAATCAAGTGCTTATGCTATAATTAGCAGCTATGAAAAACAACTGCTGCTTAACTGAGTATATTAACTTAATTGCTGCTCATCAGTGCCTGATGTGCACCTCAGTGCCCCTGCATGCACCTTCTCATAAATAAGGTAAACACAGGCAATATTATTACTTTACTCCATTCCTGTGATATCACACAAACATGGAGCACAAAAATTGATTTAAAGCTTTCACGCCCTATATTAGAACCCAGGACCATCTGTACCCCAACCATATACATACACGTGCTGCCAGAGGAATAGTTACATGTCAAGCATAGAGAAACCTGCCATTTATTCCTCCATTTCCTGGAATTATGCTAAGCACTGTATTACGTAACACTGACACATTTTAACAAAAAAATAAAGAGGTTGAAACAGAACTTCTGAATTGTGCACTGCTTTCATGCACTTTCACCCATCACAGACCTTCATGTACACCTCTATAAGTGTAACCTTACACACACCTCTGATGTCATTATTCATTGTTGCCATCCACTGAAAACAACCATTGTATAAGTGCCTACACGAAGTGAACATCCCCACACAGTTAGAATTTTTTGGGATTCAGCAATTCTAATGAATTTTGACCTCATGTGCATCTTCACTGTGCTGACAACCCTGAATCTACACAGTTGGTAACAATGTAGTCAGGGAAACAGAAGGGGAGCCCAATGTTATAAACACAAGGGAGGGAATTACTTTGCTATATATCTGCATAGAGGAATACAGTTTTGATAAAATTTGACTGTATGCCATCAGTTACATTTTGCATATGCTTACATGAGAGTATGATATGAATAGTCTATCTCATGGGGTTTACACTTTCAGCTGCCTACATCAGTTGCAAGTATAGTCTTCATTTGAGGTTGGGGAAGCAAAGCTGCATTGATGTCATGGCACTTAAAATTGATTGTTGCTATTGTTAATCTACTTTTGTAGTAGCCACCCTGTTTAATAATGTAATAATGTGTCTGCTGTTACATGTTAAGGTCAGTTCTGTACAAATCTAATACCTTTTACTTGCTTTTGTTTCTGTGTAGAGTCCTTTCCATGGCTGTATTAGAAAAGTTTTTGAACATATGGGAAAACAAGCACATTTGCTTTACAGCTTGTTGAATCAGTCCACCATGTTGGTTTGCTTCATTAGCATACAGTTCAGCTACTTATGCTGTAATTTGCATGCCACAGACTCTACCATGTTTGGACATGAGTATGCATCAGAGATTATTGACTCTAAAACTTTTCTCAACTGTGTGCATTACTGAGTGACATGCACATTGTGAAAAATGACCATGTAGGCTTTACTGAATCCCCCCAGTTAGTATTTTATAAGCTTTACGGTGATTTATTTGTTTATTTGGAAAGGATCTATATTTTGAATTTGTGGATAGGATAAGTAGCAATAATATTGGGTTATCTTTTACTTTTGAGACCCAAACTCAAGCTATTTGTTACTTAGATGTTAAGATTTATATTAAGAATGAGGCAATAGCTTCTACTTTATATAGGAAGCCTAGTGCTGCTAATACATTTTTGCAACTAGTTCTTACCCTAAGCACCTTATAGATTCACTTCCATATCCTGAGTTCTTGAAGGTGCGAGGGCTATGCCCTGATGAGCAAGAGTTTGAGAGGGTTGCCTGCGAAGTAATACAAAGGCTATTGAATATGGGTTATACTGAGAAACATTTGGAAACTTCTAAGATGAACTTACAACTGAGGGGTGATGTGATTACCCATAACAGAAGATAAAACAATAAGGGTAGGAATCAGTTTAAAAAGAAGGATATTTATTTTGTTACATGGCATACTTCCTTTATAGAGGGAGTGGCTCATATTTTGAGATGATATTGGCATATTATTAGGTCAAATTAAATCTTTAGGAGTTTAAATTTGAAAATTTCCTATTGAATTCTCCCAGTATAGGTGATTGTGTATTTAATCCTTTCATGAACACTGAAAGAAATTTATCAACTGAGTGTAAGGGTTCTTGTGTTTCTAAATATTTTGACAAAAATACTGTTTTTGTTATAAATGGATATGAACTGATACCATCTAGTACTAAAAATTGTTAGCAAAGTGCTGTAGTGTATTGTCTTTGGTGCCCTTGTAATAAATATTTTATAGGTCAGACTATGAGACCTGTATGTAAGCATATTCAGGAACATCATAGGGATATAAACAATGCATCTAAAACTAATCCTGTTGCAGTTAATTGTTTTAGAACAACATGATGGTGATAGTGAGTTATTAACTTTTTTTAGTATGTATTATTATGAAAATCAAGACCTGTTTTTTAATACATCTGAGATTCTTTTGGGAAAGAGGCATGGTATATTTTTTTTCATGTAATGCTCTTTGCCCTGATGGTCTTAATAATGAATTATTAATGAAATATTTATTATGAAAGTTTTTGAATATTGAATGTTTCAGTATTTGTTGTAACTTTAAGGAAGTAATTAATCCCCAGGATTCAATAAACTCCATGTAAGTTTCATGCAGAGACTTTAAAGAGAGTTTTTGCTTATGGAATGTTGCTCATCACACAGCATAGCACCATGCATATTAATGAGACACTGTCCACATAAGCAAGGTTTTGCTGCTTGCACCAGTGTTGCTGTCTGCAAAACCTCTAATATGAATGCGGATCATACCTATCAACCTTTTAGTGCAAGAAATCTGGACAAATGGACCAGGCAGGTTTGTTTTTCCTTGAAGATCTTACTTTGGTTCTATCAGGTATGGCAGAGTCAATACAATTGTACAGGTGCGTGTATAAGGCATTGGTGTATAAGTCAACATAGGTGTCTGTTCCATCAGTGGGGGGGGGGCTATAAAGCTATTTATGGTGTCATGTTAGAGGTTGTAATTGGCCTTGGAGAAGTTTTTTAGTCTAGTTGTTGCTAAGGGAGGTCTTGTGCTATAGTTACTTCTAGCAAGACTGATTTGTGGTCAGATCTCACCAGGGATGACCACACACTGGGGGTGGTGCAGCAGTCCCCCATGTTTGTGAGCACAAGATCCAGGATGTTTGAGCCCCTTGTGGGTGTGTCATCCAGCTGGTCCAGGACACTGGAGTTAATGAAGTCCAGGAACCTTTGGGCAAGTGAGTTAGAACACATAATTTACCTAGTCAAGGGATGGGTAATTAAAGTCACCCAAAACCAGGGTGTTTGGGTGTATCTGGATTGACTCATGTAGATCCAAGTAGGCTTACTGGATGTCCTGATTCATGGAGGGAGTCCTATAGATGGCAATGACCTGAAAGGGGGGGGGGTCTTACCTACAGTCAATTACACTTGTAGTAATTCAAGGGAATTGTGCTGTTTAACCAATCTGAGGCCATTGACGAGGGGAAGGTGGTCCACACAGCCTACCTGGACCTCGCAAAAGCCTTCGATACAATACCCCACTCGGGCATTATAGATAAGCTCACCAGCTTAAATATAAACCCCTATGTCACTAGATGGGTTGCAAACTGGCTCAAGGACAGAGCCCACATGGTTAGAATTTCTGGAGCCATGTCAGACTCCAAACCAGTTACAAGTGGCATCCCACAAGGCTCAGTCCTGGGACCTCTCTTGTTCGGTATATATTTCTCGGAGGTACAGGCCAACATGGAAGGACTGTGGCTGACCAAGTTCGCAGATGACTGCAAACTGGGCGCCATAATCGACTCTCCAGCCGACACAAGCATCCTCCAAAAGGGCCTCATAGAAACAGACAACTGGTGCCAGAGCCATGGCGTCAAGCTAAACGCCAAAAAGTGTATAGTCATCCCCTTTGGCAAAAACAAAGTGCCCACAAATTACCACATAGGTGGTAATCCATTAAGTACAGAAGAAGTAATTAGGGACCTGGGGACCCAAGTTGATAGCAATCTCTCATCTGACAACCACATGGCCAAAGTGGTTAGAAAAACATTTTATATAGCCCACCTAATCATGAAGGGATTCACATCTAGATCAGGGGAGATTATCGTGCCTCTTTACTCATCCCTCATCAGGCCCATAATTGAGTACAATGCCCCTTTTGGGATGTACCTTACCAGACACCTGCAGCAACTGGAAAGAGCCCAAAAGTACCTCACCAAGAGGATCAAAGGGCTCAAACAGATGCCATATGCACTTGAAATGCTATGATATGCACATATGCATGAAACTCCAGCTCTACTTAGTGGCATACCGCCTGCTCAGAGGTGATCTGTGCCTGATGTATAAAGCCATGTCCAACCCGGAATTAATGGACATGCTGCACCTCAGAAAATCCAAATCCCATCGAGCTATGCGGTCGAGAGACTTGAACCTCAGCACTGAAATAAATAGGACATGCCGGAGGGACAGATTCATAACCCAGAGGCTCCCTTCACTCTGGAATAAAATCCCAGTCCAGGTTAGGCAAAGTCTCTCACTGACTCTCTTCAAGAGGAATCTTGATGAGCGGATGGAAGATCGTAGGTTTACCCCGGGTATTACTTCTGTGTCACTGTTAGACAGAGGCACAGTATACTAACCTCGAAAAAGGGCATAGCAAAATTAATTTAAAATGGGTGGCAAAAGCCAAACACACTCTGGCTAGGCTTATAAATGCCCTAGGGCAGATAGCCTAGTATGAACCTATGAACCTATGTAGGTGTAGTTATCTTTAATGACTATTGATACACCACCTCCTTTAGTTCTTGTGCCTTCAGTTTGTGGTCTGAACATGTGGAAGGAAATGTAATCTGGTATAGCTGAGGTGCTCTTCGCAGCCTTAAACCAGGTTTCTGTAACTGCACAAATGTCAGCATCTTCCAAGATGAGGACTGCTTCTAGTTTTTTGCAGTTTCTGGTTTAGAGTCCTATTGTGCAGTTTCTGGTTCAGATTCCTATTGTTAAGCAGCATAACCATGAGGCTGTTTTTAGAGTGCATTTTTACATTGGGAAATTTGTTCTTGTGACATTGCATAAAAAAGGCACTGTGGTGGTGGCAAAAGCCTCAGCCAGTAACTGAAATCCCAGGGTGACAGATGAAGACCATCTCTGGCAAAGCACTGAGGTCTGTTGACTATGTCTTCGCACATCACAGGCTGACAGATACTGGATTCCCTTTAAATGACAACAGAAACTAAACAATTGTTGAAGTCAATCATTTTTTTGTTTGTATTAAGGTATCATCCTAACCGAAGGTAAAATGCTGCTTAAGGCTAGGGACATACCTGCCGGAGACACATAAACAGAGAGCTCAGTTATGTCTCTCTTCATGTAGTCCAGTTAGGTATGTTTCAAGTCACTCACACCAACATGGACTGTGACAGACTCATAACAGTGCCTGTTGTTGAGTGACTTGAGTGCATGTGTGATGTGGTGGATCCTGGCACCTTACAGACAGCTGACTGTGACTTTTGCCTTATCCAACCTGGTGAGAGGGATGTCTGTGTGTCTCATAATTGAGTTTCCTATGACTAAGATGTTTGTTTTTATGTTATGCCTTAGATGCTTAACAGGTGAGACACTGGTGTGTGATATATTATGTGTACTATGCTCTGCATAGGATGTATTATGTGGATTGTGCTTGTGTTCGTGTTTGTGAGGTCTCTGATGTTTAGGTAAGCTTCTGGTAAGGACCTCAGCATATGTTGGTTTATGTGTTGCTGCTTTGGTAGGTGCAGGAGGTGAGGTGTGCATGCTGGTAACCTTCTTAGTATCAGATAAACTGACTGGTGAGCAAGACAGCATGGATTCTAGGTTCTTGATATGTATGCATCTCTGACATAATGAATTTGTATGGACTAGAATAAGTGAGTTGTCAGTGTACATGACACAATTGCTACATTGCCTCACGTTGCCCATGTTGACCAGGTTGTCTGAAGAAACTGCATGAAATTGGCTGTCCATAATGCTAGGCACGTTGTTGTAGCCAGAAAACAGGAAGAGGACAGGAAGGACCAGGTGAAGTAGAGGACAGGAAAAGTGGACAAAAAATATGAAGGGCTAGTGCGTAGGGTCTGTGTTGGTACCTTAGGAGCTTTACTGAATGTATCACCTGTCAGTGAGTGAAAATCATGAGAACTCACAGATGGAGCACCAGCAGAGGGCTAAGGTAAAATTTGCAAGCAGAAGTGCTTGCATTTATAAATGCCAATTGTCTCCACCACTGGTTGGTAGTGCAATATGTGCAAACAAGCACAAACCCATACAAATGAGGTGCTTATGTAGCATGTGAGAGCCAACTGATTTAAACAGATTAACCAATAAAAATGTTCAAAACTGAGCCCTGTTCTTGCAACCTTCAATCAGATGAGTTGTAACTGCACTCTCCTGTGACTAGGGTGCAGTGGAACTCTCTCCAATAAAAGATGGCATGGTGGTTTAGTGCTCAAGTTATATACAATGAACTAGATTCAGCAGGTCTCAATCTAGTCTATGCTACAGCAAATAAAGTGCAACAATTTAAGTCAAAAATAGTTCAAATAAGCAGTGATGTGGCAAAAATGCAGTTCTAAAGGGCAATATACAATGAAAAATTCTGCTTAGGTTTTCCAAGGATCAGCAGATGGCTTGAATTGATCAGATAAATTCAGCAGTGCAGTAGCTGGTTGCCAAATTCTGTGGATATTGCTAAAACAAACACAAACTCTCACAAATGCTGTTCTTATGTAGCAAACGAGAGCAAATTGATTTAAACAAATTAACCAATAAAAAAGCTCAAAACTGAGCCCTGTTCCAGCAACCTTCAATCAGATGAGTTGCAACTGCAGACTCCTGCCACTAGCGTGCATGCGGAATCCTCTCCAACAAAAGATGGCCTGGTTTAGAGGTCAAGTTATACAAACAGAACTAGATTCAGCAGGTCTAAATCTAGTCTATACCACAGCAAAAAAAGTGCAGAAATTTCAGAAAAAAAACCCAGTTCAAATAACAGTGATATGGTTAAAAATGCAGTTCAAAAATGCAACATACAATGAAAAATTCTACTTAAGTTTTGCAGAGATCAGCAAATGGCTTGGATTGATCAGATAAATACAGCAGAGCAGTAGCTGGTCACCAAACTCTGGAGCTTTGCTAAAACAACTAAAAACCTACACAAATGCAGTGCTTATGTTGCAAACTGATATAAACAAATTAACTAATAAAAAATCTCAAAACTGAGCCCTGTTCCAGCAACCTTCAATCAGATGAGTTCTAACACCATACTCCTAGCACTAGGGTGCAGGGGAAGCCTCTCCAACAAATGTTGGCCTGGTTTAGTGCTCAAATTATACAAAAGTAAGCATATTCAGTGGCATACCTCTCAATTGTACAGATTTTCAAAGAATGTCCAGATTTTTGCCTCACGTTTTGGTCTGTTCCTCATAATAAAATTGAGGCTTCCTGGCAAATCATTGGCAAATTATTGAGTGTTGAAGTCAGAAAATAATGACAAGCATTTGAGTTTCAGACTTTGTACCCTTCAAAAAATCCATGCTAATGCAAAACCTGTTATTCTATCAATTTTCTAAATTTGTAAGAGCAATATTTAAAAAAGTGTCCCTATTTTTGGGCCCTTCTCCCCTCATTATTTATGGTTTTGTCTAGATTTCTTGCTCTAAGAGGTTGAGGGGTATGTTCACCAGGTCTGAATCTAGTCTATGCTACAGCAAAGAAAGAGCAACAATTTCAGAAAAAAAGTTTAAATAAGTAGGCACAATACACTTTCAACCAGCAACTCCCAACTCAGAAAGGCAGAGTCCAGTCTGTTCTCCCACAAGAGTAAAGACCACAAACTTTCTTAATGTAAAATAACTGGCATGAAGCCCAACCGCTTAAACCAGAACTAAGACACTTTTAAAATAACAGACACACCAAGCCTTCAACCAGCAATTCCCAACTTAGAAGGATGTAAGCTACCTCTCCTGACACAAGTTTGTGGACTAAAACCTTTTCAGTGTAAAACAACTGGCCTGAAGCCCAAGTTCTTAAACCAAAACTAAGGGTCTTAGAATAACAGTTACAATTTAATCAAGCTACTAATCTTCTTCTTCCGGCTTTTCCTGGTTAGAGGTCACCACAGCAGATCACCTGTCCGCTCATGGTTGGCAGTGGAGTTTTATGGTGTCGAGTTGCCAGCCCGGCACCCAGCCTTCCACAGAAGGCACACACATGCACCCACTCACACCTAGGGCCAATTGGGAGTGTCCAATCCACCTACAGCATGTCTTTGTGATGTGGGAGGAAACCGGAGCACCCAGAATAAACCCACATGACCACAGGGAGGACATGCAGACTCCGCACAGAAGGCACCCCAGCTGAGGATCAAACCAGAGAACCTCTTGCTGTGAGGTGACAACGCTAACCACTGCACCACCATGGCCACCCCTTAATTAAGCTACTAATAAGCAGTGATAAATGCAGCAGGATAAATGCTATTGAACACTTTTAAGAACAAACAGCAAAAGCAAAATAAAGTAATAATGTAGGAAGAAACACAAATACTGTAAAAGCAGATGAATAACGTGCAAGTTTTTAAAGTTAAGTGGGAAGGGAGGAAGCAGAAGATAATTCAAGGTTAAGAAACTAAGCGGGTTGGCCTTCCCAAATGAGCTCTGTGTACTCAGTAGAATGAACTGATGAGATGGGACTGGGAGGAGTATCCAAAGTCAGATTTATAGTAGGGGTGGGCAACTCAGAAGCCATCAAGTTTAAGAATACCAACAACAGTTGTTCAGGGCAATGGGAAAAATAAAATGCAGACAGAGATAAGCAATATTCAGGCAGATTATAGCAAGCAAGCCAAACAAGCACTGCAGCTAAATAGAGATATTCTAGCTAAATGAGGAATGCTATTTCTCAGCTCCTCCTACTAATTAGCTGATGTTATTTACTGTTTGCAAAGGAATTCTTTGCTAACTTTTCCAACTGACCCTAGCCAAAACCTCTTAAACCTCCAACAGAACAGAAAACTTAAAACAAATTTAATACAAGAATAAGATACAGAATAGAAGTAACCAAACCTTAAATGAAAAACTTCAATTCATAGTAAAATGCAGGCAGAGATCAGTAATGTGCAGAGTACATAGCTTTCATGCTGTGGTCACATTTTCTGTTAATATTGTTGCCTCACAGTAGTTCAATGTTTGTGTTATCTTTTGAGTGTTCACAGTACCTGTATGGGTACTGTGGTACATAGGTATTGGTATGGAGGGGAATAAGGTAGTGAACATTATAGATCTAACTGAAAATTAACTATGAATATGATATTAGAAATGACCACTGTAATGATACAGAAACTGTGCCTCACACATTGTTATACAAGTACTCAAACTCATGCTTGCACACAACACACAGACACACACACACAAACACACACACACACACACACACACACACACACACACACACACACACACACACACACACACACACACACACACACACACACACACACACACACACACACACACACACACACACACACACACACACACACACACACACACACACACACAGTTGTTGTTTGGTGATACAGTAAAATCTGGTTCATTATTTAAATTTATTTGTATATAATGCGAAATATCAGGAACATTCAGCAATATTTTGGAGAGATGAAAGGTATGTACAACCCATAATATTATATCTTGGCTTAGACATCTGAAAACAATACATAAATAAGTAACTATTCCCATAGAAATAAAACACACCACTCACACAATTTTTACAAAAGAGTCACAGCAAGCATAAAGCTACTGGCATTACCACAATGAGATACAATCTATTTTACCACTGCACAAACTTGAGAGTAACTCCTTGACAAGTACTGCCATGAAAAATAGTAAAACACACAGAGCAATACTAATTAGATTACAAAACAGAATGTGAATGCATTTGAATTTCTTTTATTCTGTCACATTTGAAGCCTAGGGAAAAAAAAGTAGGGGCAAGTCTATGAAAAAGCCAGCCACTCTTCAATATATTCAGCTCTACTATAGCACATTTTAACTAACATGACAGCATGCTTAAGGGTCAGAATTTCACAGAAAATAAGCTTCAGAATGTCAATAGAAGCTCAACTAGAAAATAATTTATTGTACCAAAGAAAATGTGCATAACAGCTGCCACTATAGTGAGTAATACTGCTGTTTCAACATATGCAAAACTAAACCAAAACACTTAAAAAGTGTGACAAATCACTTACTTTTCACCACATTTTTAACTTTGTTTTGGTTTAGTATGAGCCCAGCTGGTAATGGAAGGTAACTTAATTTGCTCACAAGAAAGTGACTAGAGGCTGTTTCTTCTCCAAATTTAGAGTTTTATCCTAGGTATGTTTATTGAGTGCTGCTGACTCGTGGAGATAATATGGCTGTTAGGTTTGTGCCATACTACTAGCCTGTCAGGACAAGGACACATACATTTCTGGAGTTGTTTGTGGGTAAATAACTGATCACATCGTATCCTGCATTTGATATGCAGCCACTCTAGATTGCTTAGTGCTTTAGATCAGTGAGGGATGACAGGACACCAAACATAGAACTTGTGATGATACTGAAAGCAATGTAAAATGTATCAAGCATGCTTTTCTTTGGGTCACCCATAGCTATAGTACATAGTTTGGGTAGAAGTAGTTGCACCTAAGTGACTGCTTAACCTATTTTTTTCATTACATGGTGATTGATTTGAAAGACTGCACCATGTAATGCAATGACATTGTCCTCAAAGGTAAGATTATGGTCTAATGGTCTGTTATTATACCTAGGAACTTCCAACTGTCAACTTGCTTAGTTGGCCCAGAGTGAACTTAAGTTCTTCTGGAAGACATTTTACTTAGTGTATCTTGAGCATGATCTCCAAATTAAATTATGTTTTTGTTTTTATTATTTATTTATTTATTGTTTTTTCTTGCATTTGAAGATTAGTTTACTGTTACTAATCCAGTTTGCTCTCTGTGCTGTCAAAACATGTGAAACACTAGATACTGCTGTTTGTATGCTCTGTATTAGTTGAGCCATCAATATATTGAATAAATTGTACATTCACTTTATATCCATTTTATTTTAGGTAACTGAGAATAGAAAGGGTCTGAGAAATGATCCTTGAGGTACCCTTAAATTTAACTGAAACTGCTCAGATATTGTGTTCTGTAGTGCCACAGACTTTATATGTACAGATAGGCAATGTCTGAGCCAGTCTGTCACTTAATGACTATAGTCTACTTCTTTCTGGAATTGTATCAGCAGACGTTTGATGAAATGGCACATTTCTGTTCAATTTGAAAAAAGTCAGGAAAGACAGCAATGTATAAATATTTTTGTTGTGACTTAAGGCAACAGTTTCACCCCTCAGGAATAGCTGAGTGAGTACTGTTCTCTGAGTTCAGTAATATCTGTGTGAGTGTTGCTCCCTAAGCTCAGTAATATGTGTGGATGCTGTTCCTTAAGTGTGTGAGAGCTGTTCCCTGAACTGAGTAATATCTGTGTGTGTGCTGTTCCCTGAGCTGAGTAATATCTGCAGGTGCTGTTCCCTGAGTTCAGTAATAGCTCTGTGAATGATGTTCCCTGAACTCAGTAATAGCTGTGTGAAGGCTATTCCCTGAGTTCAGTAATAGCTGTGTGTGTGTTGTCACTGAGGTCAATAATAGCTGTTTGAGTGATGTTCCCTGAGCTCAGTAATAGCTGTGTGAGTGCTGTTCCCTAAGCTCAGTAATAGTTGTGTGAGTGCTGTTCCCTGACTTCAGTAATAGTTGTGTGTGTGTGTGTATGTGTGTGTGTGTGTGTGTGTGTGTGTGTTGTTCCCTAAGCACATTAATAGCTGTGCTAGTGCTGTTCCTTGAGCTCAGTAATAGCTGTGTTTGTGATGTTCCCTGAGCTCAGTAATAGCTGTGTGAGTGATGTTCCCTGAGTTCAGTATTATCTGTGTGAGTGCTGTTCCCTGAGCTTAGTATTATCTGTGTGAATGTTGCTCCCTGAGGTCAGTAATATCTGTGCGGGTGCTGTTCCCTGAGTTCAGTAATAGCTCTGTGAATGCTGTTCCCTGAACTCAGTAATAGCTGTGTGAATGCTGTGCCTTGAGTTTACTAATAGCTGTGTGTCTGTGTCACTGAGGTCAGTAATAGCTGTTTGAGTAATGTTCCCTGAGCTCAGTAATAGCTGTGTGAGTGCTGTTCCCTAAGCTCAGTAATAGTTGTGTGAGTGCTGTTCCCTGACTTCAGTAATAGGTGAGTGTGTGTGTGTGTGTGTGAGTGTGTGTGTGTGTGTGTGTTGTTCCCTAAGCACATTAATAGCTGTGTTAGTGCAGTTCCTTGAGCTCAGTAACAGCTGTGTGAGTGATGTTCCTTGACCTCAGTAATAGCTGTGTGAATGATGCTCCCCGAGCTCAGCAATAGCTGCGTTAGTGCTGTTCCCTGAGTTCAGTATTATCTGTGTGAGTGCTGTTCCCTGAACTCTGAATTTGTGTGAGTGTTGTTCCCTGAGCTCAGTAATAGCTAAGTGATGTTTCCCTGAGCTCAGTAATGACTGTGTGAGTGCTGTTCCCTGATCTCAGCAATATCTGTGTGAGTAGTAACCTTGCAATTGTTACAAACTCTGTTAAAGCAACAAAACACAAAAAACTACAGTACTCCTCCAGAGGACCACAGGAACCATGGAAAAAGCTCACAATATCGATCAGAACAGATAATAAGCCTGTAGAATCAAAGCCATATATGTTAGAGAGGGTTCCCCTGCATCCTAGCAGGAGGAGTGTGCAGATAAAACTCATCTCATTGAGGTTTGCTGGAATAGGGCTCAATTTTGAGATTTTTTCTTGATTAATTTGTTTAAAATCAGTTTGCTCTCATTTGCTACATAAGAGCCTCATTTGTACAGGTTTGCACTGGTTTGCACATTGCTCACTCCTAAGCAGCAATGGGGACCGTTGGAGTTTATAAATGCAAACACTTCTGCTTGCAAATTTTCCCTTAGTCCTCTGTTGGTGCTCCACTGGTGAATTCTCGCTATTATTGTCCCTCACTGACAGGTGATACATTCAGTGAGGGTGCAGGTAGGACAGGGGCTGCAGGAAGGGTGCTTCCAGGGTGTAGCCCAGAGGTACTGGGCCTCAGTGCTGTAGCCAGTGGAGGGTGAGTAGGCGTCCCAGGGGGAGTTGCCCTACCCTGCCGTGCTGTAGTAATAAGCAATGATATCAAAATCAAATAATTAAATAAACATAATATAGCAAAATGTACAAAGTTACATTAAAAAAATATTATAATGGTAAATATGATAAACATAATATAATACAGATATAATAACACAAAATGATAAAAAAAGAAAGAAGGGGTGGGGTGAGAAAATATAAGAGAACGTTAGTAACTGCACAGATAACATACAAAGCTTTTTACAAATAATTTGCAATATTATGTTACATACCAGATATAACAAGACCAAATGCTAATCAATCCCCTTATTATGTTGAATACTACCCTATTGCTAACACAGACACACTATACTACAGTTCATATAACATCTTGAAGATATACATGTTGCATGTACAATGTTAACATTTGACAGCAGGTCATCTGACACATCGGTAGGGTTGCACCTCCACAGCTATCATTATGAATACGTAACAGTACTCAATGTTACTGTAGACAACCAAAAACATTATTGCAAAGTGCTACCCTTACATTTGTGGAGTGTGTTATCCGAAACACAAGCAGTGACCAATGTAATAGTACTGTACGTTCTAACTGGAATACACAAGAATGGCAGCACTTTTTCCTTTTACACTGTTATAAATACAGGTTCACTGTTATAATGATAACACCAAGCATGCTCTTGGTGTCCCTGGTGTATATCTAATGATTTACACTGTGATATGTATGTCAAAAGAAATGTGTCCTATATAGTTTGGTAGTGTACTTTAACAAATGACAACCCCCTGTCTACCCTGTAATACAGGACTGTTTTCGCAAGCATACTAATGCATGCCCACTGTTGCATTACAATGGACACATGCATACTCACACTGATACAAGTGTTTAGCACAATAAGCTGGATTTACTCCTAATGGTATAATACCAGTACTTTTTGAAGCATACATACCACTTGCATTTTTCATAGTTCTCAGTCTTTCCTCATAGGGTCACACATTTAGTATTCCCTCTGTATTAGCTGTGGGGGACATATAAACACATTAAGGTCAGCAATCAGAAACAGATGCAGCTGCTTTATCATTCAAGCAGTGCCTGTAAATGATACTCACACATCTGTGGAGTGCCATCAGTCCTATATTCATCCATGCAACATTAAAGGTTATCCCTCTTCTTCATCCTGAGGTCTCGATAGTGATTTCTACACTGTTCATCAAAGTGGGGGATGCCAGTAAGAGTGGACAAATCCTGGGCCAGACTATTCCATGCATCTGATTTGTAATCTGATCCATGATAGTGCTCCTGCAACAGCCGGGTACCATAATCATTCACTAGGAACCCAAGATACACTTTGGACTCCTGCAAACCCCACCTTTGAGAACAAAATCTCAGTCCTTCACCCTGAACGCCAGCCATCTTTAATGCGGACGAACACCAGTATACAATGTGATCTCCTGTCAATTACAGCTATAGCAGATACTGAGAATGCAAAACGTTCTGACCTGAATCATTTGGAAATGGTGCTCGCTGCTTACCATCACAAACACAGGCAATGTGTTTGCGCGCAGTTAGTAACACACAATATTTGAGCTAATACAGATATTATTATGAAAATTGCCTCAGCCATCATGACAGTAAGTATTAGATATGAAATACTAGAGCAACTATTAACATTAATCATGTGAACTGGGGTACCATTAAAAAGGACAGGATTCTGCAGTATCACAAACCTGCACCTTAGCTATGACACCTTACAATCACAGGTGTTCCCAATAGATGAATGTAGATGTACATGTTTAGGATTCATTGCATTAGCAACTATTACAAGGCACATTACAGAACAAGGCTGCATTACTTGCATTCACACCCAGAAACTTCTGAACTTGTAAGTGACACTTAACCCCTTGCAGAACAGGAGACGTTACATAGCCTGTGGCTATATTTGTATTCAATGTAAGGTTCATACAGGCTTAATATAAGAAAATGAAGTGATAACATGCAGAAAATTAAATTAATGTATGAAAAATATATTCCAGTTTGTTAATACACAGGGAGTATGCCTACATACCTGTGCAATCCAAATCAACATGCAATGTAGATTCAGAGGAATGCACAGTTGCCTTAAAGCTGTTTTTCTCACAACACCACTGAAGCAACCCACAACACTCAATCATCACACAAGCAACTTCAACAAGGAATGTAAATTTATTTTGAAGTAGTACATGCTAGATGTACAAGCAGTGAAACGTTCAACATGGAATATAATTCATGTACTCCTTACACAGGCTGTTATAAATCCTGTTTTCAAATATACAACACTCTCCAAACATGCTGTGTTTCTCGCTCACTCAGCAATAATCTGACCAGTACTGTTGTATCGAGCATGAGTTCAAACATTTCTATACTATTGCCTTTACAATGTTTAAGGATATTACATGGGAATATGTTATTCTGTCACCAAAAAGGACAGCAATGTTGGTTAGCATGAAAAAGCATTGCCTGTTATTTTCTGGGTGTGGATCAAAGGCATACACCCTATGTGAGCCTGTGAGATATCCCTCAGAGACCACATCTTGAACATTTGGGAGGGGGCACATATGGTATTCATATTAGCTGGCAGGCTTGCCAGTACACATGTGGCAGATAATACACATGCTGTTCAATATGCCTTGCCCGTTACAGTTGAACACCTCATGGCTATTGTAGACCCTATCCTGTTCCCCATTTCTTGTTGTAATGTGTACATGACTCCAATGTAAGGTATGCATTAATTTAGGTACTGCAATACAGGAAACAATTGTAGCATTCCTTTGAAATAATGTTGACTTTTGCCATGTTGTAGCATACCATGCAGTGATGTTGTAAAGATTGTGGATGGTGATGACTGTAACTCACCAAGCATGTTCCATGCTACTCTGTGAAATGTCTCTGTAACTACATATAGCATATAAACCCACCGTACTTTCTACTACTGGGAAGGTTTCTTGCACTCATCTCTGTCCATGAGTCAATGCTGAGAGAGTTTACTGAGTTCCTCCAGGGTATATATGCCCTAAAAAATGTTCCACCTTCTCTGTGTATGTCTATTGCCAGCAGAAGCAATGTCTTCAGCCTGTATTACAGACAGATGTATTCAAAAATCAGCAGGTAATGAAAATCTTTTTCTGCCTGCTTTGTGTCTGTATTGCAGCATAATCTGAACCCACAAAAAAAAAAAAAATAAAAAAAAAAATAACTGGACACAGCAGGAATGTTTTTGTATCTTGTGGAGCAGCTCTGCAGGATTGCTGATTACCATGCAATTCAGCTATGTATGCTGTAATTTGCATCTCTGAAGCACAGAGTAGGACACATGCAATCAGTTATTGATGTACTCCATTATAAAAAGGCAAATGAGTAGCTGTGTAAACTGATGCTGATCAGAGTTAGTGCATGCTTGATATACATTTCTTTGTATTTAACATATTTCAACAGACGAGCATTGCATTCTATCAGGTATGTATTCGGGTCTATATCAAAAGACCAAAGAGGCATTTAATTGAAAACCTCTTTGTCGACACATAACGCACTAAAGCGTGAACGCTCAAAACAGCGTTTTTTTTTCCCTGAAAAAGAAATCGGTGGCACAAACTCAACCAAACACACACCTTCAAACATAACAATGTTGGGGCCTTCTCCCCCCACACCCCCCCCAGTATGGGGGGCTGTGCCCCCCACCCCCCCTAACTAAATATACCAACTCCAAGATTGCACTACAGTGGGGAAGGGGGCAAACACACGGGGAAGGCCAAGCAATTTCTTTCCAAGGGAAAGAAATTGCTGTTTTGAGTGTTTGCGCTTTAGTCGGTTCGCTCTTTGTTTGTCGATGAAGAGGTGTTCGATTAAATGCCTTTTTGGTCTTTTGATATAGACCCATGTATTCATCTTGTTACCTAAATAATGCCAGTGATGGAAAGCAGATAACAATACATGTGAAGTAATTCTGTATGCACTTGTTAGAAATATACCAATTACATGGTCAGACATGTGAGAGATACAGAGGCTGTAGGGTAGGCATAAAGTTTAATGCTGTGTGCTACCCATGTACACATGCACCATGGCGAGATCCTTTGATAGTACCTTTAACATTTCCCCATTGTTTGTTTAACATTGTTACTGACCCAGGTATTTGGTATGTTATTGGAAGAGGGGGGAGAGATGAAGTCCTGCTATGAAAGAAACTTGAGTGCAACATTATGTTGGTTGTGGGACTTAGTTCTGTATCTGTTAGTGCAGAATAAATGATATAATGATCTTGTTGGTGACTTACTTTTGTAACCACCCTTGCTATTTACTGCACAATGTTTAATCTGTAAAGTGTAATCCCTTTTGAGTATTGGGAGCCTTCCTTTATTGCATAAACTGTATAACAATTTATACTTATGGACCATTACATGTGGTATCATTATTTTGTCTTTCAGTAAACAGTATGCCCCTGAGACAGAGACCCCCATTCTCTGAGGCTGAAGATGAGCTGATCATAGATGTACTCAGGCAAAACCATGAGGTTCTGCTGTCAAGAGGAAGGCAAAGAATGGCTGCACATGCAGAACTGTGGGAAGACCTTGTCAGAAATCTCAACAGGGTTGGCAGACAAAGTCGCACATAAGAGCAGGTGTGTCACAGAGCTACTGACATGATACATGCAGCGAAGAAGCATGCAGCTGATGTGGCATGCGATCATGAGGTCATCAGTGGTGGGCCAGCAGCAGAAGAACCCCTGCCCACCACTGAAGAATTCCTGGTGAATATTGCTACTCATGAACGCTCCCAGCAATCTGACTGCCAATATGTCCTTGTTGGGGATGCTACTCCTGTTACTCAAGAGGAGCATCCAGGTAGGTTGGACCATTGGTAGAATACGTTTGCAGTCAGTCTGTAATATTGTATATAGCTTTAATGTGTGGCAGGTTGCTTTATTGGGGGGGGTGTAGGTGAGATAGCTGCAGTGTTCAGAAACTTGAACTTCCACAGAGGCACACATCTACACACAGGACATCTCCCAGTCATCCTTGTGCTCAATATGTTCTGGAAGTGGGTGCCACTCCAGCATTACATGTGGGACAGCCAGGAATGCTTTATAGCATCATCATCAATATATTTCTGCATTCTGACATATGTGTATATTGTTATGTCTAGCTATATGTGTGTTGTTTTGAGGTATATTAGATAGCTGCAGTGAAATGACCATAAACCTGCTTGAGCACAAGTAAAGTGTGTTAGCCACATTCCTGATAACATGTATTTGAGCATACATATAGATGAGTAAAAGTATTAACCCCTGTTGTACAGTTAAATGTCTAGTGCTGTTGCCATTATGTCTTCCTCTACTTTTCCTAGGACCATCAGGGATTCAAGGTGCAAGGGCTGTAGCAATAGGTAATGAACTACAATTTTCCTGTACTGTATATACATCTTTTCCAACATATCTGCTATAATGTCCTCTCAGGTCTGTTGTATTTATTTCAGTACTGTTGGTATACCTGTCCACTGCATAGGTGTTTTCTGAATGTCACGGTTTGCTAATCACCTTGTGAGCCTGTATTTAAGATCGAGGTAATTGAATGTCAGATTACTGTAAAGTTGGTAATGATAGCAGACATTGAATTATCTGACACAAAGCCTGCATTCAATCTGCATACCCTTCAGATATGTCATGATGAAGCAAAACCAGCTATTCCATCAGTTGTATATGTTTGTAGGAGCATATTATGTAACATTTGTTCATATTCTTTAGCCTCTGTTCAACCGTTATTTATGGCTTTGTCCACACTTCTTACTGTAAGTGGTTGACATGTTTAAATGTCCTTAATAGTGACAACAGTGTAAAGTGCAGCATAGCAGTGCAGGTATTAATGTTGTCTTTTATTTTTTAATTACAGGTGAACATGTCAGTTCTGTGTCCCCTGTGACACCTGATGTCAGTGTCTCATCAGAGTCTGATGATGATAGTGGCCAAAGTGAGGCACAGTCGGGGGTTGCAGAGGCTGAATGACACAGATGTTGACACCCAGCACCCACACTCAGAATCCCCAGACACAGCTAGTATGCCTATGCATACCCAGTCCACTGAGGCCACACATACTGTACATTCAGGGCCCTGGAATAAGTGGATGTGGTCCCATATGACTTATGGATGTGCAGCTTACTCATCTCATTTGGCCCAAAGACAGCCATGTAATGCTTCAGTATTCTGGCTCAAAGCTATATATCTGATAACTGATACTGCATACACTGACACCTACTTCAGTCTGCCCACAGAAGAGACATGTTGGATACTCTCTGATGTTTTCGTACTCAGAGATGTCTGATATCTGTCAACTTCCAGCAGGTGTCTGAGACAGTACTTATCAAAGAGAGGATTATATACATCAATAGGGCTGATGATGAATGAGCATAGGGGAATGATAATTTTTTGTCGATGTCATACCTTCCCTAATTGGCTTTAGGATAGAGGATGCCTTCCTCCACACACTACACACATACTCAGTAAACATGTGTTTCAAGATATATTAATGCATAATTAGGTTATACTGTACTCTGGTGTTTTTCTTTAAATATGCAGGAATATGTATTAACACAGGGTATGGTGATGCATGTTTGTGCAGTTGTTATAACACCCATGGCGTTGTCAGCAGTCATTAATGGCATACATTTTTTTTCCACACATCCTCTGCTTTCTTTTGGGACTTTTGATGTGTATATGGCAAACAAGAGAGGAGACAGCACTGAGACATCCATTACCACACAAGTGACAGGTCAGCTGCTTGAGGTGAGGTCTGTCACTTTGACAGTATTGTTGGTCTGTGATCCAATTTGCAACCCGCCTGTTAACAGAAGGTGTGATGTTCACCTTGGTTAGTTTCTCAATGGGAACAAATGTTGAATTGTGTTAAGGTGCCTGGCAAAGTCAAAATAAGGTGAGTGCACAGCCTTGTATATGTCTCTGCTCACAGTCTGAATTTTACACAGTTTTCACAGGCACAAGCTAACCATAAGAACAGATAATTGGAACAGGTGCACTGTTTGGAGGTCACCTATGTCCTTTTTGTATGAGATGCATGCATATTGTTTCCATTGCCTTAAGCCAAACATTGAATACAGTCATGGGAGTATAATCCCATTTGTATGTTGCCCATCCTACATTGTGTTGGTTGGAAATGGTCACTGTATTTCATTAATTGTGGACAACAGCAGTACTAAGGCCATCAATAATGCCTAGTGAAATAGCTCACTGTTGCAGCACATGAACAACACAGGCCAGAATGTCATCGGGTGACATGGATTCTCTGATTCATGTATTAGAATGAACAGTGATAACTTTTGTGTACATACCATGGAGGGGATGATGCAACCATGTAGGAAGACTGGTGTTGTCAGGGGTGCACTTTAAAGCCACCTGTGTCTGTCAGTGGGTGTGGAATTCACAGTGGGTCAGTGTGTGCAATACCATCCAGAATTACTTCAATATACATCTAAGAGATATATTTGCTTTTTGCAAATGTCGATGATGGCAGGCCTATAGTTATGCCATAGAATATGTGTCATTACTTATTACCATAGTTGCTATATCAGGCTTATGTGTCATTACTTATTACCATAGTTGCTATATGAGGCTTCTCATTGTTTATGGTATATCAAGGTGAGTTTGGTTCCTGGATCGTTTTGTACATGTAGTATTTGTAAACAGCAGCTTCTGTCACTTAGTGTAGAATGTAGTACTGACAAACATCCACCATTATGAATTGTAATTCCCAGTGGATCTGTCTTAGAGCATATCAGGCATGGCTGTGTGTATACATTTGTGTAGATTTGTAGTCAAGGCATTAGGGTGTAACTTACATCAGCTATCAACGTCCTTTGTGTAAACCTGAGCTTGGATGTTGTGTACTCCATCCTTTAGGTTACTTGGATGATGTTTTTGAACATGAGTCTTTACTTAGGGGGTTCATTAGGTATTCCAAACTGTACACATACTGTGTGATGGATGGATTAACAGTACAGGCACTGCACATATAATTATCCATGTGAAGCATTATATTCACTGGTGAATAAAATCATGTCAACTAGTCTTGCAGGGGGAACAGAGGGAAACTAATACATGAGGATGGGAGGTCTGAACCTGGGATCTGCAAAGAAACTGCTAAAAAGAGGGGTACATGTGATCTGAGTGGTATTTTCTGGGGAGTAACCGATGGTGTGTACATTCTGAGGTCATTCTTAAAGTGCATGTATAGTTTTTTTTTTTTTTTTTAGTTGTCATGACATAGTATTTGGTTTCTTAAGGGTAAGTCTGTACAGGTGAGGAGACTGTATTAGTGTGAGGGAGGAAAGTTAGTCAGGGTTAGTACAGGGGCATAACCAGTGGGTATGGAGGAAAAGTTTTAGCTTCTGTTTAAAAAGAGTTAATGAAGCCAGATAAATGAGTTCAGTGGGTAAAAGATTCCAGTACTTTCCAACAGCATTAGAGAAGAGGGAGTCTCCTGCCAAGTTGTTGGTTTTGCAAGTATTGATGAGTATTTTGTTTGAGGAGCGTAAATTCTTAAGATTGTTGTAAGGGGTAATAATGCTAGTGAGTATTGGAGTGTTGGTGGGATGGTACAGGGTTTTATGGGCTATAGTAAGCTGGTGAAAAATAATTTGGTTTGGAAGTTCAAGCCATCCCAGTTGCTTTAGATTAAGACAGTGATGTGTTCTAAAAAGAGAGGCAGTTGCAAATCTGGCAATATTATTGTAGGAGACTGCCAGTTTATTTAGGTTGTTCTTAGAAAGGTTAGTATAGATAGGAGGAGCATAGAGTAGAGTGGAAATTAAGTGAGTTCTGGCTATAGTAGTCCTGGCCACTGGAGTAAGAAAGGGTTTGATTCTGTAGAGGGATCCTAATTTTTTGTTGATTGTTTTAACTGTGCTGTTTATATGAATATCGAAGTTAAGGTTGCTATCTATTGTTATACCTAGAAGTTTGGTGGTAGGTTCAGGAGATATGAAAGTGCCATTATTAGACGTGAGAGAGAAATTTATTAGGGTGGACTTTCGGGTTGGTGTGAACAGTAAAAGTTTAGTTTTCTGGGGGTTTAGGAGGAGGCAGGGGTTTAAAAAACATTGTTTTACAGTACTGAATGCATTTTGGGTAAGGGACTGTAGTTCAGTTGGAGAAGTGGCTGAACAGATTATTGTAGAGTCGTCTGCATATTGAATGCAGGTGGTTTGAGGAATTGAAGAGTGAAGGTAATTGATAAAGATTGAAAATAGGAGTGGGCCTAATATAGAGCCCTGAGGAACGTCAAGAGAAATGGGAAGGAGGTTAGATAGTTTATTGTCCCATAGCACAGCTTGCTGTCTATTGTCTAAGTAAGATTTGGGGATCAAGTGAAAAGGATTTCAGTATATTTATGAGGAGCTGGTGATTGACCATATCAAAAGCTTTGGATAAATCAATAAAGACTGCAGAGGAAAGAGTATTGTTGTTCCAGTTTTTGTTAATGCAGTCCATGAAGGATAGGAGGGCAGTGGTGGTACTATGGAATGGTTGGAATCCATGTTGACAGTTGGCAAGTAAGTTATTTTGGAGTAGATGATTAAGTAGTTGCTTATGGATAAATTTCTCCATTATTTTTGCTAGGGGAGATAGTAGGGCTATAGGACGGTAGTTAGAAAAGTCATAGGAGTTCCCGCCTTTATGTAGTGAGATGATATAAGAAATTTTCCAGATAGGTGGGATGGTATCTTCATTTATGGTACAGTTAATAAGAATGGAGATGGGATAGGCTAATGCTTTAGTCCCTTTTTGCAGGTATTCTGCTGGGAGTTGGTTGGCTGAGGGGGTGGTAGGTTTTAGTTTTTGGAGAAGGGAGCAGATAAAGGAAGTAGAGACTGGTTGAAACTGAAAAGGTGGAGGTGGGTTTGTCATGGTTGTAGGCAGTTTTGAGGTATCTGGAGAAAGATGACTAGCAAGAGTTTGGATGGCTTGTGTGAAGAAAGAGTTAAAGGCATTAGCAGTATAAGTGGGATTCTCATGGCTAGTGCCTTGTGGGTTAGGTGTGCTGCATTGTCCTGGGTATAGTAGTTTGTTGATGCTATTCCAAAACTTTTGTGGTTTTGTTTGGTAAGTTTGCTGTATTTGGTAATAATAGTCTTTTTTGTCTAAGAGGATGGCTTTTTTTGTAAGATTTCTTAGTTGTCTAAAGGTTTGGTGATCTGTAGGATCCTTAGTATTATGCCATTTGGCCCAAGATTTGTTTCTCTGAAGGATTTTGTGCCTAGTTGTGTTTGAGAGCCAGGGGACAGGCTTAGTTTTATTTCTAACAATGCGAGTTGGGGCATGTTGTTCAAGGATGGCTAAGAATGTGGAATTAAAGTATTCTACAGCTTCGTTAAGTGGAAGTGATTTAAGTGGAGACCAATTACAGTGTCTAAGTTCTGTTTTTGGTATATATTGTCCTAAAAGTGTTAGGAAAAGTTAGGCTGGTTTTATGCCTGATTAAATAAGTTAGTGAGTGGTCACTTAGGTCATCTGGGAGGTTACCTGCTCTGTATGTATGGTGAGGAGTATTAGTCAGAATCCAGTCTAAGGTACTTTCTTTGTTATTAGTTTTATTAATTCTAGTAGGGGAGTTAATATATTGTGAAAAGCCATATAGGTTAATGTGGGTAATAGGTTGTACATTACTACAAGAGTTCCAGTCTATATTAAAGTCTCCTAGGACTATAGTTTCTTGTGGGATATTAATAGAAAGCCAGTTAAGGATATTTTCAATGGTATTAATGTTATTTCCTGGGGGAAGGTAGATACAAATGAGGTATATGGATTTACATGAGTTAACCTGCAATTTAGAAATGAGGATTTCTGCATTATTGTCAGAAGGTGGCTTAAAGTTTACAGTGGTGATTTGTAGCTCTGCTTTATAAAGGATTGCTATCCCTCCTCCTTTTTTGGCTTTGCGGTCTAGTCTAAGAATATTATAGCCAGGAGGGGTGACTTCATTGTCTTTGGTTGTAGGCTTTAGCCATGTTTCAGATACACAGAGGATGCCAAATAGGTGGAAATCTAGGAGGGCATGGAGGTGGCCGATTTTATTATTGATGCTGCGTATGTTAAGATGAGCTATATAGAGAGAGTTAGAAGGTTTTGTACGGGCCTGGGTATTACTATTGTTAGAGTTGGAATTGTGAGTAGGAAGTATGGTGTTTGGGCCAGAGTTGGGATAGATGTCCCCATCTAGTAAGGAGTGGAGGTATATTTTATTTATGGGGTACTGAGGCTTGTAGTAATAGTCAAGTAACTTTCTAATATTTAGAATGGTACACCTAATGTGTGCTAGTCTTTGATATTTGGCTTGTAGGTAGCAGGGTTTGTATGTGGTGTTTATGAAGTTTTGGGAGGTAGGGAGTGTAGGTGTTAAAGTATGTTTGGAGGGGAAGGATATGGAGACATATAATGTTTGTTCATTGGAGGTAAGCAGATACACAATGGTAAGAGGAGGGAAGAGTGATAATAAGAGCAGTATTTGTATTTGGTGTGGGGTGGTTCAAATAGCCCTTGTATTAGATTATACAGTGGATGAAGAATGGGAGGTAAAGAAGTATAAGCAGGTTAGAAGATAAATTAGTCAGTGAGATGATATAAGTAGGTCGGATGGGAGGTAGGGTAATAACTGGTAATGTGTTGTGATTAATGAGGTTTGGGAGTGGTAATTAGATCATCTGCTGGATTAGTTCAGATTTGATGGGGGTGTGGTTTTAGAGAAATAAAGTTAGGATCACTGGGGGCGAGTGGGAATTGGGGGCAGAGTAAGGGAGCAGAGTGAGCCCGCAGGGCGAACGGAGTGGGTAGAGACCAGTGAGTGAAACAGGCAAGGAGAAACAATCAGTGGATTGCTGACTGATAGGGTAAGTTAGGTTGGAGTAGTTGAATGATAGACGAGAAGTATAGTGGAAGAATTCCAAGGAAGGTAAAGAGAGACTACAGCAAGAAAGGAGGTGTAAGAGAGAGCTATTGTAACATGGTGAAGACAGTAGTCATGTGAATGGGTTATTCATGAGTGTAGGGATAGACAAAAGGCTGAAGACTGGATAGGGGTGCCACCTAGTGGCCATGGACCTGAATTACACAATACTATTGACTAAAGAGGACTAGTCAAGCATTAGGTCACTCAGTTCAGCAAAGAAATGTTATAAGAGGCAGACAGGGACTGGATTTAACTACAGGGTATAGAGGGGGGTATGGCTGCTGGCTTACCTGGCTGAGAGGCCTTTAATTACAGACTATACAGACCAAGGATACTACACTTAAACAGCCAGTGTAAGTAAACACATACTTTCATCTTTCTTTTGGTGAATAGCACAGGGAACCCTTATAGGGTGCAGAAACAGTTGCAGAGTTAGGAAGGGTCCTTGGTTGCCGGTGGGTTCTTAACTCAAATTGGAGCATTGACCAGTTGGATAGCTTGGGAATGGGCAAGATAAAATCAAGACAGCTGTGACTGAGGCAAATTGCTAGCCTGCTGTGGTGGCAAAGGCTGTTTGCTTATCTTTTTCTTTTTTTGTGACTGGAAGAAGGGCCAACAGTTTATAACATGGTCAGGCTGAAAATGGTGTCTCTTTTCCTGTAATACCCACGAACTATCAGTTATATTTATAGTCATGCAGTCTTCTGGTAGCAATCTTCTTTGGCAAACATGACAATTTCCAAATAATTTCCCAAAAGTGTAGCTGTATACTCAATGCCCATGTAACAAAAGATGTCCAGGATCCCTAGCATGTGGCTCAGCAGAAATATTCCTTATTTTACATGAGAAAATAAAAATAAAAAAAAATAATATTGTCGTTTCTGTACATATGAAGGCAAAGTGTTAAGGCATCTGCACATACACCACAACGGATCAGGTAATTAAAGCAAACACTGTTAAACCTCATACTAGGTCTAGAAACAGTACTCTTCAAATAGAGATTTCTACTGTACACACTTGCCAGCAGTGTACAGGTGTGAGTCCTATAAAAACAGATGTCATCCTAATGTTCTTATTCTTTTGGCTACTACCATGATGGTTTGCCACAGCACATCATCTGCTTCCATCTCCTCCTTTCATCTGCATCTTGTTCTGTCACAACAAGCACCTGCTTATCCTCAGTCACCACATCCATGAATCTAATAGTAGGCCTTACTGTTTTCCCCCTATCTGCCTGCTCCATCCTTAGCATCTGTCCCCAAATGTACCCAGCATACCTCCTAAGCACTTGCCCAAAGCAATGCAATCTGGAATCTCTGGACTTGTGTGCAGATCCTAATTCCTGGAACTCTTCCAGCTCCTGTTATGACTCCTGTATTTATGTCAGTGTCACCGTCACCAATCTATATCACATAGCTGTTGTCAGTAAACTCTTGTAGACCTTTCCTTTCATTGTTATTGGTACCCGTCTGTCAGTAATCAATCCTGACACTCTTCTACACCCACTCCACCATGCATGCACTGTCTTCTTCACCTCCCTTCCACACTCAGCGTTACTGTGTACATTAGCTCCCATGTATTTAATAACATACACCTTCACCAACTGCCCTCCCTGCAGCCTCACTATTCATCTATCCTCACTGTCATTCATAGACATATCTTCTTAGTCCTTATGCCATTCATTACTCAACTCTGTATAGCATAACTTTGCCTCTCCATGGTCTTCTACACATGTTCTCTGATCACAATATCATACACAGATGTCATAGTCCATGGCAACCCCTGTGTGATCTCCTATGTCACTCTGACCATCATCATTACAGAGAGATGTCATGATGTTAGTGCATAGAATGAAAGGAGTTTCTCTGTTGTATGTGTTATATTGCATGAGGTGATATCTATCTGTCTGCCAAGTCATTGTGTGCCCATGGCCTGTTGTGAGCAATACATATCCAGTAATTTAATTTAGCTGATGACATCAGCTGTGTCTGTTGAAGACATAAGGATAGTGTACCATATGCTGCAGAAAAATGATCTATATAACATCCACCAGCAGCTCTCTCTCTCTCACACACACACACACACACACACACACACACACACACACGCACGCACACACACACACACGCACGCACACACACACACACACACACACACACACACACACACACACACACACACACACACACACATGGATACAGTGAGATTAGAGCTCCTACCTGTCTAGGTTTACAGACTAGAATACACAGTACTTAAGGCACTTACTACAGCACAAGTCTGTCTTTAATAGGACTGCAGGTGATCTTATAGTAGATGACAGCAGCAGACTCTGTGGGGGACAAGAGGTTGGAGGACTGCTAGACATAAGGATGTATTTTGCAAGCACAAAAGCAATGCATAATCATACCAGTGTTGAATACACAAAGTCTTTGTAATGGAAGCAGACACACATGCACAAAGTTTGTGTCAGTAAGATGAAAACCCCTACCTGTCTAGATTTACAGAGTGGAAAACACAGTACTGAAAGCACGCACCACAGCACAAGTCTGACATTAACAGGACTGCAGGTGATCTTAAAGCAGATGACATCAGCAGGCCCTGACAGACAGACACACACACACACACACACACACACACACACACACACACACACACACACACACACACACACACACACACACAGGCACACTACTACAGTGAGAACTGAACCCCTACCTATCTACATGCACAGACTAATGAACACCATTTTTAATGCAAGTACCAGTACACAAGTCTTATTTTAACATAAATGAATGTGATCTTAGAGTAGTTGACATCATCAAGGGATATAGAGAACACCAGCTTGGGAGGCCTGAATAGGCACATCACTCCTTTGTGTCATCTGAGGCTAGTACACTAACAGTAGCATACTGTTTAGAAGCCATAGCTGTGTAACAGCACAGGTCCCTTATTGAGCAATATTCCATGATACCCAGTATCAGTGGTCTCACGAAACTGCACAAAGATGACCGTAATCCACCTTTGCATCCTATTGTTGTTGGTAGAGGGTGGATCACTGAATCTTTGTCTGTATATATAGAAAATGAATTGAAAAAATGTTTTGCCTAAAACTGAAGCAGTATTAAAAGACACTGGATCTTTTCTGATGGATTTATTTAACAAAACCCAAGGCAGAACTGGGGGGAAATGAGATCTTGCTAGTTACCATGGACATTACCAGCCTTTTTATGGTTATTCCCAATGAATATGGGATAGAGGCAATTTGCTCCTTCCTGCATCAAGCAGGGTTCGATGCTGATCTTATATGCCTATTGTTGGAACTTGTATTGGAGACTAATGTTTTTGTTTATGTTTTGGAATTCTTTCTACAAACATGGGGGGTAGCAATGGGCACCCCCTGTGCAAACAGCTATTCAAACTTGGTATTGGACCAATGGGAAAAAGAGAAGGCTATGAGTCATTTTAACCCATGGTTTAGTCATCTGAAGTATTATGGCCATTTCGTGGATGACATCTTTATCCTACGGGAGGGTAATGAAAGCCAACTGGATGAATTCACTGAATATCTCAATCGTAGTACGGGATGTTTGGAATTCAAAGTTAAATCTTCGAGAGAGACTATTGATTCTTGGATGTGAAGATCAGCATTCATGCCGACTCGAGTCTGAGTACCAGTATATATAGAAAATCAACCTGGAGAAACCATTATTTACATCGGGCAAGCATGCATCCTGACCATGTCTTTAATAATATTTTTGAAAACCAAGCAACAAGGATCTCTAGGTTCTGTACAAATGACCAAGAGTTTGATTCAGAATTTCTGAATTTGCAATCTAACCTAGAAACAAGGGGTTATGGTACAAAAAAACTAGTAAAGATGAATGAACAAGATGACATTCGGAATGGAAGAGGCCAACCATATTTCTCCAACCAAGGACCAGATTTACATAAGAAGAATAGGAAACCAAGGATTCGAAGAAATCAACTTACCTGCAATTTAACTTATAGTATGGATAACAAGAGAGTATGTGGCAATATCAGAAGGTTTTGGCCATACTTACTGCTGATGAAAAACTTAAAGATATTGTTGGTGAGTCACCTCGATTCACCTTCAAGAATAAAAAGAATATAAAAAGACTACTTTGTAACAAAGATGGCACTGCTGAACAAGAAATGTCAAATAGAAAGGGTACTTATAGGTGCCACAGATCTAAAGCATGTAATCACTTGGATAGTGACAATACATTTAAACATCTGGGCACAAACCGTATCTACAGTTTCAATACATATGCAAGCTGCAATACACAACATCTAATTCATCTTGCTTGCTGCACACATTGTACTGCTTTTTACATAGGCAAAACAGATCAGCCTTTTAAAAATTGGATCCTGCGTCACCTTAAAGATATTAAGAAATTGGATCTCACAAATGCTCTTGCAGTGCATGTTGCCGTAAATCCCACCCATCGCTTTAAATTCAGAGCGGTGGAAGTTTACGAGAAGGGGTATTAAAAACAGAACTGAACTACATGAATTCAGCTGGATAACCAACTTGAGAGCCAACCGTCCGCCAGGTCTCAATAGTGTTGCCTCACTGAAACCTATGCTGAAAGCAAGAAAAATGAGTGTACCTTCTAGAAAGGAAGATTAATGGATAAATGGATAATTTATGGCAATGGAATGTAAGAGCTGCGATTTATTTTATGCTTTGCCAAGTTGTTCTGCAAATATATTTGCATCACTTGCAGTTTAATTATCTGAGGCAGAGACTGGTAAAAACAAGGAAAGCTGCAGCAGTGATTATCTACAATACCCTTTGTGGTGCAACCATATTATTATGGCAATGGGATTCAAGAGCTACAAATTATTTTTATGCTTCGTCAAGTTGTTCTGTGAATATATTTACATAATTTGCAGTTTAATTATTCAAGGCAGAGACTGATAAAAACAAGAAATTCTGTAGCAGTGATAACACTCTTTGTGGTGCATTATTTTATGCTGAATCTGTGACCAGGCAGTATTTTCAATAGAACAAGGAGTAAATGGCTAAGAATACTTCAGGAGGCATAGAGTATGTTGATCTGAAAACCACATGGATACATTGTATTAATTCACCATACTGTGTAATATGCACATAATAGGAATTTATATGCAAGAGCATCAATGCTATTGCACTTATAAAACTCTATCATATGTGCTACTTGCTTCTGTGAAGTACTGCATATTGTTGAATGAACTGAATAACAATATGTTCTGGCAACCAAAGGAATTCAGTCCCTTCGATGCTATTGGATAGCTACAGGACAAGAAAACTGTAGACTGGATATTTGAAGGCATAAATATGATTGGCTATAACAAGAAGCAGGATTTATGCTGTATGCAAATCATTAACTTTGTTGCTATTGGATAGTTCTGCCACTAGGATACCAGACATTTGATACCTTGAGATACAATAATGACTGGCTCACAGCAAGGCACAGGAGATATGCTGTATGCAAACTAATGAGTTTTCACTGGTTATGACTATGTGTCTGGAAAATTGATTGGTTTATTCTGTCTTTAAATTCAGGGTGAGCACAGCTAAGACATATGATCTGATGAAGGCTAGAAAGCTGAAAGCGCATATCAGGGAATTTTACTGTGCTCCTGTTTTTGTTGTTTTTACTGAAGATTAAAGTTTGTTTATAACATTTTTGCAGCTGTGGTGGAACCGAGGATTTTTTCCTATTATTGAGCATATTTGGATGTTTTCCTTTGGCAGTGCAAGCCTGTAAGCATAGCATTATCGCTGTGTTCATGATGGACCACAAAAACATTATTACACCTTTGTTTTGTATTAGATGTATGTGTTGTAGAATTAAGGAGATCTCATGGCTGTACTGATTGTTGTTGAGGTTGCCTGTGAGGAAACACATATGGATGTTTATTAACTGTCTATACAGATAGCTACAGTGTGCTCTCAGTTTGCAATGATTCCACAGCTTCGAAATATAGAAAGGTAAGAGCACAGATCTATGCATGTGGTGTAATAGTTAGCATACCTCTCAACCTCATAGACCACAAAATCTGCACAAAGCCATAATTAATATAGCAAATGTTGAAACATTGCCCTTACAAATCTACAATCTTAATAGAATAACAGGTTTTGCATAAGCATGCATTTTATGAATGGTATGCCATCCATAAATGAAATGTATGTCAATATTTTCTGACTTGATTTTCAATGATTTAGCAATAGTGTTGCATAAACCAACATATTATGGGGAACAGACTATAAAAATATGGTAATATATGTACATTCCTCATTAATTGGGACAGTTTAGAGCTATGATAGTTATGCATTGCAAAAATGCAATGCGTATTGCACTAAGTGTACAGGCATGCACATTTTACTCCTCTACCTGCTTGCTCAATGTTAAGCAGAGTACAAACGAGAGGTGCATTGCTAGCATCCACATTATACCATATGTAATGTATACATCTTACTCAGGTCACTTCTCTCAATACTCCAGGCTTTGGTTTCACAATTACTACTGGCAATGTATAACTATTATCTATATCTTTCCTTGTTCTGCAGTTTTGTTCTCTGCAGAAAATAATTCATCATTATCAACACTGCTTACAGCACGTACCGCATCGTGCAAATGTGTACTAAAAATATTCAGATTAAAAAGTTATGGGACACAGAGTCACAGTCTGTACAAACACAAACTATAGCAAAAACACCTCATAAACTTCAACTTATATCAGGGTTAGAACCCAAAGCACCATTAAAGCTTCATCAAGCAGGATGGCTGCCTTAGTCCTTTTGGTCACAGAAGCTGCTTTCTAAACTGGGGTCATTCCTCACACAACTACCTTCATAAAAACTGTACACTGCTATCAAACCACGGACAATATATTGTACAAGTACTTCTCTGACTTACATCTGGACACAGACCAGTTAGCAGACACAATTCCTGTCAAATAGAGGAGAATAATCTGTCTGTCATACCATCCTGTGGGTGAGGGTCGGGGGACAAACACATTCTGTCAGGATACAAAATAGCCTGAAGTCAGACACGACAAGGTAGTGGATTCAGTTCCTTACTTCTCCCTTGCATGATATAACAATATTCAGCTGTGCTTGGATTCTGAGTGTTTCATGCCTGATTCATAACAATTTCATATGGTAATATTTTCATAATATAAGTGTGTGTAATTGCATGTTACCTTAAGTTATCTACAAAAGCATCACTATATATTTGCATACTGTAACAAGGTAAGACTTCTGAGAGGATATGTAATTAAAGTTTTCAACACTACAGCCTTGGTTCAGGCCTTACCTTGCATATGTGTTGGTCGACACAACAGTAGTTCAGGGCTGACTCTGTCTGATGCAAGCAGTACACAGCCAATGCATGTATAGTTAAAGGATGTGTGAGTTGTATGACATCAATTTTAATATATGTATGTGAGTAGGAGGAAGGTGTTAGACCTTAGGTGGTCAGAGAATGTGCTATGTGTTGTCTCTTAGCCAAAGCAAGGTCATACTGAGCACACCTATGTTTACCCATAGGGATAGCAGCTAGGGGCTCCTCTTCCAAGTCCTCCTGTGACTGTGGCTGTGTTGACCTAGGCATTGGTGGGGCAATATGTGCCCGTTCCCCTTGCTGATCCTGTTGCAGCTGTCTCCACAGGGTCACATTATTCAGCATAGCACAAACTGTGAAAGTTTGTGTACATGTGTTTGAAGTATACTGCAAGGCTCCACCGGATATATCTAGGCACTGGAACCATGTCTTCAGAAGTCCAAACACACACTATCTGATGTTCCTAGTTTGTGGTGGGTATCCTTGTGGTGTTCTTCAGTGGGTGTGTGCATTTCTGATGGGTGTCATCATCCACAGTTACTGGGCATAGCCCTCACCCACCAGCATATGGCTCTGTGCGATGTCCCCCCTAGCAAACATCTGGTACAGCTGTGATGTGTGCCAGATATGGGAGTCATGATAACTGCCATGGTTGCCAGCACACACATTCAAGATAATCCCCTGGGTATTGCACACAACTTGGCAGTTGATGGAGTGGTATCCCTTGTGGTTGATGTAGATTCTACCCTGCTCACCAGGTATACAACAGTACAATCTGTGGCACACAGTACTTCAGGGTAGTATGCTACATGACAGAAGTGTTGCATATTGCTGGTCCTGTCCTCAGCAGTGAGGGGAAAACATATGTGTTCACTGACATGTATAAGCATAGCATCCAGGAACTGATGGAGTATCCTGGATGCTGATGCATGTGACACCTCCATCATGTCCCCAGTTGGTCATTGAAAAGTACCTGTAGCTAATATTCTAAGGGCTATGCATACCTTAACTTCCACTGGGATGGTTTCTCCTTGGCTGGCTCTGGCTGTGAGTTGAGACTGGCAGACCTCAAAGAGTTCTTGTAATGTGTCCCTGGCCAACCTGCAGTGCTCTACAATATCCAGATCATGTAGCACCTGGTAGGTCACCCTAGGCCTGAACACTCTCCTCCTTCACAGCCTAGGCTAGGCCTATTGTCATCATCACCAGCAGCATTGGCTTCAGCCTCAAGCAAATACAGATGTAAAATAGCTGCAGCAGCCCCTAGCGTTATGTCAGTTAAAAGTTCCAAGTCTCTACTCCAAGTATCCAAGGAAAATCAGACTGTAGGCTATATGCATGCTTTATACATTTGCTGATTAGGACCATGATCTGGTATTGTCTGCTTTAAATGACATTTACCTGCTTAGGATGTAATTGACAGGATTTAGAACTCCTGTTGCAGTACACATTGTTGTGCTCTGCATGGTGACACACAGCAGAGTGCAGCTACACATAGTAACAGCAAATCATGAAAAACATTTTATAATATCCTTTTTGGCATGATACATACAGAATATAGAAATGATAAATAACTACACTTCATTTGCATGAACTACAATGCCAGCACAGTATGATTAAAAGTCAACGTTGCCTGTACTTGAACCCAAGGCTATCTGCATCGTAGTCTGGCACCTGACAGTCTTCACAGGACTAGAGGGGTTAGTGGAGTGCAACCTCACTTACTGGGTTTGTGTGCTGCTCAAATGTTCTCAACCATGGAAAACACACATGGCGTAGGAGCTTTCTGGAGTGTACAGCCCCACATGGTCCATGCTTTCTCTGATTCAACAAATCCACTCATTTTTTTTTACATAATTTACATAATAATCATGCTGACAGCCTGGAAACTACATGGATAGTAGCCATGTAAGCTGGGCGACAGCACAGATGCACAGATTTAAAGATACAATGTAGGGTATTACTGTAATTGTTGCAACAATATATCATACCAAACTTTTTAATTACATTTGTATTATTGTTTTTAAAACATTTTGTACATAGTGGCACATTGTGCAAATTTGTGCTAAAATAAAAAAGATAATATTTATAGTGCTTTTACACATATTCCTGATCCTTTTGGACATCATAGGCCACTAAATACCTTTTTTTACCTTTTTATGGGCATTCTGTCCATATTTCAGGACTTCTGTATGCCCTTGCTTCTGTGTAGACTCCTGTATATGGAAAATGTTTGCATATACTTTCAACATGGAAACAATGCCTACATGGCTGTGTGTAGGGTTGTTGGATTGCTCCACTATGTTGGTCTGCTTCATTAGCATAAAATTCAGCTACTTATGCCGAAATTTGCATTCCATGAAACTTTCCAGTGCTGTGCATGAATGCGGGTGCTTGCACTCCCCCCCACACAGAGTTTACTTAGTGTAAAATCTGCTGTGCCCTTGTTCTCATTGCACAGCAACCCAAACATGGAAAAAATAACTGTGCAAGCTTTAATGAATTTGCACCCCTATCAATAAAAAAAACAAAAATCTTTTAAAACTTGGGGATCTAAGTGTGTGCTTGTAGAGTGCATCAGTCAATTTAGAGTTTTTGATACTGTAAATGTGTTTGTAAATACTCCAGTGCCTTACCCAAAAAGTGCTTAACATAGTAGAAAACTGGTTCTTACAGCACAGCCTCCTCCTGAACCCCAAAAAGACAAAACAACTGGTCTTCACTCCCACACAAAAGTCCTCCCCAATAGACTTCACAGTTATATCCAGTAATGGCATTGTCATATCTCCCGACCCAACCACCAAGCTCTTAGGTATAACAATAGACCATAACCTTAACTTTGACACACATATCAACACTACAATAAAATCAGTTAACAGAAAACTAGGCTCTCTCTACAGGATTAAACCCTTCCTTACTCCAACAGCTAGAACTACTATTGCCCATACCCATCTAATCTCTACCCTCCTCTACTCCTCTCCCATTTATTCCAATCTATCAGAAAACAACCTCAACAAACTAGCTACCTCCTAGAATAACATTGCCAGATTTGCTACTGGTTCCTCATTTAGAACTCACCACTGTCAAAACCTAAAGCAACTAGGGTGGCCAAAACTACATAATCAGCTTCAGTTTCACCAACTTATTATTGTCCACAAGATCCTTTATCATCCTAGTAATGCTCCAATACTTACTAGCCTTCTCACCCCCTATAATAATCTGACAACCCTTCACTCAGCTAATAAAGTGCTAGTATCTACACTTAAATCCAAAAATAAGGCTGGGGATTCACTGTTCTCCAACACCGTGGGTAGAACCTGGAATCTGCTTCCCAGTGAACTTTCATCTCTTTCTTCAGTGCGACTTTTCAAAAAGCAACTTAGAGAATACCTTAAAAACCACTGGCTATGCCCATGTAGTAACCCAGGCTAATAATCCCCTCCAACTATGTCTAATGTCTATCTATCTAACCATTTGTGATTTTTATGTCAGACTCTTTCATTAGCCTCAGAGAGTAGAACCAGTAAAGCTAACTAAAGTCTGTAAAAACTTAGTCTTATATAGGAACCACTACAGAGCATGAACTTGTATAGTAAATATTTTTAACTGTATCAACATGTTTTCACACACACACACACACACATATATATATATATATATATATATATATATATATAACTATATTGTGTTTTTCTGTCTCTTATTATATGCTACTTTAAAAATTGCTATGCTGCTATATAATCAATTGTATTCTAGACTGTAAAATAGTACTGTACCTAAAGTTGGTATTATTCTGCTTATCTGGAGCTTATCTCCCCGGGCCTCTACTGAAAATGGACATATATTCATTTGGACTAGCCCGGTCAACAAATGTAAAATAAAATAAATTATTTTAACATCCTTGTCTTACCTAAATAAAAAGCAGGGCAGGAAGTACATGTTGATAGATAGACAACCATTTTAGTCTAACAACTACAAACTCCAGGATAAGTAAGTGCTTTGTCATAGCCATTTACTGTTATGTATGGTCTATTATTAATGAATTTACAATATTTACAGAACCCACGTTTCATCATCTTTGAACAACAATTGTGTTTTTGCCAAAATCACTCCTTTCAAATATATTTTTTAGATTGTCTTCTCTTTCATATGTAATGTTTGGATGTTTACCCAATATTTGTTTGTAATCAGCAGTAAAAAACTGTAGCCCATGTACTATAAAGGATACTTCCAAGTTTAAATGCTTGCAAATTGTATTCAATAGTCATTGCACACATCTTTTCAAAACTTCTTTTAATTTTATTATTATTCATGACCTCAATAGTCAAAATGTGATTTTTTTCACTTAAGATGGGGGCAAATTTATCTTCTCTTCCTGCAAGTATCTCATCTTTAGCTGTCATCACCAAGGGTCTGGGATAATTTCTCTCAAGAAACATGTTAATTAGTTTATTAATCTCAATACTAAAAGTTCCATCTAAAGATACTAGTCTTGAGAGATGAACCAGCTGACCCTTGATAATGTTTCTCTTCTGATAGTAAGTATGACTACTGTCATAATGTAGCAGGGAATTAGAATAGGTACCTTTCATATATCATAGGATCATAGTTGATTACTAGGCTATCGACCCGGAGTTCCTTCTAAGTCTACCCGTTTCAACCCAATGTAATACCATAGAAGTGCTAGACAATTCCCAAGATTGCATTTAGTGATAACTGCCCATGTCCATGAGGGTTGTGAGCACTAACCTCGGTAAGAATTTACAGTGCCCCATCCACTCATTCAGGTTCCTCTTGAACAGTCTAATAGAGGTGCTCTGCTTCACATGAAGTGGTAGCCTGTTTCAAAGATGTGGCAGTCCCTGGGAGATATATCTGTCCCTCCAGCATGTCCTATTTAAGTCACAGGCCATATTTAAGTCCGTGGAATGGGTAGCCCTAGACCCATCTGATTTACGGATGTGAAGCAAGTTCATTAGGTTTGGGTCTTGGATTTCTCTATTGGCCAGGCATAAGTCTCCCCTTAGAAGTCTGTATGATACAGAATATAGTGACAGGGACTTTAGTCTGTCTGTGTAAGCCACATAATGGACCCCCTTGATCTTCTTTGTTAGAAACCTCTGAGGTCTCTGTAATTGCTGCAGGTGCAGATGTATGGTACATGTCAAATGGGGTGTTATACTCAATTATGGGCTAGATATGTGCCGAGTATAAGAGGTTTTAACGTCTTTCACTCTCTAGACAATGCCTTTACTAATCAAGTCTGCTATGTGGAAAACTTTCCTTACTAAGGAGACATGTGGTGGTCAAAGTTAAGGTCACAGTCAACCTGTGATCCCAGGTCCTTTACCACTTTATGGGTACTTAGGGTATTGTTGATGTGATAGTGTGAAGGGGCATTGTTTGTGCTGAAGGAATGATGATGCATTTCTCTGCATTCAGGTTGAGACTGTGACTAATACAACAGTTGTTAGTCTGCATGAGAACCCCTCCTGGAGTATACTGACATAATTTGGGAATTGAATGATTGCCCCTAGTTTGCAGTTGTTTGCAAACTTCATTATTCACAACCCCTTAGTTTTAACCTGAACATCTGAGAAGTATATACCAAACAGTAGGATGCCCGGCACTGACCCCAGTGCCATCCTGCTGGTAGCAGGTCTGCTGACTGGTGTGGAGTTAACCACTTTGATAGTGTGCATCCAGCTTGTGAGTCAGATGATAACCCATCTTACAACAAAGTGGTTTATAGTAAGTTTTCTAAGTTTATTGCTAATGCCTGAATGTGGGATTGTGTTCAAAGCCTTTGTCAACTCGAGGTATGCTGTGTGGACAAGTTTGCCCTCATTAATGGCCTTAGTCACACTTTCAAAGAAATCCACAAGATTTAACAGGCAGGATCTGCCCTTCATGCAGCTGAATTCAGTAGGATTCAGGGTTTGGAGGTCACTTATGTCTTTATTTATGAGGTCCATAATGATATGTTCCATGGCCTTACAGATGAGATTGGTCAGGCTTATGGGTCTGTCATTCCCCAGGTCTGTTGCTAGACCACCTCTGTGGAGGGGAATAACTGTAGCTGCTCTTCATTCCACAGGAACAAACCTTGTGGTTAGGCTATGATTGAAAAGAGTACTTAGTGGTGATGCTACTTCATGTTTTAGCCTATTTAGAAGACAGCCTGGAATGTCATCTGGTCCCACAGAGGATGTGTTTTTTGCCCCGGACAGGGCTTTGAGGATTTGTAGCGTGGCGACGGGGAGTTGGAGGAAGGTTTGTTGCAAGTTAGGCGGGGATATGGGAGTGAAACTTTCACCACACATCTGCAAGCAGGCTTGCTATCTCTGCAGGGGCAGTGTGTGTGTTACCGTTGGCCACCAGTTCTGCTCATGCTTGGGTCCTACCCTTTAGGTTATGTATATAGCTTTTAAAGACCATATTGTTATCCTTGGCAGTATTTGCTAGGTTTCTCTCAAAGGAGCTCTTGGAGGACTTGACAAGTTATTTTATTTGCCAGTTGATGATAAGAAGGGTGCTTTTCCATTGTTGGGGCCTTCCCTTTGTTTTCTTGAACAGCAACTTTTTGCATTTATTGTAGAGTTTGTTGATGCTGGATATCCATCATGGCAGTTTGTCTTTACTTGGGTCACTGGCTTTGACCTTGTTGATATAATCTTTTGAAATTGTAATGTCAAGATTATTAATCGAGTCCTTGTCACTAGTAAAGGTAAACTTTAAAAAAACTTGTGGAATCATTCAGTTCAGAAAGAAACTTATTAAATGTAGAAAATTCATACTTCCATACAATGAATACGTCATCTAAAATACCAAAATACTTTTGTTTAAATGTGGAGAAGTAAAAACTTTATTGTGTTCCCAATCAGAAAATACCAAGTTATCATATGTGGGTGCCCATCTACTACCCCATTGCTACCCCTGTCAACTAATGGTAACATTCACTGTCAAAATACACATAATTGTTCTTTAAACACCACTTCCAAAAATTCCATAATAATCAATAGCTCATTGGAACTTTTTGATCTGTCCTGCAATAACATATTTTGAAAATACTGCAAGCCAATGTATGTGAAATAATAGAACATAGGTTAATCACATCAATTGTATTGAATAGTACATTCTTGTTGAAGGGAGTGGTGTTTAAAAGCTGCATAAATGCCAAGAGTCACGAATAATATGACTTTCATTGTCTACTAAAATTTACAATGAAAGTCTATAAACACAGCTAGAGGTTCAGTTTTTGATTTGCTAGCTGATACTGTTGGTCTTAGAGGAGGGTTGTCTACATTTTTGTGGACATTTGGTATTCCAAATATTGCTGGAACAACTGGTCTGTCCACTTTTACAAATTCAAAAACATCATCAGACTAAAAACCTTGAGTGGACAAATCTGCAAACCACAGTCAATTTTTACATAAGCCGTATTAATCTCGTTTCTTTAGACCTGCAAATATGTAAAGGTGTCATTTAAAATGTCTAGGGTTTTACTGGCATACATAAAATAGTCCATGATCACTGCTCCTCCTCCCTTATCAGATTTCATGTCTCACATGTCTTTATCGTCCTTAATCTGATAAAGCAGTTCCCTTTCTTCCACTGATAAATTGTCACTGGAGTCCTTAGAATATTTAAGCAGCCATCTAAACTTGTTTTCACAGAGTCTTTCAAATACTGAAACCAAAGGACTATGGGGTGGCATAAATGTACTTTTTCTCTTAAGGGTTAAAGAGGGTGTAACTGTGGGGGGGGGGGGGGGAGTCCCAAAAACATAGTCAAGTTTAATGGTCAAATATATAATTTAAAATAAATTAGAAGTTGAACAATATCTTGTTTAAAAGTTAGAACAAACTTAAATCCTTTTTTGAATAAAGAAACATGGTTAGTCTGTAAAGTTTTAGCTGTGTGAGTGCTGTTCCCTGAGCTCAGTAATAACTCTTTTAATGCTGTTCCCTGAGCATGGTAATAGCTGAGTCTATTACTCCCTGAGCTCAGTATTAATTGTCTGAGTGTTGTTCCCTGAGTTCAGTAATAGCTGTTTCAGTGCTGTTCCCTGAGGTCATTAATAGCTGTGTGAGTGCTGTTCCCTGAGCTCAGTAATAGCTGTTTAAGTGTTTTTCCTGAGCTCAGTAATATCTGTGTGAGTGGTGTACCCTGAATTCAGTAATAGCTGTTTCAATGTTGTTCCCTGTGGTCAGTAATAGCTATGTGAGTGCTGTTCCCTGAGCTCAGTAATAGCTGAGTGTTGCTCACTGTTTCTAGTTCATGTTGTGTTTGTCCATTCTTGGGTCACTAAACTCCATGGTACCTGAATTGTTAGTTGACAGCTTTTTCCATTAATTTGGTCAAGAGACACCAAATGCTTACTGGAATCAGTTTATATCTTTGTGCAGATACCCTTCCTTTAACTTGTTTCCACAGATTGGGGACAGAGAGAGATCATTCTGTAATAACCTTGTTTATCAGTATGGAAACTGGCAGAGCTTTAGTTAATGCAATTTATGTTTGATGTGCTGCTAGTACTTTTCAATAGAATTAGACCATTCATTCTTTATTTTTATGAGGAGTTTATGAAGGAAGCATGCAGGTAAAGGGTAGCTGTGTCTAGTGAATTTGTATAGCCAAACCATGCCAATGAAATGGCAATAACTTGGACTATCAATGTTGTCAGTTTGATTTATAGACATTTTACATTTGATGTATGTGGACCCTGGTGGTATAGCTTAGTTTGGAGGGTGTAAATATGCCAAAGTAGGTAATATAATTGCTGTTTTCTGAAACTGTGGGCACAGGTCAGTTCTACTGCTGTATGCAATGGAATGCAGGAGACAGGAGGTGGAAAAATTTTTCACTACAGTGATCTATGCATTTTCTCTGTGGTTGTTGAATCATAGACTAAGTTTATTTAAATAATGCTGGTGTAGTGGTGAAGGGGTGCAGGAGTGCTTGCTCCCTGCAAAAAATGTTTTTTTTTTAATTTGCTGTGATTTGGTATTCTTTCTTTCTTTCTTTTTCTTTTTTTTCTGAGGAATGACATTTGTACATATATCTGGTTAGTGTAAATGCATTATGTTCTTTGCTCGTGTATTAAGTGGTTAAAGATGCATTATGTGACAGAGCCACTTCAAGTGGTAATGTCAGTCATAGAGGTGAGTTCAACATTTTCATTGGGTAAAAGTTTTTTGAAATATGTGGATAAGCATTAAAGTGCTTTTACTTTGTTAAGGAAAGTTGAAAATTGTCTATTTTTTAAGTGTGTTGGCTCTAACAGAGTGAGACTTATGCGCCAAAGTCTCCTGTGATATCTTTGTCTTTTTCACAGGTGTTTATCTATTACCTTCCATAAATCTGATAGGCTGCACATTTTATTGCGTTAGAAAAAAGTGTAGTAATTCATTTTTGCTTGCTGGATCATTACCTGACAACCATGTTTTATGGCTTATCAGTTACTCTGAACTGCTTCTTCCCCTATTACCTTAACGAATTTCCATGTATTTCTCTAGCAGACATATAATCTTGAACTGTTTTGGTGAGCCACAGTAATTTGTTGTTTCTATTCCTAATAAATCTGGCTAGTGAGAGGTTATCCAGTGTTTTAGTGAGTACAGCTTATTGATGAATTCTAGGGTAGTAATTATATCTAGTAGATGGGCTAGATGGTTCCAGTCTGCTGTACTAAGTCTATTTCCAATTTCTTACCTAACTGACTGGTTGGTTGCTTAAACTTGTCTTTATGGATACTGAAAGACTACTGCATCTATAGATGACAGATGTATGCATGCTGTTGGCTAATGTACTGAAACAATGGTATCATTTGATGGTGCAGTGGTGCAGTGGTAGTGTTGTTGCCTCACAGGAAGAGGTTCTCTGGTTCAATTCTTGGCTGGTGTGGAGTCTGCATGCCCTCCCTGCATTCGTGTGGGTTTCCTCCCACATTATAAAGACATGTGTTTGGAGTGTTTCTCCCTGGACCTCTGCTAAAAATTGGCATTGTTCCAAGTTGGACTTTCCTAGTAAACAAATATTAAAAAAAATGAATTATTTATTTTTTGTTATACTCCACTCCACAAATTTCTTTGATTTTGCATTTTGTTTATGTTATTTATTGCCTCAATAACCTGAATACATTTCATTGCTAAGAAATTAACAGCCTTATTATAAGATTGTGTTTGCCATGGTATGTTGAAATAACTGACTAGCAGCAGTTCTTCTGAACTGTTAAAATTGCATCAACCTAATGTGATTGGTACACACCTTTTTTGCCTTGTCTGACTTTATTGAAATGCAGCCAAAGTGCAATTTTTTGTGTACCCTCCTGGACTCATGCCTCTTTATCTAGAATGCTAGGAAGCTATGATTTTGTGAGATGATTTAATGCTCGATTATAGTTACAGGTAATGTAATACTGTGTTATAGTTATGCTGAACTTACTCTAGCCATGAATACATGAGCAACTGCAAAGAACAGCCTAGTCAAACATGCCAACAATTAACAATGGTCTTAAAACACCTGTAAATTAATATTTTCAAGATGCACAATAATAAAATGAAAAAAAAAGTATTTTCATCACAAGTAAAGAAAACATGAAAAGAAAATTGAACCCTCAAAATGCAAGCAGTACACATAACAAAAATGTTTATCAATGAAAATATGAGCCTCTGTTTAACAATTTTGTCCAAAGGGACTGTGTCAGAACTGAGGAACAAAGTAGTCATACTGTACATGCTTAAGTACTGAGTTAAGAATTAACATGTGACATGAATAGACTAATCAATACTACCTACCATCATATAAAACAATTTAAAGATCTTTACATCATAAAAAAGTCAAATAAATTAGTGTAAATTGAAAATATAATGTGTGCATAAAACAATGCAGTGTAATGCAAAGCATTTAAAAAATAAAGCTACCCTGTAAATGTTGAACTTGACTATTACTTCAGTTGGTTGGACTTCAAGACACTTTTATATTGTTTAAATCATTTATCCTTGGTAGTTTGTTGCTTTTAACCAATGCCCAGATTTTTTTAGTGAATAGTAGAAAAGGCAAAGACATGAAAAGAGTTGTTATGGTTGTTGTTGCATCTTTCGGCTTTTTCTGGTTAGGGGTCGCCACAGTGGAACTCCGGTCAGCTAATGACTGGCAGTAGATTTTTACGTGCTGAGTTGCCAGCTATGACTCACAACCTTCAACAAAGGTACGCCCATTCATGCATGTCTCCACACAGAAGACGCTTTAGCTGAGAATCGAACAGGACAACGTCTTACTGTGAGGCGACAATGCTACCGCAGCACCACCACCGCAGTGGGCCAGATTTTTTTAGTGAATAGTAGAAAAGGCAAAGACATGAAAAGAGTAGGAGAAGGGAAATACAGTAGGTATACATACATAACAACTATCACAAGACATGCAAGACAAAGGTCAGAAATGGAAAGGTAAATTACACAGACAGCAGACTGTACAACACTGGCAAAGGAACATTGACAAGCAGGGTGTGGATGATTACCAGCATGGTGAAATGCAGATATGCATATATACCTATGGGCTATTACTGTATAATATGTTGCAAACTATGTGGCAGTCATATCTGGATGCCTATGACCGATGGCAGATGTGTGTTGTAGTGTAATAATTAGGGCTGACAGTACACATTGGATAAATAATCAAAGTCTATGATGGTTTTGATTTTTTATTGTATAAAAGACATGGTTGCCTAACAAGTTTTGTATTCCATTGAAGGCAGTATTTGCCGAGGCGCTAGAATTTATTAAACTTGCTGGTTAACCTGGACTGTCATATTCATCTTATTCCGCACTTGGTTTGTGGTGTTGTTTTTGTTGCTTTGGAAATAATCAAAGTCTGTCCGCAATGCAAGTATAAACCAAACAATGTAATAAATCCAATATACAGTTCGAATGACAATAAAACACTTGATATTTATTAAAACAAAAAACAATTGGTAAGCTCTTTCATTCACAAAGAACTTCTTCAGACCTGGTTGTCACACATCCAAAATTCACATTTATAGTTTACTCAAGTCACATGACCCAAAACATTAGCAGTGTTTTAACCCTTTCTTACATAACACTGCTTTAAAGTTTTCCATATCATTCATACCTGGATCTGCACCTGTGTTCAGCCTCACTTGCCAAGCATATTCTTTAAATCCACTTCTGCATGCTTCAACAGTAATTAAAAGTAACTGTGCTGGCATTTCAGAAACTGATGAGGCTGTAGAAACCAGAGCAGCAGAAAGAACTAGAACAGAGGAAGTCTACCAGCAGAGGGCGTAGTAGGCGAAGTTATGAATTGTTTGCAGGAAGGAACCAGCAAACAGGTTTTACAGTGTGTAGATGTTTACCAAGAAGGAGGAACAAGAAAGAGGAGCTGGGCGCAGGTGGTCGGCAAACAACAAGTTTGGGAGTCCAAAAAGCAGTCATGGGGACAGAATCAACAAGGCTATGGTCAGAAAAAGAAATTTTGTCACAACAAAGGGCAAAAGAAGTTCAACAACAGCAACAAAAATTTCAAAGGGAACTTTTATATGAATAGGAATGAGCAGTGTTGCTGCCAGCAAGGAACAAGAGCATGGAATGTGCAGAAAGGAGCTGGAGAGAGTTACCAGCAGCGCCACTGGAAATAGGACAATCATTAACCAAAGGTACTGTAAATTTGAATTTTAAAATAGTGAATTTGTCTGCAGTGGTACTAAATATAGAACAAATAAATGTTCTCAGTAAAGGACTGAATTTTGTGCCATCGTCAAGGGCAAATATTGTGTCTGTGATAAATGCTTTAAGGGGTTTTGTGCGAAAAATTAATTTGAAACGTAGGGCATGTAAACAACATTGTTTTTAAAAAACAAGTGTTTTTAATCCCCCTTAAGGCCAGAGTTAGAAGCATTTTTGCTTACATGTGAAAAAGAAGTCAGGGATTTATTGAATAAACACAACAAAAATTGCATTTATAATATGACTAAGACTGAGAAGGATGCTTTGCAGTTGTTAGTGGATTATAAATATATTTATATCACTAAGACTGACAAAGGTAATGCAGTGGTAGTCATGGACTTCTGGATTGATATAGATAAAAGTTTTAATTTTATAAACTCACTAATTGAAGCATGGTTAGTTGAAGGAAGAATCAGCAATGAGTTGGCTGGTTACTTTTGTGTGAGTACACCCAAGGTGGGAAGGTTTTTCAGCCTTCCCAAAATACCAAATTTTAGGCCTATAGTGGCCAATGGTGGTAGTAAAAGTGAGTCCATGGCTATCTATGTAGATAGATGCTTGCAAAAAGCAGTGATTTCAGCGAAATCATATATTAAGGATTCATTTGATTTTAAATAAAGTGTGAAGAATGTTTCCCTGAGAGATATGTGGTTAGTAACTGCTGCTGTATGTTCATTGTACACTGTAATTCCCAATGAAGAAGGATTTAGAGGATTACAGGAGTGCTGAGGGGTTGTCCTGATTTTAATGATGAGGAGATTAGTCTGTTGGCTGAACTTTTAGATGTAATATTATCTTACAATTTTTTTTAGCTTCGACTATAGATTTTTTAAACAAAATAAAGGTGTGGCTATGGGGGCAGCTATGGCCCCGAGCTATGCCAATTTGTTCATAACTAGTTGGGAAAGAGAATTTATTTTTAATTCTACATTAACAATATTTATTTTTATAAGTGCTTTATTGATGACTTGTTTTTTTTATGGGAAGATTCTGAGTCAGAATTGTTGAAATTCTGTGAATATTTAAATTCTGTTACAAGCTATTTAAAGTTTTCTTTTAATAGAAGTAGAATTAGTGTGAATTACCTGGATCTGACTGCGTACAAGAAAGGGGGGAAATCTTGGTTAAACTTTTTAAAAAAGATGTCCAGAGTAACAGCTACTTGGAATATAGCAGTTTACAGAGTGTGAACTTCAAAAATAATATTGTGTTTGGTCAGCTTGATAGAATAAATAGACTCACTGATGAAGATGAGTACTTTTTGGAAGAATGTGAGATGTTAAGAAAACATTTTTTTAATTAGGGGTTACCCTATTGGGGTAATAAGTGAAGCAATAGATAAAATTAAAGTCATGAGGAAGAAAGAGACAATAAAGGATGTTGAAAGAAATAGTGAAGGAGTAGATTATAATCTGAGTTGTACATTGGAAAATTCAGTAGATATGTACAGTATTAAGCAGATCATCACAAACAACTGGAACTTTTTGAAGAATTTCCAAGAATTAGGTAATTTTTTATATGAGAGTCCTACTTTGTCAGAAAAAGAGGGAAACGTCTTAAGGATTTTTTAGAAACCCAAAAATTCAATACTCCTGTTACTTATAATGGGATGTCAAGATGTGAAGACTGCAATTATTGTAAGTTTTTGGTACTGGGGAATAAAATAGTAGTAAAGGCTTGGGACTTTACTATTAATATCAAGGGGAATTACAATTGCAAGTCTAAATTCATTGTGTATCCAGTATTATGTAATTCTTGTGATGGATTCTACATAGGAAGAACTATACGTAGCTTCCATCGCAGAATTTATGAGCACCTGAGGGCAGTTGAAAAACTGGATGTAACTAATGCCCTAGCAAGACATGTTGTTAACTGTCATAACAGAGTTAAAGTGGGTTTTAGTTTTACTGTTATTGACCAAGTTTTAAATGCAGACAAGAGATGGTATGCAGAAGTGGATTTAAACTGGAAAGAATATGCTTGGCAAGTGAGGCTAAACACAGGTGCAGATCCAGGTATGAATGATATGGAAAACTTTAACGCAGTGTTATGTAAGAAAGGGTTAAAACATTTCTAATGTTTTGGGTCATGTGACTTGAGCAAACTATAAATGTAAATTTTGTATGTGTGACAACCAGGTCTGAAGAAGTTCTTTGTGAATGAAAGCGCTTACCGGTTGTTTTTTGTTTTAATAAATATTGAGTGTTTTATTGTCATTCAAACTGCGTATTGGATTTATTACATTTACAACTGGAACTGTGGAGATTTATTTGGATAAACCAAACAATAGCACAAATGAACAAATGCAGCCTATGAAATGCTGGAGAATACCAGCAGAGGACAGAGTACAACCTGTGGCCATGCATGCAAAAGGCAAACCACCAAGCACATTGCAAAACAGTAGTACTGTAACCAAGCAGCAAATTGGCTTACTTACACAAGTACATGTACACAACCAAATCAGTGGGAAATGGAATGCATATGTCACACACATGTGCCATGTCAAAGGCAACACACAGGTGTAGGAAATGGAATGCATATGTCACACACATGTGCCATGTCAAAGGCAACACACAGGTGTAGGTGTATATGTATGACCTTTGTTGGCCTAAAAGGAAACTATCGAAAAACAATGTCAATACACATACCAATGGTATATCATAATGTACATTCATAAATCTACAATTAATGCTGTATAACAGCTATTAGGTTGTGCATATGAATTTTGACTAATTACACATGTTAATATGTAGCACAGAAATATAGCAACAACAAGGATATATTATAGCCAATAGACAGCAACTTCTGTACACATGCCCTGCATCTGTATAATGCCCACAGGGTTGGCACAAGATGAACTTCTAACAGAACAATTACCTGAAAAGGGAGTAAAATTTTAAGAAAGATGAGCATACACCATATATATGTGCAAGATATATGACATACCTACACAAGTGGAAGGAAGGTGGACAGCATGGGCCCAGAGCAAGGAAGACATGGCAGTAAAGCTACATAGGCAAACGATAAAGCAGGACAACACTATGTAAGGGGACACATTATAAATTCATGTGGACACCACACAGCATGGTGCTGAAATCAACCCAAACTACATTGAAGCAAATGTTCAATATATGTCACATGGGCAGACTGCATTGCTGATGTCAACAAAAATGGTCATGTATAAATAACACACACACAGTATTGTGAAATTATCTAATGGCAAAAGGCATAGGTAAACAAGCTAAGAATTGGTATCATATATGCACATATATAATGCCATGCCAATGTGACACAACATGTGGAATAAACACCAGCGGTAATAAATGTATCACTGACCATGGGTATGTCTGAACAAAGGACAGCCCTGTGAGCAACAGTACAGCACATGAACATGAAGTTAGTGACTGCTCACAGTCCCAAGGTATAATGATGTTTTTGTACTGATCAGACTATATGCAGACACGTGCATAAATCAGTGCATATGTTTACCATTTGTCAAAATATGCAAATGGATGTGAATAAGGAATGCATATGAAATTGTAACACAGGCAAAAAAGTCATGCTGTAATGTTAGTGTATAAATCAGTATTATCATGGTATTTATATGAATGATACACTGGCAGTCTATGTATTCAGTAAAGTAGAATTGCTCATATATAGCAGACACATTTGTATGATATAGCATGGCATCATCATTGCCAATACATGCCACACACAATGCCAGCATGCCAATGTCACAGCACGTGTCATCTAAAGCACAGGGGCAAGGACATGTAATGCATGTAATGCAGCTGTTGCAACTTAATGCTTAATGTCACATGACATCTGAAGTGTACTTTTCGCTGTGTATCACATAAGCATAGCAGCATGCAGAAATATGCCTATATAGTCCACTCTCTTATATGGCAAACACCATGGTGGCAGCATTACACAAGTGGATTACAGAGACAACACTCACAGTCTTGAGAGCCCACCCTGATGGGGATGAACATCATGAATGATCTCCTTGAATGACGCCCACATATGCCATATCCTGGAAAAAAATCCTCATCATGTCCCTCATCTGTATCCAAAAGACATCAGTCGTTACCTCCTAGATCTGTTCCCTATAATCATCTTTTGGTAGTGCTAGGCAATGTCTGCTCTGGGGTGCAGCAGTGATGATGATTCATACAGGTCCAGTTTCTTCTTCATCATCATCATCATCATCTCCATCATGATTGCCATTGGAGGATACAAGTAGTGGTCTGGCATGCGGTCATCTCTGACATCTGATGGGTGAGTGTCTGATATTAAACACAAGATGAATCACAATACAAGAAAGAAAGCACATAATAGGCATACATGCAGTTATATGAGTGCATAAAATACCTGCTGTGACACAATGCACAGCCAGAAAACAGTCAGTATGAAACCTAAGAATATGGTATTCCCATACTCAAATGTACCACCATATGCAATACAGGTCTATCAGGCTGCACATTCCTCTGAAAATTATGGCTGATATTAAACACAAACTGATGTGGACATTTGAAACCTAACAGATATTAAGTATAAGTGATTTCTGTGTATGAGAATAAAGGTATATCACCATGCATTGCAGATGTCATTAAAATTCCATTCTCACATGATATGGCCTAAAATTATTATGTAGGAGGAGTATAATAAAAACAATTACTGCTAGTGGATGGCTATTCATGTACATGACATACTCCCTGTATCTTGTTATCTATACTTATGCATGATTTCAATACCCAGACCCATGCCACTGTGTTATGCAACACTGACATATTTCTGCCTGGTAAAACAACACATTAAAATGACAAAATAACACAAGTATTGTGACCTGCAATTCATAATACTTGATATAAGCCTCATTACATTAACCAGGAAACCATCTGAGAAAACATCACTATTTCCATGTTTCCTGTCTTGTATGTGTGCCTTGCACATTTATGTTGGTGTGTGAATGTTAGCTGTAACCCAGGTGTCTGCGTATGTAATGTGTCATGTGAACAACCACCAATTAACATATTTCTATAATGAAGATATATGGAGATGACAAACCTGTGAGAAATATAAAAGCTAAATGTAAAAGAACTGATCAAGGAAACGTGGTCACTGGCTCTCCCAACATCAAATCTTTGGAATGCAGCACAATGCCTTAGAAATAATGGACATTCATAAAAACAGTGACAGTCTGTATCAGATGAAAACATAGGTTATGTCCTACAGTGTGTCTAGTAATGAATCAGTACCAAACAGACCTTTATTAGCAATTATTATGTATGACCCTGCAAAAAGCAAATACCACAATGCTGATTGCTGATTATGGAACAATTAGAAATGATAAATAGGAATGGCTATGAGCACAACTGTCCCTATACACAATATACAGGTGTGCTGTAAAGCAAGCATCAAAGGTGGTGTAGGCTGAAGCAATTTGCACATTGAACTGAAGTGTATGCTAGATGTCATCTATCAACAACAGTGGGAACTATAACACAGCAGACATCCATTCAGTATGTAAATAGGCAGACTATGCACAACAGCTCAGTCAGTGAGTACCACATCCAGATTATACAAGCGCACCAATACCTGCAGTGCAAGTAGTAACTAAACCACTATTAACTTGCACATGAACAATCCCAAGCACTGTGAGACTTACTGTTATCTACATTGTGAGGTAAAATTCAAACCATTACCTTCAGAAAATATGGCTTGCTGCTAACAGAGATAAACATATTTTTATGAAATTCATATTGGTAATCACAGGTAATTTATGACTATTGCACTTACCTTACAGATGCAATGATGGGTATTATTGCATTAGAAGTAGTATGCATGGTGAACACACCTCTCAGCTGTCCCTGATTGCCAGGGACATCCTTGATTTTGACTCTTATTTTAGCTCTGTCCTTAATCTCTCCTAAAATTGGTGACATTTGGAGAAAAGACAGTGAATTACAATTAATAATGACGATAATTAGAGTTACAGACTTATTTTACTTCAGATGATCTACATTAATTTTATATTCTTTTACTCTGTCAGTGTCTCAAATTACTAATACTAATATTTTAAAAGTGCTACTTATATTCCCTGATTATTTCTGGATTTTCCCCGATCCTGTTAAGATTTGTCCCTGATTCATTGAGAGCTATGATGGGAATGCAAAAAACAAAAAACCAACAAAACAAAAAAAAAAAAAAATCCTCTAAAATGATCCGATTTATTGCATGTAAAAATGTGAAAAGGTAATCGATATACTTCTCTCCCTGTGCTGCTTCACCGACCTATACATGCACAGGTCACAATTCCTAGTCCACTCCTCATCACCTGTAAAAAGTAAAAAGCATGTATAAATGACTATGTCGGTATAAAATAACATTGAAATATGTGGAGCAACTCATTTTCTCTAACTAACGTTTACATTGAATAACATTTCAGAATCTGCATGCACAGTTTTGTAGTCCTTTACACGTGTGATGCCCATGCCCTGGCCCAGCAATCAAGGAGCCTCAATCCTCACCACTAACACCAGAGAGGGCATCTCATATATGAAGGAAGGATAACAAATACACACAATAAAATGCAATTTCCCTTAAGAACACAAAGAGATCACAGTCAGTCCGGGGCAGGTTGTCCCTTGCTCTCCAGGTCCCCAATAAGACTCCCCATTGGCACAACTATAGGGTCCAGATCTCAGCCTAGCTGGACAAGCTAAAACCTCCAGCACCCTCTCTGTCCAACCAGTGCTCCGTGTCCCTGCCCAAGTAGCTGACACACACACACTTTGAGATAAGAGTATATACAACCACACAGACACTCCTGGGAAAGTCTGGCACAGGTTCTCCAGCTGTGCCCCTATTACCCAGATTATACGGTAGTACCACCTGCCACCACCCAGCTAATATTTATCAGCTACTCAAAGGCCCTTAAAAGGGTGTCCAGTTATTACTGTGCAATATTATTATCCAATTGGTAGTATAACTAAACAGTCAAGGCTTATCGGAGTGCCTTGGTACAATAATCACTATAAATATGCAATGTACTCTAGAGCTTAAATTATCTCTATTCAAAACAGCTACAGTTGAAAGGTTTTAAAATATTTAATAATAAATAATAAAAACAAAAGACAATACTTCTTACTACACAGTGCTAGTCAAGAGTTCAGAGATCACAGAGAAATACTTAAAATAATTCAGTAGTACAGTTCTGACATCACAGAAAACACTTAGTCTAATCTTTCTAGTTTCTAGCTATTTCTAAGAGAAAATACAAGTCTAAGATAACCTACATAAGAATACAGGCAGAGTGCTGATGAGTTGGATGGTCAAGACAAACATGCTTAATAATCTCTGGTGTTCTCTGTTTAAATTGAAATTGCAGTTCTGATTCACATTACATCATACTTCACACTTCCCTGGGGTTCCCAGGCTAAAAAAAAAAACTGCATTTACATTCTTAACATCTTCTTTTGTTATCTTGCAGCTGGTCAGGAAGCAGAGCAATAAAAAATACATTTGCCTGTTTAAATCCAGCATTTAACTCTTGGTTAAAACAATAGAAATCATTTCTTCACCTAGACCCTTCAGCACCACTGTCTACATCAAAGGGTCACCACATGCTTTACTTTGGTCAGTAGAGAGCACTGTTGTTTCATTTTTTTTTTCAGTTCCACATCTAACAGCAGTTTTTTTTCCATTTAAGACAACAAGTCTGTGGTTTACATTCATATTTGCAAATGACAGAATTATCTGCAAAATTCTATCTGGTTAGGCCGGCAGCCTTCATCTATCTTTACCCACTCTTCACATATTTCACCCCCTGTAGAACTCAAGCTAGTTTTTCAAGTGACCCTTGAGAAATGCTGCTTGAGAGGGTTAGGTCTATCTGAGTATACCTTACTCCATTCCCTGTCTTGAGAGCCCATCTGCATTGACATTTCTACTCCCACTGCGGTGCTGCACTGACATATATGCTTGCAACCACGGGCTCCATCTTAGCAACTTGTCATTTTGCTGTCTGGCTCTGTTTAACCATGTTAGGGGGTTGTGATCTGTCATAACAGTGAATTTTCTTCCATACGGATAAGGCTGAAGTTTCTGCAGTGCCCACACTATGGCTAGACATTCCTTTTCTACCGCTGCATAGCATTCCTCCCTGGGTTGGAGCCTATGACTGAGATAAACCACTGGGTGCTCTTCCCCCTCTGATGAAATCTGGCTAAGTACAGCCACCACAGCATGGTGTGAAGCATCCACCTGCACAACAAATTCTTTGCTGTAATCTGGACTGGCTAACACAGGGAATGCTCCCAAAGCTTCTTTAAGCTTCTGGAATGCCTGCTCACATGCTGGGGGTCCACACTGCCTTATCTGGCCTGCTCTTCCTTGTCAGGTCTGTGAGGGGAATAGCTATGATACTATAACTGGGGACAAACTTTCTGTAGTACCCTGCTGTCCCTGAAAATTCCCTCACCTGCTTTTTAGTAACAGGTGCAGGCCATGCCTGAATGGCTTCCACTTTGGCAGGTTCTGGCCTTATCTTACCACTCCACACTCTATGTCCTAGGTAGGAGACCTCTGCCATACCCACTTGACATTTGCTTGGCTTAATGGTCAACCCTGCCCTCTGTAGTCTGCCCAGCACCTTCTTGACATGCTGAAGGTGCTCTGGCCAGGAATGGCTGTAGATGGCAATATCATCTAGGTAAGCAAGGGCAAACCCTCCTGCTCCTACTAGGATATGATCTACCAGCCTCTGGAAAGTCACTGGGAGCATTCTTCATCCCAAAGGGCATCTTTGTGAGCTCATACAAGCCAAAAGGAGTCACAAAGGCTGACTTCTCTCTATCGCTGGGAGTCAAGGGCACCTGCCAGTAACCCTTGGCAAGATCAATGGTCATAAGATACTTAGCCCCACCCAGCTGCTCTAGGGCCTCATCTGTCCTAGGCATGGGGTAAGCATCTGACTCTGTGTGACTATTTAATTTCCTGTAGTCCACACAGAACCTGGTGCTGCCAACCATTGCCTATTGCGCCACAGCATACTCTGTAGCTCGAGCATTCCTGTCATACCACACACCTTTTTCTGTTGTTGGGCTTCTGCCAGGTTCTCCTGGGCCAAGCCCATGAGTTCCCTGAGCCTTGTCCTGAGGTTTACGACATATGCCACAACAGACTCCTTGTGAGACTCGCACTCACCTTCCCACTCATCTCAAATTAAATCTAGAGGTCCCCTCACCCTATCTACATACATCAACTCAAAGAGTGAAAAAACTGTGGGTTCCTGGGGAACCTCTCTGTAAGCAAACAACAGATGGGGCAAATATTTGCCCCACTCCCTCTTAAACTGATCTGCAAATACCTGTAGCATGGACTTGATTGTAGAGTTTAACCTCTCAACCAGACCATTAGTCTGGTGATGGTAGGGCTGGTCTTCATGTGCTTCAACCCACAGGACTTCCCCAGACAAGCCAGCAGGTCTAACATGAAATTGGAACCTCTGTCAGTCAGTATTTCTTTTGAGAAACCTACCCTGCTGAAAATCTCTAACAGAGCATTTGCCACCTTATCTGCCTTGATGGAGGACAAAGCCACTGCCTCAGGGTATCAGGTAGCATAGTCCACTACCACTAGGATATATTTTTTCCCTGTGGAACTTGGGTACTCAGAAGACCCACAGTATCCATAGCTACCCTCTGAAATGGCTCCTCAATCACAGGCAAAGGCATCAAAGGAGCTCTCACCTTGTCTCTTGCCTTGCCTACCTTTTTGCACTGCTCACAAGTCCTGCAGTACCCTGTTACATCTCTGGAAATTCCAGGCCAATAGACGTTCTGCATAATATGCCTCTTTATATGTTTTATGCCCATATGACCTGCAAAGGAAATATCATGGGCTATGGCTAGAAGTGCCAGATGGTAGGCTCTAGGCACTACCAATTTGCTGTACTTTCTCACCTTCTAGCCCTCCCTCAGGAGTCCACTCTCTGTATAATAACCATTTGTCCCAGTATACAGATTCCCCTTTCCTTCAGAATCAGGTGTCTCCCTACCTACCTGCCTCAGGCCTTGCAATGTAGGGTCTGAGAGCTGAGACTGTCTCAACTCTCTCTCCTTGTAACCCTTCCCAGCTCCACTTCCACAGAAAGTCTGGCATCCTCTGACAGTGGTGCCTCACTGTCAGCATGGGTACTACTACTCACCTCTACCTTTGCAGTCACTCTGTCCAAGGGACCATCACTACCCCCAAGCAGCTGTGGCTCACAATCCGTCTCACTGGTACAGAGTAGCTCCCTCCCTGAAGTAACCACCTCACCAATCCTGGCTGCCAGTATGCAGTTGGTCTGGGTCTCCACCAGGCTACCAGACCCATGTGCTTGTCTCCTAGCCTGACTGTGTGTAACTGCATAAGCACATGGTACTGCCTCATCCATATCCTTCCCTTTCAGGACATCTGCAGGATAGTAGTTTAGTGCCCCTGTTGTCTCAAGACAACCTATTAATATTTTGTCTCTCCCACTTACTGGCTCCCTCACCTTTTGTTCCCCACCTTGCCTCCATGGATACATGTATGCCACATGGCCACACTGGTTGCATTTAAAACATTTAACCCTAGCTCCTGGACATGTACCTGGACTAGTGGCTTCCCCTGCTACTGGCAGATTCTGTTGGGGCAGTCTGTGCTGCCCAGCATGGGTTCCTTTGGACCCATGAGCAGTACTGGGCATCCCCTTCCTGTGCAGGGGTGCCCTGCTTGCCAGGTATAGGTCTCCCTTCTTCCCCAACTCATCTGAAGTAGATCATTGTCTATCAGCTAACCAGACCCTCATGTCCTCAGGCAAAGTGCTAAGGGCATGTTCCCTCACCAAAAGGTCTGCCAGCCCTTCACAAGTGATGACCTGACATCCACTCACCCACCTATGGAAATAAGTGCTCAGTTCAGCAACATATTCACACACACTTTCATCTGCCTTGCGTCTATGCTCACGAAAGTTTTTCCTATATGTTTCAGTTGTTAGCTTAAAAAACTCTAATAGACAATTTTTTACAGCAGTATAATCAAAACATGCAATGTCAGACATTTTAGACAATACAATTACAGCTTTACCATGGAGTAAGGTGGTCAGTAACCATAGCCAGAGCCTTTGGTCAACACTATACTGTTTGCATACCCTCTCAAACATATGAATGAAACTATCAAAATGATCCCCCTCTTTAAATTGTGGAAGAAATATACTGACCTGTTGTGCTTCTGGGGTCCAGTTACTCCCTTATCAATTACTTCCATGACTCTGACAAAGAGTCATCATCTCCTTCTCATGCTACCTCTGCCTTTCCTTTTCTTCAGCTTCCAGGCATAGCAGTTTCTCATTTTCCTCAGCCTGCAAACATTGTAGTTTCTCATTGTCCTCACTCTCTAGATGCCTCAGTCTCTCAGTTGCTTCTATTTCCACATGCCTGGCCTCCAACTCAAGTCTCTTTAGCTCCAGATGGATTTTTATGTCCTCTGCAGAAAGGTTGAGCTGTCCATTTTCCGAGGCTATTATATCTCCACTGCCAGTCTGATTGTCCTCCTGGCTGCTGTTTTCTGATGCAGCTGTAACCAAGGCTGCAATCAGGTCTGCCTTAGTCAGGCTTCCATGCACCAGTCCTCTTGTTTGACACATCTCCGCCAGCTGGCTCCTTGTCAACTTTCCATACTCATCTGCTGACATGCTGCCTGCTCACCCTGACTAACTAAGCTAACAAAAGAAATAAAACAATTGTGATCTGAACTCTGAGTATTCACTGCATGGCTGATTTAGAGTATAAAACACCTTCAAAGCCACTGTACACAAGCTACAGGAATTCACTCTACCCACACCACTACAAGCCAATTAGTATTTGCCACCAATTAATATGTGATGTGGATATCCCACCACTGCCAAACAATTAATATGTGGTGTGGATATCCCACCACTGTCAAACAATTAACATGTGAAGCCTGTGCCCTATCCCAGCAATCAAGGAGCCTCAATCCTCACTACTAACACCAGAGAGGGTGTCTGATATGTTAAGAAAGGATAACAAGTGGTGTGGGTAGAGTGAATTCCTGTAGCTTGTGTACAGTGGCTTTGAAGGTGTTTTGTACTCTAAATCAGCCATGCAGTGAATACTCAGAGTTCAGATCACAATTGTTTTATTTCTTTTGTTGATAGCAATCTCTCATTTGACAGCCACGTAGCCAAAGTGGTTAGAAAAACATTTTATATAGCCCACCTAATCATGAAGGGATTCACATCTAGATCAGAGGAGGTCATCGTGCCTCTTTACTCATCCCTCATCAGGCCCATAAGTGAGTACAATGCCCCTTTTGGGATGTACCTTACCAGACACCTGCAGCAACTGGAAAGACCCCAAAAGTACTTCACCAAGAGGATCAAGGGGCTCAAACAGATGCCGTATGCTGCCCGGTTAAAGAAACTCCAGCTCCACTCAGTGGCATACCGCCTGCTCAGAGGCGATCTGTGCCTGACGTATAAAGCCATGTCCAACCCAGAATTAATGGACATGCTGCACCTCAGAAAATCCAAATCCCATCGAGCTACGCGCTCGAGGGACTTAAACCTCAGCACTGAAATAAATAGGACATGCTGGAGGGACAGATTCATAACCCAGAGGCTCCCTTCACTCTGGAATAAAATCCCAATCCAGGTTAGGCAGAGTCCCTCATTGACCCTCTTCAAGAGGAATATTGATGAGTGGATGGGAGATCGTAGGTTTACCCTGGGTATCACTTCTGTGTCACTGTTAGACAGAGGCACAGTATACTAACCTCGAAAAAGGGCATAGCAAAATTAATTTAAAATGGGTGGCGAAAGCCATACACACTCTGGCTAGGCTTATAAATGCCCTAGGGCAGATAGCCTAGTATGAACCTATGAACAAATGCACACAGTAAAGTGCAATTTCCCTTAAGAGCCCACAGAGATCACAGTCAGTCTAGGGCTGGTCGCTCCCTTGCTCTCCAGGTCCCCAATAAGCCTCCTCACTGGCACAGCTATAGGGTCCAGATCTCAGCCTAGCTGGGCAAGCTAAAACCTCCAGCATCCTCTCTGTCCAATCAGTGCTTCATTTCCCTGCCCAAGTAGCTGACGCACACACTTTGAGATAAGAGTTTATACAACCACACAGACACTCCTGGGGAAGGCTGACACAGGTTCTCCAGCTGTACCCCTATTACCCAGACTATACGGTAGTACCATCTACCACCACCCAGCTAATATTTATCAGCTACTCAAAGGCCCTTAAAAGGGTGTCCAGTTATTACTGTGCAATATTATTATCCAATTGGTAGTATAACTAAACAGTCAAGGCTTATTGGAATGACTTGGTACAGTAATCACTATAAATATGCAATGTACTCTAGAGCTTAAATTATCTCTACACAAAACAGCCACAGTTAAAAGGTTTTAAAATATTTAATAAGAAATAATAAAAACACAAGACAATACTTCTTACTACACAGCTAGTCAATAGTTCAGAGATCACAGAGAAATACTTAAAATAATGCAGTAGTACAGTTCTGACATCACAGAAAACACTTAGTCTGATCTTCTAGTTTCTAGCTATTTCTAAAAGAAAATACAAGTCGAAGATAACTTACATAAGAAAACAGGAATAGTCCTGATGAGTTGGATGGTCAAGACAAAAATGCTTAATAATCTCTGGTTCTCTCTGTTTAAATTGAAATTGCAGTTCTGATTCACATTACATTATTCTTCACACTTTCCTGGGGTTTCCATGCTACACATTACATCATTCTTCACACTTCCCTGGGTTCCCAGGCTAACAGAAGCTGCATTTACCTTCTTAACATTTCCTTTTGTTATCTTGCAGCTGGTAAGGAAGCAGAGCAATAAAAATTCATTTGCATGTTTAAATCTAGCAATTTAACTCTTGGTTAAAACAATAGAAAGAATTCCTTCATTTAGACCCTTTGGCACCACTGTCTGCATCAAAGGGTCACCACATGCTTTACTTTGGTCATTAGAGAGCACTTTTGTTTTATTTTTTTTTTCAGTTCCACATCTAACAGCAGTTTTTTTTCCCGTTTAAGACAACAAGCCTGTAGTTTACATTCATATTTACAAATGACAGAATTATCTGCAAAATTCTATCTGGTTAGGCCGGCAGCCTTCATCTATCTTTACCCACTATTCACAACATGTTTGGACAACTAATGAAGATATTCAAATCTGCACCTATCAGCTATGCTCACACTTTTAATGCTGACACCTGCCTGCATAGCTAAACCATCTTGCCTGAGATTGCATGGAGGAAATGTAGTTAAAAAAATTGGAAGTATGAATGTGCAAGGATAGTGTAGTAATATGGATCACATTTAAACTTTAAAATGGATAAAATAGAAGTACAACATGCTGTGCATTTATGAGCAAAAGCTTGCAAGCTTGAATGCATGTCAATACAGTGGTCACAACACAAAAACACAGCTGTAAAATTTCATTGCTCAGACAGTGGAACCCTGTCATATAACTCATAGCTGCTCTTAACAGACAGCTACAAATTCATGTTCATCACATTCACACCAATGTATTTTAAGTGGGAGGGCAGAAAATATATACATTTAGTTTCTTGACAGATTAGAACTTATACATCTAAAATATCCATATCAGGGGATGCCCCTTTTGTACAGTCAAAGTGTATATCTGACCATCTCACTCACTCCAGATATAAGTAAGAGAATGGTGGTGAGATGTAGTTAATAAACACTGACAGATGTATACCTTAAATTCAATTTGCCAATGTTAAATTATTCAATTTTCATTTTTCAGAGTTATCCCACTATTTTTAAAGCTTTACACATAGAAATGTAGTAAAACAATTGCTGTTGGCAGAACATTACAGATAACAGAGATATTCTTAGAAATCTGACCAATACATGTTATATGTAAGCATATGCATAATACCTGTAATTATGAACAGCACCTATCTATACAAGAAATTCCAAACATTTTAGACACACCAATGAAATGTAATGAGAGCTATCTCCTATGTAGATTTGAACCCATAGTTAGCCATGATGTATGCACATAGACCTCTTGCATTACAGGCTGAGCTAATACAAAGCGCAACACGTTCATTCTTCTCAAACTACTATTTTGTGTGTACATCTGTATTCCTGCAGATTACAGAAGAATAAACAAATATCAAACACCTAAATGCTATAGCTCTTTGTGCTTCATACAATTGCCAGATAGCATTGAGTTTTACAGTGTCGAACATATGGCTAGATAGTCAGACCTGCAGTGATCTTGTGTTGAACAAACAGGATTTTAGTAATAATGGGCAGTTTTGTAAAGCAGAATAGACAAAGGCTGATGTATTATGGATAATGGAGAAATACATAGTCATCAGCGGCCTAGATGCTATAGGCATCAGCGATACACAACTGTACTGGATTTGCCAAATGATGTACTTACATGTCAGAACATATTTAATAGCATGCATGATAAACAATATTAAAAAAAACACATTGGACTTGAACCAATAATTACAGGGAGAGATGTCACCTTGCCTTATTGATAATCTAGATGAGCTAATTGTCGGAACAGATAGCTAATGGGTTGAAAAGGCATAAATCTGACATATGGGACACAGCTATAGCTCTGATTTCCATAGGAATGTACAAGTATACATAGGACTGTGGCAATTACTGTAGACATCCACTGTCTGTCTCTGCACCTTGGTGACCCTCCGGTGAAGATCCTCACTATCCTTCTGATGCAGGTAATTGTGGCAGTTGTGAACCTACACTCTTGTCCTGTAGATTCCCATGTGATGTCAATGTTCCCTTGCAATCCATTTCCATATACCAATCATCTCAAAGTTCTGTGGTCTGGCTCTCAGTCGATCCTCCACTTCAGCATAGATGATCAGCATCCGGGTTGTCTCCTCCTTGGTCTGGTTGGGCACCTGGGCATGTCAAGGCCTCCTGGAACTAGCCATTTCAGTGATAATGTTGAAAGGTCAATCAATCACAGTTCAATAAATTGCTCATTGAGGTCCCACTCAGTTTGCAGATAGAAATGGTGTAATCTGTAAATGTATTAAATCATAATTTAAAAGTGGCACTTATGGGATGGTATCAGATCATTAGAATATAATGGGCATATGCTACATATAGTCCTTAAAGATACCTATTGGGTATTTGCGAGGAGCACCTTACCGTTACACCAAGCTATTGGTTAATGCTCTGAATTTCAAGAACATAAGCAGACTTGCGCAAATGGGATTTCAAAACCTTGAATTTTAATGAACCTCATTTGTTATGTATGCCATAAAGTTGCATGCATATAGCTGGCCTTACTCTCAGGTATACCTGACTTACTGGAAGCTGCAAAGTTAATCTTGCACCTAATAGCATTGCTGTGGTGGGCTATGTTTCTCTCCTTATCATTCCTCATTAATAATGTGTGTGTATTAAATTGATGCATTTATGGAAAATTGTGTGAAAGGGGCTATAGGATTAACCTGTATTCATTCAGGTGGGTACATCTGCATCACTAGCAAGAAGTGCTTCCCCATATACATTTGTACAGAAAAATATAAACAGCAACAGTGAAGATTGCATTAGGACACACTAACAAATTTTCCACAAATATTGCGGGTGACTCAGTGCAGTCTGTGGTATATGTACAGAAACCTACAAATTCCGACATTATCTGCATGTTGCTATGTAGTATATATCTTTTGTTATCTTACAGATATTCATTCATTGATGCCTATTAAAATATAGGCATATTGCCTCTATCTAAATATATCCATGTTTATGTCTGTTTACCATGTACTATCTGTTGTATGCTTACAGATATGGAGGCTTTCCAACATTTTCTGTAAGTTGTTCAATTGATAACATAGAGTTGATCTCTGATAATGGGAATAGCATTCGCTGCTCACTATTGATTGTGTTGATATAACCTAATCATGTATAACAGTTCAGGTTAATATCCCACCTGATGCATGCAACAAAAAATTTAATAGCAGCAATGGCAATGGGACATTCCACTGGGGGCATGGAGGAGGGGGCTGGTTTAATTGTTAAGATGTTTACCTCACAGACACACAGTACAGGGCATCATTCTCACATTTGAAAGGGAAATTGGCTAGGCTTAAATGACCCACAAGGGTAGTTAGCCTCATACCAATGCATGAATGTTGAGCCATTTATTACCTTGAAACAAACTGCCTTGAAACCTTCACAGATTTCATTATCTCCACCTATTTATAAAAAGGACTTAAAGTATTACCTTTTATTAAACACAAACTGTGTTGCATGTGTGATTTTATTTACATGACAACCCTCCCCTTGTGCTAAGTATTCCATTGTATCTCCTAACAGTGGATTAATTATATATCTCACAAAGGTTATTTTATTCTTATATCACTCTTATGCAATTTATGAACTACTTCTGTATGCAAGTTGTTATACTCAGACATACTGTTTTTAATAATTGCACATATTCCTTCGCTGTTATATTAAAAAGGTTATAAACTGTGTGACATGGCAATTTTTACCTCAAATATGGCTTTCTTTGATTAGATCAGAGGGCCCAGAGTTCACTGCTGAATTTTGTAAAAACATTTTCTGCACCTTGAGAGTTACATTTACTTTTATATGCAATCATTTCTTTTTTCTGTGTAAAACTGACACTGTCAGACAGTCAAGCAGTGGTTGTAATTCACGGATGTGTAACCTTTCTGGATAAATGTGACTTACTGTTTTCTTCTTACTGGGGTTGCAACTTATATGTGGGTGTGTGAGCATCATAACATTTGTTTTCGTCAGTGGAATTATAATTAACAACTGCAGTCATTAAAAGGGAGGAGGGTACTACTTCTGCATGCTGTGCTAAGAAGTACTATCACACCGATCACACAAAATCTGTGTATAATTGACCTATTCTTCCATTTTTATTATTACTTTAAAATATTATGCATTACTTCAAATATTATATCTTTGTCATGTGTTTTTTTTCTATGCATTAAAACCTTTGCTAAATGTCTTTATGTAAAGTTGTCATGTGGAGCTATTTTCCCCGGGCCTCCGCTGAAAATGGGTTTCTGCCCATTCAGACTTTCCCAGTAAACAAATGTAAATTAAATAATTAAATAAATACTTATTTCTTCTCTGTTGTATTAGAAAGACTATGAAAAGTGTGACCTGACAATTTTTACCCCAAATCTGGCTTTGTCTGATTAGATCAGGGATCAGAGTTCACTACTGAGTTTTGCAAGAGCTTTTTTTGCATCTTGGCAGTTGCAGTTATTTTTACATGCAATTATTTTTTTTCTTTCATTAAAGAGCCTGCTTATATTTGGGTTCTATTGTATGGGTTTATTTTTGAATTTTGCATTGTATTTATTTTGGTGGGGAGCAGATGCAGCTATGCAGCTACTGATGGATTGTACGTATTTCTTTGTTATTGTTTTAAAAAGGATATGAAAAGTATGACTTATGTAGACATTATAGTTGAGCTGTTACTGATGCACATTTCTACTTCTTGTGTTCATATTTACAAATTGTCATAAATATGACATGAAAAAAACTTTGCTGAACTGGTAGTGATGCATAGTTCCAGATTTATTCATGTGTAAAAATGGTAATTGTGGTTTAATGGGTGGTACATAGTTTCATTTCTAGTGCGTGTCATCAGTCAATCTGCACAGCTGTTCAGAGTCTAATGAGGAATGCTTCATATTTCAAGAGAACGTACATGGAGAATCAGACTCTGAGGATTAACTTACACTCGATGACACTGTACATCAGGAAACCTGGAAAAAAGTCAGCAGTACATGGCTATGGTAGGGATAGCAATTGTGCAAATGATAATATTCTACTGGGACAGTTATGCCATTAGCAAGTGTCCACTGATACCGATAGAGATGATGTGATGTTAGCACATCTTCTCAAGAAGAAGTACTACAGTGCAACACAAGAGTTTGCACCAGCAGCAGTGGATGGCCTTGACCAACATACTTCTGTCCAGTGGAATGAAATCCCATCTGGACTGGAACCTCTGGATCTGATCATGCCTAAACAGTCTCCAAAACAGAGACGTTTGAAGGACATGAAATACAAAACCCACGAACCAGTTCAATGTCCAGTTGAGTGGAAACAGCACACCATAAGTTCAAATAAAAACAGCAATACAAAGCAAGACAGAATATTATTCCAACGGTTTATTTGTTAAGCGCTTTCTTCCTCATCAAATGCAAACTTCCTCCCCAAGTCATCCATTAAAATACAGATCATTTAATTAAATACAATAAAATGTCAATTAAACAATCAACCTCTTAAAAAGGCACTTTGTTTAAATACTTAAAAAACTTATAATTTAAATTTGTAATGCCTTTTCTTTAACACGGATGGATGACTTGGGGAGGAAGTTTGTTCTGATGAAGTTCCCGTTTGATGGGGAAGAAAGCACTTAACAAATAAACCGTTGGAATAATATTTTGTCTTGCTTTGTATTGCCGTTTTTTATTTGAGCTTATGGTGTGCTGTTTGCACTCAACTGGACATTGAACTGGTTCATGCCTAAACAGTCACTGTCTGCTGATACTACTACTTAACACGTCTCATACACCTGAAAGATAAGTAACCTCTGCACATGTGTAGTGGACTCTTAAGATGCATCACCATTGCAGGACCCTTCCCCTTTGAAGACAGATACTTTCCTCCCACTCTGCTTGCAGTGTCACTAATGGAATTAATGGAACAAGTTGGTGTAGTGAAAGTGATGCCTCCATAAAGTAAGGAGCGTGGTTTTCTGAATCTCTTTTTTCCCACCTGATTTGTATTTGCTCATCATTCAGGAAACAAACCAATGTGGTGTACAGGTAAAGCCAAACTATAATACAGATTCTGATTGCAGTCCATTGACACAGAGGATAGCCAAGCATATCTGGGACTGCATGTAACAAGGTTTACTGTACACATGCCTGAGTTGCAGTTTTACTAGGGTACTAATCCCTACATAAGTTGGGGAATATCAAAAGTGATGCTGCATGGTTGGTTCTTCAAAATGATGCCATGCATCCACTGCAATTACAGCTTCAGGAATCCAACAAAGGCCAGCATGAACATGCCAAACTGCACCATGTGTGTCCAATACTTGATGCCAAGCTGAATGCATATTGAAACAAATTCCATCTATATCATGAGGTATCTATAGATGAGCATATAGTGGGATTCTGTCCTAAGCTGTCTTTCCATAACTTCATGCATGAAGCCTCTGTGGTATGGCATCAAAGTATGGACATGGGCAGATGCACACAATGGATATGTTCAGGACTTCCAGGTGTATATTAGACATGAGCAGAGAATCTCAGGACATGGTTTGGCACACCATGTTGTCATCATCATGTTTATTCTGACAATTACTTTTCATTGGTCACACTGGCACAGTATCTTCTTGAGAGGTTGTATTGCTGTGGCACAGCCTGGACAAACAGGACTGAGTGGCCACCTGACCTCATCAAGTAAATAACTGAGAAGGTTTAAGTATGGTGAGTACAAGTAGCTGTGGTCTGGCCCTTGCTAACCCTAAGTTGGAAGGACAACAAGCCTGTGTTTGTACTGTTCTCCATTGTAGACCCCACAATGCCTAAAGCAGCTGTTATGTGTTGTTTTCTTGATAGAAGCATAGTCAGTGTTGCATGTCCCATGGTTGTGCCCTTGTACAACAAGAGCATGAATAGTGTGTTGTGGACATAGCAGACCAATTGTGGGCACAGTGTCCATCAGTGCAGAAGGCTAGAAATGATGGACATACTTTTTTTCTATTTTTGTGAGATGTGGCAATGGTTAATGCATTCTTTTTGTTTCATCAGAGTACAAACCATGCAGTGATGTCAGGCAGTGGGGAAGTGACATTTGCAAGGCAACTGCTATTCAGAAAATCCCTCATGGGCCAACTTATCAATGGGTATGAAAATCATAAAAGAGCTGTTCTTGTATGTCAGTTGTTGCCATGAAACCACACAAATACCCATAGGCCAGCCAACAGATTTGATCCTTGATCACACCACCCCATCCAAGTAAAGAAAGGACAATGCTGGAAGAGTTCTACAAAGGATATTCGAGCAGAACCACAGTACCAGTGAATAGAATACTAGGGGCACATTTGTCTGGAATGCTGTGCAGAGTATCGTGGCCACACTACTCCAAGTGTACTGGTGATGACACTACTTACTACTGTCTCATAATAAAATATCTGGTGTAATGCTTGATGCCAATAAAAAAGGGTCCTGCACTGGCAATCATTCTTGCTTTCCTGGCTGACTGCTATAAATGAAGGAAAATACTGACAATACCTTTACTTTTACTGTTGTCATGAAATACATTGTTTGAGTTGAGGGAATACAAAGTTACAAAGCAAAGTTGGTTGAGTCATGTGTCCTGAGCCATCAAACATCGTCTTCTCATGAGAGAAATACTACTATAGCCATGGTAATAAAATGTGACTTTGCTGTTTCCTGGGTGTGTAATCACGGTAAACTTTATTAGCTGAATGTAGTCATACCTCTCCTGTGTATGGCAATATCCAGGGAAGTTTGTTCATGGCCGTTTAGGTGGGCATGCACCTGGATGAATTTTCATTTCAAACCAGTTGGCACTTTTTTGAGTGTTAAAATGCATGACTGGTCCACACTTCATGTACCTTCTGACTCAAAGACTGTGGTTCCCAAAGGTGAATGTATGAGTGAAGTGTAGAGGTAGTCTATTTTCTTGTTTTCATTTCCATTTGGGTGGACAGAGATCATTACCTTGCTCTACTGGACAGCAATCCCTGGTGTAAGTAACATGTATGGCAAGCCTTACTGTGGACGATGTTCATGTGCTTTGTTTTGCTGTAGCTGTGTAGCACCAGTTGTGTAAAAGAAGTTGTGTGTAGTGAGCGTTAGCAGCTGAATAAAATGTATATCACTTTGCCTTTGTAGGTTGCAGTGATGTCACTGACAAGTACTGTAGTTCTGTGTTTGTTTCCCATAGTTCAGTTTGCAAAGTGCATAACTGTGTTTGTGTGTGTGCATTGTTATAGCTGTTGTTTTGGGTTGTTGATATGTGAATGTATGGGGGAATACACATTGTGAGTTTATTGCTCAGCATTCCAGTGGCCATTGATGCATGGGTACAATATGTGGTGCTGACAGGAAGATAGATGGCTCTATCTTCACTTATTACTATCACTGTGGTGGTAGTAGGGGAGGCAATATGTTCATGGCTGTGGGCAAGTTGTATGTAAATACATTGGGTATATTTCTTGTTACTCTTAATATTTCAACAAATCAAGAGAATTTAAGTTTAAGTAAAGGCAAGTATGAGCTTTGTGTATGAATCGGTTTGGTTTATGTTAAAGGAAGAAGGCAATTAGTGTCTTAAATACATGCTTTATTACTGTTACAGTGTTACAACAGAGGATGGTCAGGGTTGTCATACATGGGGACTCTGACATGTGCTGGACAACAAAGATGAATTGTCACCAGTTAGCAGGGAACCTTTGGTTACCAAATACGAGGCAGAAGTGATATGGGTTGGACATCGAGGTATGTGACGAGATGGAGTGTTTTCAGCACTGAGAAAGGAAAATGCATGCAGGCTGTCACCTGACATTGTGATCCTGCATATTGGAAGAAATGACATGGCATCTTCTCAGTTACGTGACCTGAAATGCAAAATAATGGACATTGTGGAAGGCATCTGGAATCTGTAGCAAAAAACCTGGCTGGTGTGCTTAAAAGTTGTATAAAGACTGACCTGGAAGAGTGTAAGGTCATGGAAAGGAACAGAGAACGTTCAGTGGACAACAAATGGTTTCTTGTGTCCCTAATGGTGGATGTAGATAGCATTGTTGTCCATCATCCCTCCATATGAACAAGGAGGCAAGAACTCTACTGATCAGTTGGTGTACATTTGACACAAGAAGGACTTTTACAATTTCTAAATGACCTAAGACATGTTGTTTTTAATGTAATAACTGGTATGCAATAAAAGCAATGTATGCAAAAATAAAGATGTTTAATTGTGTTTTTGCCTTTTTATTTACTATGCTACATACTAGTTATGAGACATGATCTGTAAAAGATGATAGAATTATAGATTAATGCTTTCATTTTGGAAATGAACATTCTTGTTATATCAGTGTCAGATGAGCAGGGCACGATTAATTCCAAATTGTTTAGATATGGTTATGAAAACTTCCATATTTTGCATAAAATTCCTTTAATGATTTTCATACTTTGTTAAAGTAAAATGGAGTGTAACACTGATCTTGGAGGGAGGCATACGAGTAGGTTGGTGTTACTAAGCTTACTAAGTTACATTAGCACTCTTCAAGAAAAATCTTGATGATTGGATGGGAAATGGGAAATTCACCCCGGGGATCAGTTCTGTGGCTCTGCTCGACAGGGGCACAGGAAAATAATTTTCTTGGGTAGCGAAAGCCAGGGTACATTTTTTGGCTAGGCTTGTATGGGCCCTAGGGCCGATAGCCTAGTACCTACCTATGAACCTATAAAATAAACAACTACACATAGCAGGTACACTGCAAAACAGATAAACATTTAATCGAGAGTTAATGTATTAGTATTAATATCAAATTCAATACTGATAGTAATATTAATATTACTATTTTAATATTCACTTTAATATCACCTAAAGGTAGCTCATAGATTACAAAGGAAGGTGTGATCTGCATGCTGACAGGATAGGGCTGGTATCCTTATTGGGAACAGAGCTGTGGGATGTGTAGGATTTGAGTAATTTTAGTGACAGTTGATTAGGAGACATTATTAAAACTAGTTCATGTATTTACATTAATAAAAACATGTTTATGTAGTGTAATGACAGTGGGGACTACAAAAGCAGTAAGTGTTAAAGCAAAATAGGACAAACAAAAGCACAGACAAATATTACTTGTGTACACTGTATGGGTAATAGTATTCTAATATTCTAATGGTGATCCTAATTATTTCATTAATGTTAGGTCCTGCATGATGGATGAATGGGTGATGTAAAAGATGACATGATTTTGTGGGAAAGTACAGTGAAGCAGTCATTGTTATATTTACAGGGTAACAGTTATTAAGGGATGTTTTGCAAAATGTTATAAATATTTCATATTCTCCATTTTTATATTAATTATGCAGAAGTGGTGTATAATACTTTCTGGGTAGCTTATATGACACATGAGTGTTACTCAAAAATTAGCATTATGACTTGGTCGTGAATGTGAAGACTCGAATAGCTATAAGTAAAGCAGTAATGAACATTGCCTATATTTTCATATCAGAATTATTACTGTAAAATCTATGTGCTGTACAGGACAAGTAATGCTGCTGTCAGATGCCTAGCATTATGGCACATCATTTTGCCACTTATAGTTGCCATCTAATGTGCATGGTTTTGTAGAGTAATACTGTTGTTTTGAAATATTAGGAAAATAAATGCATATTTGCCGATTGTGAAATATCACAAAACAGCAGTGTGCAAACTCCTGTTATCATACATCACTAGAAAACCCTTGGTCAGATAAACAATTCACTGACTGATATGTTGGGACTATCTTGCCTGGTCACAAAACCAACCCAATGTTGGAACATAATATTAAGACATTTTGGAAAGTAAAATACTATTTTCTTTAACAAATCTGAAATATAAATTCAGGATCAAAAGACAGGCTTTTGTTACTAACACCACTGTGTAGCCAATCATCCAATGAACAACTTTTGTACTTCACACTATTTTGTAACTTGTATTGTTTCTGAGATATTGTGAATCATATAAGATAATGCCCTGACTTGATATGGGAGAAATACCTTCAGGAAGCAAGGAAGCAAATGGATTAATGAGTCACCTACTGCTCAGGGCTGAATGAGTTAACTACCATATAAATGCATATAAATGCATAGGGATGTTTATTTTCATCTTGCAGATTTTTCACTTAACAATCCTCTGTATTTTGCTATCACTTCCACTTTGTCTAGGTCTGTTATATTCCTGTTGTAAATATCATCTTACATTGTGCTCAGAATATACTAACCCTACTAATCTGTAGATAGGATTCCATTCCTTACTCTGATATAACCTGTTATTTTCACTGCTGTTTAATGCATTGAAACTTATAATGCAGTAAGTGGAATGCGTTACATTTTTCATTAACTTGAGAAAGGTAGGCAGAATTCCCGCATGTTGACAGTACGCAAAGAATGACTGCACACAGCAGGGTACAATATAGCAAAGCTGAACTCTTTACAATAGTTGCTTTTTTAACCAATAAAAATATTGAAAACAACTTTATAAATGTTTAGAAATATGTCAAGTAATCTTCAGTAATCCACACATAAGTATTGCTATGTATGTATGTGTATACGTATATATATATATATATATATATATATATATATATATATATATATATATATATATATATATATATATATATATATATATATATATATATATAGTGTATGGATCTATGTCAGATGATCAAGTTTTCATAAACTCAAAATTCATACGGTTGAGACCATATGATGCACCCCCACAACTCCTGCAAATTATATATACCAACTATGAGATCACACTACTGTGAGGAAAAGGGTAAATTTCCCAATCTGCTCTGTACTGCGATTTCCATTCAAAAGCTTCAGGTTTTCAAAAATTCGATCATATGGTCTCAACCATATGAATTTTAAGTTTCTGAAAACTCAGTCAACTAATAGGGAGTGTGTACACACACACACACATACATATATATATATATATATATAAATAAATATATATATATATATATATATATATATATATATTTTATATATATATATATATATATATATATATATATATATATATATATATATATACACACACATACACACACACACACACACACACAAATAAAATGTAATATGTGACACTGGATAAATGCCCCATTTAGTTGCATTCATTCAAATAGTTGAATGCTTTTAAAGGTTCATAGGTAAGTACTAGCTGTCAGCCCTAGGGCCTATACAAGCCTCGTCAAATGAGTTCCCTGGCTTTCGCCACACAAAAAAAATATTTTCCTGTGCCCCTGTCGAGCAGAGCCGAAGCAGTGATTCTCAGGGTGAATTTCCTATTACCCATCCAATTGTCAAGATATCTCTTAAAGAGGGCTAATGAGGAGCTTTGCTTGACATGAATGGGCAGCCTATTCCAGAGCAGAGGAAGTCTCTGGGACAGGAATCTATACCTCCAGCATGTTTTGTTTATTGCGGTGACAAAGTTTAGATCCCTGGAGCAAGTGGCTCGGAGAGATTGAGATTTCTTTAAGTGTAGCATGTCCATCAGGTCTGGGTTAGACATGGCTTTGTACGTTAGGCAGAGGTCGCCTCGGAGTAGGCGATATGTGAAGGAGTAGAGATGGATTTTTTTGAGACAGTCAGCATATGGCATCTGTTTGAGGCCAGTCATCCTCTTAGTGAGGTATTTCTGTGGCCTTTCCAGCTGTTGCAAATGTCTTGCGAGGTACACGACAAATGGGGTGTTGTACTCTATGATGGATCTAATAAGGGATGAGTAGAAAGGAAAGATGACTTCTCTTTTTCTGGAGGAGAACCCCTTTGTGATGAGGTGTGCCACGTAGAAGGATTTCTTGACTACTGTGGTGAAGTGATTATCAAAGGAGAGACTACTATCCACCTGTGTCCCAAGGTCTCTTATCACACTTTCGATGTTTAGTAGGTTACCGCCTATGTGGTAGTTCATGGGTACGGTATTTTTCCCAAAGGGGATGACAGTACACCTCTTGGCATTGAGCTTTAGGCCATGACTTTGACACCAAGCATCAGTCTCAGTGAGGCCTCTTTGTAGAACGTCCACATCCTTAGGTGAATCAATTGTGGCTCCTATTTTGCAGTTGTCTGCGGATTTTGTTAGCCAAAGATTAGCTGTATTTGCCTGGACTTCAGAGAAGTAGATACCGAACAGGAGAGAACTCGGGACCGAACCCTGTGGTACTCCAGTTGTCAATGGCCTGAAGTCAGATTTGGAGTCGGCTACTTTCACTTTGTGGGTTCTGTCAGTGAGCCAGTTGGCCACCCATTTTGTGACATAGGGATTTATACCTAGTCCAGTGAGTTTATCTATAATACCAGAGTGGGGGATGGTGTCGAAAGCCTTGGTGAGGTCAAGATAGGCTGTGTGCACTACCTTACCCTCATCTACGGCTCTAATGACTATTTCAAAGAACTCAATCAGGTTTAGGAGGCATGATCTATCCTTTACAAACCCAAACTGAGTGGGGTACAGAGTTTGGAGGTTATCTATGTCTTTGTTTATAAGCTCTAGGATGATGCATTCCATGGCCTTGCAGACCAGGCTCATCAGGCTAATGGGGCAGTAGTTCCTGGGGTCTGTGGTGGCACCCCCTTTGTGGAGTGGGATAACTGTCACTGTGTGTCACTCCTTAGGCACAAAGCCTGAAGTGAGGAGATGATTGAACATGGTACTTAGGAGGGGTGTCAGTTCGTCTTGTAGTTCATGCAGATTGCATCCTGGGACGTTGTCCGGTCCCAAAGATGCTGAATTCTTGGCTGTGGAGAGTGAGGTCTTCACCTGTGCAGCCATGATTTCAGGGGGTTTGCAATCATCTGGTATGGGGATGGGCCCTTTGGGGGGTTGGGGCGGTGAAGTTAGCACTGAACCTGTTTGCCAGGATGTTGGCAATATCAGTTGGTTCAGTAAATGTAGTGCCATTGTGCTGTAGTTCAGAGCAGATCTGAGTGTTGCCATTGAGATTCTTGACAAAGCTGTAGAAGGCTTTGTGGTTGTCTTTAGAATCCAAGGTGATTTTATTTTCGTAACTAGATTTGGAGGATTTTATAAGGGATCTCAGCTTCTTGCTGAGGCTGACCAGGGAGTTCCTGCAGTCATGGGATTTTACTCTTTTCTGCAACAGTTTCTTCTTTCTGTTGTACAGTTTGTTTATGGCAGGGGACCACCAGATTGGCTTCCTTTTTCTGGAGGATAGAGTCTTGGTACAGTTGGGGATGGCACGGTCCATGCACTCGTGTATGCGCTTATACAGTGCATTTGTATATGATTCAACAGTCGTGCCACTATTTTCCATCTTTGTGGGTGTAATGAAGTTTGCCACTTCTGACTTAAGAAGCATGAAGCTGGCTTTGGTGAAGTTTTTTATGGTGGTTTCCTTAATGGGGTGGGGGGATAAGGATGTCTAGGGTGATTAGCTAGTGGTCGGACCTGACCAGCGAGGAGTTGACCTCTAGCGTGGAGTATCTATTATCCATATTGGTAATGACCAGGTAGAGGATGTTGCTACTCCTGGTAGGGGTATAGACAAGCTGGTCCAGGGCATTGGAATTGATGAATTCCAGAAAACGTTAGGGAAATGAGTTAGTACATGAGTAGTTTTCCCAGTTGATGGAGGGGTAGTTGAAATCTTCCAAAATTAGGGTATTGGGCTGTATCTTAATGTTATCCAGTATATCAAGAAACATGGAGTGGGCGTCCTGGGGCATGGTGGGGGATTTGTAACACACTACAACCTGAATTGCAGTCCTGTCTACTGTTAATTGTACTTGGATAATTTCGGAGGCATTATGTTGAGCAACTAGCCTGGAGGTGTTAATATCCTTTATGAATATGCACATGCCTCCTCCTTTAGTATTTCGGTCTGGGATGGGTGGCCAAAAGGTGTGGCATGAATTGTAGCCTGGTAATGCAGGGGTACTCTCTGGATCCTTAAACCAGGTCTTGTCACTGCACAGATGTCAATGTTCTCCATCTTAAGGAGAACGTTGAGTGTGTGCATTTTGAGGTTTAGACTTCTAGCATTGAATAACATTACTCTTAGATTTTGCTTGTTTATGTCTACTATGGTGGTACATTTGACATTTGAGCCTTGCCTAAAAAAGGCACTACAGGCCTTAGCCAATATCTGGGATCCCAACGGTGACAGGTGCAGGCCATCTCTGGCAAAGCATCATGGCCTATTGATCATGTCATCCCAGGCAGACAGATACTGGATCCCCTTGGAATGACACCAGAATCTTAGCCAATTGTTGAAGTCAATCATTTTGTCCTTGTACTGTGGCATCATTCTGGGTGATGGCATGATGCTACTCAGGGCTAGTGTCATACCTACCTGGGCCACATGGTCAGAGAGCTCCACCATGTCTCTTTTCATGTAGTCCAGGGAGGTACATCTCAGGTCATTCACTCTAACATGGACTATGATGAAGTCATACTTGTACTTTTTGTGGAGTGACCTGAGTGCAAGCGTTATATGGTGGATCCTGGCACCCAACAGGCAGCTGACAGTGACTTTCTCCTTGTTCAGCCTGGTGAGAGGGACGTCAGTGTGCCTGACTATAGAGTTGCCAGTGATTAGTGTGCTGGGTACGTTGTTTTGCCTTATGGGTTGAGGTTGAGTGGCACACTGATTTTGTGGGCTTTGTGTCATTCGGGCAGTGTTGGGAGGTGGTGGTTGCTTGCATTTCAGCTTTTGAAGTCTCTGTTGTTTGGGCAGATATTTTTGAGAACCTCTGCGAATGTAGGTGTGTGTTTTGTATTACTATGTGTGGGTTTGGGAGGTGAAGGTTTTGATGGACTACGTGTTGAGTGCAGTTTGGTGTTAACCTTCTCCTCTTGACTGTCTAGTCCAGACTTGGATTGAGAGAGCTTGTTAAAATTTTGTTTGGTTAGGACAACATGCAGTAAAAATCTCCTAAGGGAAAGTGCTTCAAAAGAGATTTTTGCATGTCTTCCTGCATTTCCTTTGCATAAACATACTAACTTAACTGAAAATAGAAAATACCACAGAGAGACAATCCCTGCCAGTGCTCAAAAATACAGCAGCAGTGATTATATATAGGTAACAATGATTACTGGGTAAAACTTTGTCATACATTTCTGCATATTTCTCTATTTCAAGCCTATGTGTAATCATGCAGCTTTCATTTAAATGGACATTCATCTAAACCGGCTTTGTGAAGGGTAGATCCTGTCTAATGAATCTTCTTAACTTCTTTGAAAGAGTAATGTCAACTGCTGACAGTGGTCATGCTGTCTACATAGCATAGCTTGACCTGGCCAATCCATTTGACACCATCTCTCATGCCAGCATAGTTAGACTTAATGCACTACAAACTGATCCCCATGTTGTAAGATGGTCAGCATCCTGGCTAAAAGACAGAATCAATACAGTCTGGGCAGCAGGTGCTTTTTCAGAAAGTATGAAGTTGACCATTGGTGTCCCACAGGGCTCAGTGCTGAAACTTATTTTGTTCAGCATTTACTTTTCTGATCTCCAGACCATGAACCAAGAGTTCTGGCTAAACAGGTCTGCAGATGACTGTAAACTGGGAGGCATTTTCAAGTCTCTTTCTGATACCAATGCCCTTCAGCATGAATTTATAATTTCCTGTTGTACTAAACATGGGCTCAAATTAAATGCTAAGATGTGCAATATTATCACATTTAGTAAACAACTCCTCACCCAGCATACAGCATAGGCAACACCCCAGTCAAAAATGAAAATGTTGTTAAAGGCCTTGGAACTTGGATTGATAGCCCCCTATCCTTTGATCATCGTGTAAAGTCAGTAGTTTCAAAGTCCTTGTACTTATCAGCTAATTACCAAAGGAATGTCATCAAGACCTGAAGAGGTCATTGTCCTCTTATTTTCATCATTGATTACAAAATTATTGAATTGTGCTGAAATCAGAACCATGTCATAAAGAAAACAATCGATACACTGTGTCAAAAGCAGTATACATTCAGTGGGTTTGAGGGTGGGAGCAACAGTGAATTATTTTAACATCTACTCTCATGGCAAGAGCACATACACATCTATACTATGCTTTTCATTAGATCAATGCTGCAGTAGCCTAAGCTATATGGAATGATCACCAAAGCTTAGAAAACATGGGAGAAAGATGGTGGGTAAGAATCCAGGACACCTTGAAGAGCAGCCCCAGCAAAGCTCACCCTGGATTTAGAGTAGGAGTCTAATTTGTAATGCTTGTTAATTTGTGAACTGGTGACCAAATAGCTGCCTTTAATATACTTCTAGTAGCCACCTCTTTCCAGAATGCCATGAAAGTAGCCACACTCCATGTAGAGTGAGCCCTTACTATGTGATTGGCCATGGAGGGCATTACAAAATGTAATAGGCTGGGACAACCATCTTGAAATATTGTTTAGATACCACTTGCCCCTTCTTTTTACCTTCATAGGAGATAAACAGCTGATCAGGATTTGGTTCTGTCAGTATAGCAGATGAGTTGCCTATGAACACCTAAAGTATGGAGAATACCTTCACCCTCGGCTGTAGGCTCATGAAAGAACACCAGGAGGTTAATGAAGTGGTTCAGCATTAACTCTGATGCCACTTTAGGCAGGAAGAAGGGGTTAGTTGTCAAGGAAACATTATCCTTATGACAAATGAAAAACAGATGGCTGACCATTAAGCTTTGCAACTTAGATACATGTGTGGAAGAGGTCAAAACAATTACCAAGACTATTTTCAAAGATAAGAACTTAATTTCTGATTCCTGAGTATGTTTAAAAGGAGACAGTTTAGGTTTTTCTGGCACAAAATTATATCCCTGAGAAGGAGCCACTCAGTTTAGAGCTAGACTATATAATCGTATAACAGATGATAATGTAGAAAGGCAGATCCAAAGGCAGATGAATAAATTGCTAACAGATGAAGCTTAATGGAAGAATAGGAAATGCCAGCAGATAATAATTTGCATTTTTGATGATCTTTGCATTTTTGAAGCCTTCCATTTCTTGTTCTGTCATATGCTGACCCTGAATACTCATATATTTTATCTTGCAAAGTATGTGGGTAGGAAAAGCTATCTTAAATCTACTGCTTGGGTGATGCTCAAGTTGGTGATATGAAGAACAGACATCTAATTTTCTGAATACCTTTGCATTATTAATATATATATATTTGTGTGTGTGTGTGTGTGTGTGTGTGTGTGTGTGTGTGTGTGTGTGTGTGTGTGTGTGTGTGTGTGTATATGTATGTATATGTATATATATATATATATATATATATATATATCTATATATATATATATAAATGGGTCCACATCATAACGTCAACCAGAGTTCATCAAATGTCAAAACAGTGAGATGAAAACGCCATAATTTTACAAACATGGACTCCCAGAACATTGTGTATCCTCTCTGGGAAAGTAACCACTTGGCCACCATGGTGAACTGTGCCTTTCTCTGCTGTAGTGTGATCTCGGACTTCATATATTTAAGTAGAGGGTATGGGGGGCATAATTTGCTACCTTTTGAGTTTTTATTTTTGGTTGCCAAGTGGTTACTTTCCTAGAGAGGACATACGATGTTCCAGGAGATCCTGCTTGTAAAATGACAGCATTTTTGTATTGCTGTTTTGACAGTCGATGAACTGTTATGAAGTAGGTCCATATATGTATATATGTGTATATATGTGTATATATATATATATATATATATATATATATATATATATATATATATATATATAAATATATATGGGTCTACTTCTAAATTTCGAAGTTTCAAAGTGTCGACTTTCTTATGGTTGAGACCATAAGATCGAAGTTTTAAAACTTCAAACTGTTTAAATGGAGGTCCTCACTGTAGTGTGATTTCAAATTTGGCATATTTAATTAGCAGGGGGGAGTGGGGGTAAAAACATAAAAAAAGTATTTTTGTTTTTATTTTATTTTTATTTCAATTTTGAATTTTCAAAACTTCGATTTTATGGTCTTCACCATAAGAATGTCAACAATTTAAAACTTTAAAATTTAGAAGTAGACTCATATATGTATATCTATATGTATATCTATATATATATATATATATCTATATCTATATATATATATATATATATATATATATATATATATATATATATATATATAATTTATTTATGGTGTGAACTGTCTTTCCCTTTGCATAGGACTCAGTATGGGTATAGGTCCATAGTTATTTACTAGGCTATCGATCTCTGACAATACTAAGAAGCCTACGCTTACATTCCCATGATAGTTTCCAGCACTTATATTTTTCATATGGTTACCATACAGATGGCTTGAACAAGGATATATTGGGAAATGCACTTGTCTTCCCTATGCATGAGGGATGAGATACTACACCAGGGGTGAGTTTGGGGTTTGTCATCCATTCATCCAATTTAGATTTGAATAGAGTAAAAGAAGTACTATACTTTATGTGGACTATAAGAAGGTTTTCTTTGTGATACATAACTGTCCTTCCAACAAGTTCTATTTATTTTGCAAAACAGGCTGAAATCCCTTGAGTTAGTGTTTACAATAGCATTGGCCTTATGAATGTGTAATATGTCTGACAAAAAAGGATCTGTTGAAGCTCAATATATGAGATAGAGGTTGCCACTCAGTAGCTTGTATAGTACTGAGAAAAGGACAAGGTTTTGAGATGGTCTACATAGTTTTTTATGATTTAGGTCTGTGATTTTTTTAGTTAGAAAGGAGTGCGGTCATTCCAGATGTGACAAGTTTTGGGACTATACATATATACTAAAATGGACATTATACCCAATGATTGGCATATTGAGTGCTAAGTATAGTGGATCAATTACATCCCTGGAGTTTGATGCAATACCTTTAGTTATAAACTGTGCAATGAAAAAGAGACTTCCTTAGAATTTTGTATACATGGTGATCATTGGATAGCTCATTGTCAACATAGGCTCCCGGATCTCTAACTATGGAATCAATTTTCATGGATGTGTTGTTAATGAGATGGTTACAAGGGACATCATGCTTGCTGAAGGTTAAGAATATATACTTCTTGACATTTTGTTTTAGTCCATGATTTTGACACCAGCTATTTGTTTGGGATAGGCCTTCTTGGAGGATCTTGGAATCCTCTTGGGAGTTTATGATTGCACCAAGTTTGCAGTCATCTGAAAAAAAAAAAAGCTCAAGTCAGTCACAAACCTGTAACATTAGCTTTGACCTCCATGAAGGAAATGTCATAGAGGAGTATCCAAGGACTGAACCCTTGGGTACACTGTAAGTGACAGATCTTTTGGAAAAGATAAAGTTGCCCAGCCTAACTTCCTGTGTTCTGTTTATGATCAATTTGCTATCCAATGAGTTACATAGGTATTGACATTTAGTTAAAAAAGTTTATCATCAGTGCCGAGTCTGGGGTATGCTGTTGCCTGTTTTGCCCTCGTCAATTGCTTCAGTAACTTTCCAAAGAAGTCAACCAGATTAAGTAGGCAAGAACTGCCATTGCTGAATTTGAAATCTGTATGCTTGTAATGCCGTCTTGGCAAATTTAGTGTACACATAGGTTGAAACTTCACTTAGAAGATTTGAGGCTTTGGTGACATGAGGAAACCATTGGAACCTGACACTTTTTTGATAACACCCATTTCCAGCAGTTTTTTTTAGGTATTCTTCAGTATTTTGTCCTTATATATGAAGTTGTGCAATTGGGGTTATCTTAGGGTGGGTACAGCTTAATTTTAGAGTACTTTAATTTTCTAGTCATTTCAATGTATTGCATTCATTAAGTAGTGAAGCAAGTAGTATAACATGGCCCATGAGAGCTGCATGCCAGGTGTGTTAAAAGTAGAAAACAATGCATGCATCTGCATACATATAGATATGCCAAGCTACGACCTAAGACAGAATACCTTGAGAACCTTCTGCTGCCGTATCTTCAGTAAGAGATGAAGCTGCATCCCAAAGCAGGTAGATGAAATGCTATAAAATCTCTAAAGAACTTATTGTAGTAAAAAATGTAAGAACATTCATTAAAGCAGAATATCTCTACCTGAAGAGGCTGAGCAAATGTAGAAAATATATTTACATGACACCCAAAACTATAGTATGGTACTGGGTGAAGAAGCTGTGATAATCTTGAGAAAATTAGGAATTGAGCCTGGAAATTAAGGAGTTGCAACTTTATATCAAAGGGGTAGACTTATATGGAGTTTCCCAAAGAAGGCTGCAGGGCAGAAACAGTCAGCTATGCAAAAATCTGTGAAATTCTGAGGAAATTGTAAATGGGCTAGCCCTGAGGTATGATCTGCAGGGATTATAAGCAGGTAAATGCACAAACTAAAAAGCTCACATAATCTGTGTAAGGACTTTCTATGGGCCATAAAGCATACTAGTAATATTTGGCTCAGGTAAAACTGAGGGAGTGCTTGTATTCAGAAACAATCCCAAGTGAGATCACTATCAAAGAGACAACACAACAGCAACAGTTACACATTGTTACTTTCTAAATAAAGATGTCTAAAAATAAAAATACACATGCATCATTACAGAAACATATGCATATGCACACTGACACACACACGCACAAACACATATACACACACACACACACAAACACACATATGGATGCTTGAAATGTTTAAACATCAGCACAAAAATGAATGACAAAAACATTTGATGCTTTCACATTACTGACTTCACAAAACAATAAACCATGAAAAGTGTAAGGTTAGGGGCAGAGACAGGTTAGGTTTAGGCTTAACATGCATTACTAAGGTGGACGGGGGGGGGGCTATGCCTTAGAAAACCCTTTCTGTAACATTGCCATTACACAATACAGCTGATATACACAGTACTCTCACATACACACAAATGCAACATAAAATATATCCCCTACCTAACCCTTCCTCTAACCCTAACTTGCAAACACCTGCATATACTCTAAACCTGTTCCCGTGCCTAATCTTTTTTCTAAGCTAACCCCCTCCACCACACACACACACACACACACACACACACTCCCATGTCTAATATACACCCACTTACCTTTGTTAACAAAACACAGACAATTAAACAACATTTGATCAATCTATCATTCACACGTACTGCTCTGGGCTTCACTCTGTTAACCAATGCAATATTCAACAAAATGCAGTGCAGCCAGGCACATATACAACTATACCTCATTCTCACTGCCACTAAATGCAGAATTGTCAAACACAGACAAAAATGTACTTTGATTAAAAAGTTAGTTGGGGATACCTTATAAGTGGTAATGGAGTCAAAGATCTAGTAATCATTATAAATAATGAATAAAGTTTAGATAGGTGCATTGCAACCAGCCTAAACAAAGCTGAGACTGTTGCACAGCTCATACTCTATAGCATAACTAATAGACAGAGAGACTAGATTATACTCTTACATAGACCTTTTATCAGACCAGTTATACAATACAATGGCATTTTCTGTATCTTAAAATCAAACCACTTGACAAAACTCGAGAAAGTTCAGAGATTCATGACAAAGAACTTCACAGTAATGTTTTGTGCCCTAATCTCTGAATATTTCTAGAGGTAGTGCACTGTAATGGATGCAGTCAGCCATCTAATTGTACTACCTGGGGCATTGTTATATAGTGGAACATTTGTTGTACTGCAAAACTGGAAACACATTTCTAAGAGTAGAAAATGTTTCATTTATAAAAGAGCCTTTTACTTGGTGCATTTGTTCAATGTGCTGTGAAGGCTAAGGTAAGCAATGTCTGACAAATTCTATTAAACTTTTCTACCTGGGGGCATTTTGAGCTAGTGTGGCATACCATGTAGCACAGAATGGAATAACAATTGCTACAATTTTACAACACTGGACTTCTTGCTTTATATGAGTACTGAATGTAGGTTTCCAACATTCTGTTCAATTCTCAACTTAAAATGGAGATAAACTGATAGATTCCATTACCTAGTATTTTTTTTTAAGTCAGGGATTTTGAGTGAAAAAATAATTAAAACAAAACACAAATAACATTTGTGGAGTTCTAACAAAGTATTTGTTATGAGTTTCCTGTGTTCCAGATGCCTGTTAGGTTAAGGGTAATATATGAGACGGGAACGTTTATCAGATTTTGCTGTTAGTTTCAGAGGAATGAGGTGTTTAGTGGACAAGAAATCTAAAATGAAATAAAGTTGTGTTTGAAACTAATCTTGCAAACTTTGGCAGCTGAACCTGCTGTGTCATTTTGCAGTATTGCTACTGCTTATTTTAAAGATAACAGAAATAAGTCTTGTGTGAAGACCTGCCAGAATTTGCCTAGACAGGGGCATTTCATATGAGTAGTATTACCACTTAAAGGTCAATGAAAGTAAGTTGAAATAAATCATTTGAAAGAGTCTCTGGGCTGTTAAAATGGCCAAAATACCAATCTGTAATTGAGCCTCTGGGAAAAAAATATGACAGATGTGAAAAATATATGATTTTGTTACCTGTGGAATTCTGGTAGACTAGTGTACCCTGTACAAATAAAAACAGAAAGATAAAAACAAAGATGAAATAAAGCCCATTCAGTGTCTTGACAATTATTATGGTGGGTGCTGCTTAGCCCGAGGGTAGTGACAGCTGTTGAATACGAACGGCTATCAGATTTTGTTAAACTGACTTAGAAGTTATGGGTTCAGCAGTGTGATACAGTATGGTGCAAAGGCTGAAATGAATTGCACATACTGTGTAGTTTATATATCTGCATGTCAAGAACAAAATGTTTCAAATACAACTACCTGTCACATTCTTTATGTTTATAACAGATTTTTTTGCCTAAAATATGATACTTATACTACTAAACTGAGAGTTAAATTTTGAAATAGGGCAGCTTAGTATTTTATGAGTGCTGCATATTTTCAGCATTCTTTGAAGGTACTGGAATCTGCCACATTTGGCACAGCATTTCAATTTTATTTCATTTTTATGCAGATAACTCCATCTAGTTCTGATGCCCCTTCTCCATGAATAATCTGATTCAACGAGAAGGTAGAGTGACTTGGATGGACTTGTTTAATATGGAAATGGAGGCTTGAAGACTCAAACATTAGTTTTGTTATAGACATCCTGTTTATTTATTAATTTGGAGATTCAGAAACCTATAATGTCAAAAATGTAATTTGCAAAGTTCTCATATCAAAAAAAGTGGAACACATACAAAGGTGAGGACAAGAGCAGAGAGGAGACAATGCATATAATTTTTAGTAGCATGTATTAGTGGTGGCGCTGCTGTAGCGTTGTCGCCTCACAGTAAGACGTTGTCCTGTTCGATTCTCAGATAGAGCGTCTTCTGTGTGGAAACATGCGTGAATGGGTGTACCTTCGTTGAAGGTTGTGCATCAGGGCCGGCAACTCGGCACGTAAAAATCTACTGCCAATCATTAGCGGACCGGAGTTCTGCTGTGGCGACCCCTAACCGGAAAAAGCCGAAAGAAAGACATGTATTATTCTAGAGAATACACGTCTAAGACAGAGGAAAGCAGTAACGGAAAAGACAAAGTAAAAATGGTAAAGGAGAAAGACTGATACAAAGAGTGTTGGGAACTCTAAATTCATACCACACACAACTGCTAACTTTTCCTTTTTCTTCTGGGCCTACATGGGACAGAAAACGTTCTTGCATGTCTGTTCTAACACTATTTCTATGTAATAGCTATGCTATTTTATCCATTCAATTGCTTGTACTGCCATTTTTTCCAAGGGGCACTGTTATCATATGTCTTTAATGGTGATAAAGATGGATTTACTTTTGTACTTGTTATGCATTTTTCTCTGTACGGCCAGATGAAATGGATATCAACTGATGCATATGTATTTATGTCTTGTTTTATGTTTGTATTTGCCTATGGCCTGGGATGTGAGTGAAAAGGTCCTTAAACTAGACTACTCACCTGGTCAACAAGCTTAAATAAAATACGATAAAATAAAATGATTGATGGCTAGATAGATAGATAGCTAGATAGATAGATAGATAAATAAAACAACCACACCCTACTGGAAGAGGTATATAATCAAAGTGCAATTTTATTTATGGATAATAGGGTTCATTCCTCCAATGCTATGTGCTGGCTAGCCAAAATTGGATTATCATTTCCTTGAAGCTCATTTGAACTTACTTTGCTGTGCTTTTTGAGTTCTTCTGCACAAGCCATTCAGAATTAAGGTTAACTTCTCTAATATTATTTTAAGTAACATATTCATAAAGGACTGGCAAGATGCAAGTTGACACTTGAAGCTGCCTTTATGTACAGCAGGGACCCATCCCATATCCCACTCACTCACAACCCAAATAAAATGCAATCATCTCCAGACTTAACTATACCTTCTGCATCATCACATGTCAGCTAGAAAAGTGAAACAGTTCAACATGTATTCCTACCTTTTTCCACAACAGATTTCCTTTCCCGAAAACCTGATGCTCATTCTTTACCTGCACACTAACATGGGTGTCCATTCATTGAAATGATTCCTGACCAAAATACAAACCCTCACACATGCAGATCAAATACATACTGGGTTTGCAGACAAAGTTTCATATAATCCCTGATTCAATAATAATTCCCTGCTTTTGGACTATTATCATAGTGAGCACTTTCTTAAGTTTACCATTTGAGATATTTTCCTAAGCTCACAGACAGTATCATCCTTTGTTCTCAAAACTTAACACTAAATAGAATGCCCTTCTCATGATAGGCTTCATCTTATAGTGCAGATGTCCTGCAGTTCTCACTATAAACAAGTAAATCTGGGTCAGAAGCTTTGAATCTTGAGTTTATGCTCAGAAATATCCCTGCTAGGTTTCATGGGTTTGATAGCGATTCCTTCCTTGTTAGTGGACTTAAACAGTGAATGGCATTTTTTATGCAATTAACATCCTCCCCAAACGTACTCTGTTTTTTTCCTTACTCTTGTGTCTTTTTCCTGTCCATCTGCTTTCGCCTTCAACCAGGTTTCTTACACATTACTAATCCATCTCTCTCTGATGTACTCCTACAAGTCACTGAGTCACTCCTTAAATTTTCATTTGTTTCTTTCTAACGTTTTTGTCACCATTTCCTGTTGCATGCATCTTCTTTGCTTTCCTGAATGTCCTTCTGACACTGTGCTAACTGCTGCTATAGTAAGAGTTTTTAGTAACATTCGACATATACTAGATGTGCTCATACACATTGCCAATATTTTATATATCCCTCTTACTGCCTTAGTTGCATTTAATTTTCTGTTTATATGTATAAACATTGTCTTTTGTACTGTTACTCCCCTTGGCGTATGATGTGCTCATTTTCTCTATTTGTGATCTTACCATTAGCAGGGGCTTTTGACACATTATTATCTAGCCAGTCAAAAATACAGTACATAAGGAAATAAAAAAACAAATAAAGCCATATTGATTAACTACTGGAAGTAGCTCAAGGACGCAAGGCAGGGATATTCTGAATTCTGTTTGCAGTGACAGAAGCAAAACTGATTAATGTTTTCAGCTGTCGGGTAGTTTACAGACTCAGTGGGATTTGCTCAGACAGTAAAATAAATAAAATTACGGTGGGACATTCTTAGAGTAGTAATATACTAAGTTATCTGTGAAATTAAAAAGTTTGTTAAACAAAATGCAAATAAACTGATTTTATGATGTCAAGGAGTATATTTTCATGTTTCTGCATACTTTTGGATTAATAAGCAAAATCTGATTACTGAAGCATCTGAAACAATTATCACAGTGTGAAGGATGTATATTTAATTTTGATTGATTTTGACACTGTTTAGCTTCCTATGGTTAACACCTCAGTTAAATGTTCTTTATGCAAATTTTTTTGAAAAGTTTAGCTATTTTATAGTTTCACCATGCAGTTTTCCTTTCATTATCAAATGCTACTCATTTACAATTATTATATTTATTAGCATGAAACAAATTCAGCATAAGCTGCATTGCTTATTAATATGGATTATATCTGAAATAATTTTGAATTTTAGGACCTTACATTAAAAAAAAAAAAAAAAAAAAAACTGCGCAGGCTGTTACATTATCATTCAGAATAATCTATTGAAACAGGTCGCTTGGAGAAAAAACTGATGGCAAGAATACTTTGACATCAAAATGCAATAAAACTGTAATAGCTATTGGGTCACAAATCATGAAAGACAGCAATATTCATTACTGATTGGTTGAACTGGCTGTCAAGTTGGATGACTGCTTTGTCAGTTGGAGTCTCTTAATTTGTGCTTGCTCATTGGGGATGGTATTAGGACGGGATTAGAATTAAATATATTTTCTAAACCACTAATGGTGTAACTGGGTTTCAGTAAAAAGGGAAGTCAGGAAACAAAAGTGAAACACGTAATATCTTTGTTCACAGATGTACAGAGCATAATATAAATCCTTGTGATTTAAAATTCTGTGATGATCTAAAGGGTGTTTGAACTGGTAAACTTGGAGAAGTTAGAAAATACCTTAAAACAGATCCTATGTTAGCATATATGCTATATATATTCATGCACATTATACACCACAACCCATATTGTAACACAGGAAGGACATGACATAGTTCTCATGCACATTTCATATAATATAACCTGCGATAATAAACTCGTTTCTGGGAATCTTTTTGAAAACAGCTATTTTCTGTACATGATCATACATGTCAAAAGATGTGTTCCATTCTGAATGTAATTGGCAAGAGGCCTCCTTTTTCTTTAATTGTAGAATAATTCATAACCCAGGCATAGTGGTTGCACATACGTTGTGTCATATGTAAAACAGAGAGGTAACACAGAGCTGCATGTGTAGGCTGCCATGAAAATTTGCATCTTATTTTCACTAGAACAGCTACAAGTCCAATACTTTCCATTATGAAAAAGGAAGTGACTCTACTTATCTACCAGAGTTTTGATAACTTAGAAAGTCAAGGAAGTCAGTTTAATATGAAGAATACTGTGCTACCACCTCCCATGGTGAAAGGTTATTTGCTGCAAAGCCACTACAGCACTTGTAGAGATGATGATACTCCTAGCCATGTGTCAGAAAATCACCCACATCCCACTTCTACAGCAGTCCTGTACTGCAGCATATAGTAACTCTCTATTCCATTTCTTTTTATCCTTATACATTCTGGGGTAGAACTGTGTTACAATTACATGATTTGTTCATTTGTATGCAAATCAAACTTTAAATTTCATTGATAGAATTTCATTGACAGCTTTTGTTTTCATGATAACCCAGATGAACTTAAGAGTCAAATGTTATAGAAAAAATCCCTAAATACTCATTAATGTAATGTAATGTATTCTATTTCGCAACATCAGTTCTTTGATGCTTTGTAAGTTCTGCAGACACATCTCCTGACTGACCATCATTACTACTGGGTAAATGAATGAGTTATCACACAGACCACAAGAAAGTTTATCATCCTCAGGTGGTTCAAGAAGAATTGGCAACAATCTAACTATATTATCAGGTTTCAGTCACACTAATTTGCTTTGTCCTAGGTATACTTCAATTATTTTCTGTATATTTAAGTAATATTTACAGTTCAGGTGCTATTTGTTACTTATCTCCTCATTGTATCTCTCATTATTGACTTGCAACATCTTAACTGCTAAATATGTTGCATGTGCTTTTTTATGCTGCTTTAGTCGGACATGTGATGATAGGAGGTACTGCCATCTATAGCAGGAGAAGTAGGGCTGTGGATGTGTAACATATGCCAGCACAGCTAGATTAAATTTTGCAAAGAATTATATGTTATTTGAATATCAGACTGATTTGTACAGATGCTTGTGTTGAAAATATATTTGTAAAGCTTCTTGAATTAAAAATGTATCAATGGTGTGCCCTGCTGGAAAGAAAAGAAATAGTCAAAAATGAGCAAACAAACTTGTAAAAATGTGTAGAAACAGGCAACCTGATGTCCAGATAGTCAATACATTTTTATGTTGTTTTTTATCATACAATATTTATAGATAATTTAATGGAGTTTTATGATTATTCATGATTTTATTCATTATTTTTATTGAGTCAATTTAGTGCAGGAAGTGCAATTATTTGTCACTTCCTGTTAACTGAGTATTTGAACAGACCAGTTTAGCTGTTTTACTTGTCTTCTTCTGAGGAAGCTGTGACAGGGGTCACGGCGAAAACGTTGTCTTTTTGAAAAATAAAATACTTTTACGTTAAAGAAGAAACTTGGACTTTGTTTCCTGTGGTTAGTATTGACTATCTGGAAAGAAAAGAAATGCACATACATTATTGTAACTAGTTAAATATATATTGTAACAGACAATACTGGAAGAGAAGAGGTTAATCTCAATCCACCTGATTCTGAGAAATAGTTGAAATTAAATTAGGCCATAAGGATTGTATCTTACAGTTCTGGTTGCACCAGAGACAAAGTGTCTGGGAAATCAAGTATTAGAAAGCCTTCTTTTCTCTAGCAGGGAGCTAATTGCTGCTCTGGAAAGGTAGAGGTTTGAGGTTGTTTTGTGGCTTCCAATAGCTGAAGCAGATCTGGACAGGGCTCTATCTCTGTGTAGGTCAACACATGGGTGCTGAAATCCTGGAGGCTTCTAGTGTTGGTGATGGTGTGGGAAACAGTGTTGGATGGCCAGGTGTGATATTGTTCTTTGAGCTGGCCCAGAGATAGTGTTTAGATGTTGTATTGAGAAGTCTGATTGATCAGTATATTTCTTGGAACCTGATGTAGAAAGATCCTCACTTACTTCATCTTGACTTGCTCTAGTAAGTGAACCAGGGAATATTAACTCTTTAGATTAGTCAGGAAAATATAGTGAGATTAGTTAAGCATCGATTTTCTGTAACGGTGTGAACCTGTCCACCTGTGTTATTTTTAATATTTCCTGTTTCTGAAACTCTGGTGTTTAGTGTAAATAGATATTTCATATTTTCATGTTCTTTTATTATTTATTATTATATATATTTAAACTTTTCATTGTGGCTGGTCCTTTTTGGAAGCTATTTAAGTTTTGAGAGTATTTGCATATATTTATTTGGTGATATCTCTGGCCACTCCTGAAAGCCTGGATGTTTGGTCAACATTACCATTTGTATTAATATTAATTTCATTCAGTATAATTGGATACCATTTTGTGCCTTCTGTGGAAGGTTGGTTGCTGGGCTGGCAACTTGACACTGTAAAACTCCACTGCCAATCATGAGCGGACAGGTGATCTGCTGTGGTGACCCCTAACCGGGAAAAGCCAAAAGAAGAAGAAGATAACTGGATACCATTTTAAGATCCTTATAGTAACTGATTGGTGGCAGTGAATCTACCTTATAGTCTGGGCAAAGTTGGTAGAGTGGGTAATCTGTGTCAGCCTTTCCCAGGTGTTTGTGTGAAAATTAATTCTCAAAGAGTGTGTGTGTCAGCTACTTGCAGCAAGGACACGAAGCATTGGTTTCACAGAGAGATTGATGGAGGACTTGGCTTGGACACTCAACTGGGGACTTAACTCTGCAGCTGTGTCAGTGAGGAGCCTTACTGGGGACATGGGGAGAGACAGAGAGAGAAACCCAGACCCAGGGCTGAATTTATTCCCTGTGTGTTCTTGAGGGAAATTGTGCTTGTTGCAGAGAGATTTGCATCTGGAAATACTGTCTGTATCCATTTTTGTTCCAAGTGAACATGCCTCTCCAGTATCAATATTGAGGATTCAGGCTCTTGATTACTGGCCCAGAGTGGAAACGTCACAGGACAAACACAAGGAAAGCCATCATTACAAACAAGAAAGGTAACATATTAAGTATGGTTTCACTCCTAGTTTGGCATTCAGTTATGATTGATTTTTATTGAGCAGTGAGGTGGATATATGTTGCTGATATTCGCACTCAAACAAGACATAAAATTATATAATAAACTGAAAAGTAAAAGGAATACCACTCAAGTATTCAGAATGAGATTTAGTTGAAATGAGAATAAACAATCATTTTTAATCAACTCTCATTTTAGTTGAACAGACCACATTGTAATAAGTGAGATCAAGGAACTGTGAGGGTATGTACATTTCTCCTTATCACCAAGGCTACATCATCACAGTTAGTAGATATAGAAATGCAAGCATATGGGGAGCTCCCTTGCAAGAATACTTTTTTTTTTTTTTTTTACATTTTGTTGACAGTTACCATTTACGAATGCAGTGTTGACTTCAAAGTTTAATTTTTTTTACTGATGTGATGTTCTCTGGTTCTTTTTTAAACAGTAGATCTTGTTATGGAGATACGTGTAAAATGATACAGAAATTGCGTCCCACAATAAATACCAACATCAGTCCACAGCAGACACAGGACATAGTCATGCCTTGAACTAACAGTGCATGAAGTTACCAAGACTATATTTCAGCAAACTACATTCAGGGGTACCACAACAAACAGGGGATTCCATAGCCACTTACTTACTTTGTGTTGTTCTTATAGGTGAAATTTGTTTCTCCAATTTGAAAATTCAGCAGCAGAACTGATGGGGCTCTCTGAGTGCTGCCAATCTGCTAAATGATGTCATGCTGTTAAACACATTCAGTAAAAACACGACTGTACACTTTATTGAAATTAATACAATAATATATCTAAGTTGAGGAACTTTGACTTCATAGCAGTGTTATCTTACAGAAGCTTACACCTTACAGTCACTTGCATGGGTCATTCCAGCTCAAGGCACAGTTGTTGAAGTATAATGCCTTGAGATAACAGTTGTGTGTGTGATGCTACACACTTCATATTGGAATGACATCATAACATTTGCAGAAGAGTTGCATGTTAGTGGCCCGACATCCTAGCCTCCCAGAGAAAGAATGCAATTAGCATTACCTTTACTGTCATTGATGGTTCATTTTCTGAGGTGCAGTGACATCTAATTGAGAATAATAAAGTAAGGGGTGCAGGGGCAAACTTCCCTACATGAGTGTGCAGCAATCCTTGCAAAATGCTTTTGCTTTGTGCCACATTTGCTTATAATATGACAAAGTGCATATATTAGAAAACTTCCTGTACTTGACTTTTCATTTACATGGTATAGAAGCTGAACTATACTGAAGTATGCTTGGATGTGCTGAGGAGACAAAGGGGAGAATTATGAGACTGTTACCTCAAACCTCATATCCCTACTTCTGTCTGCCACTTCCCTGGACCTGCTTGATAGCTTCCCAAAATTTTCTTCTCCTCCTCTTTGGAACTAGTTTTAGGTTTACTGGTATGAAGTCAAAACTACTCAACTTAGATATATTCTTGTATTAATCTCAGTAAAGTGTGCGGTCAGATTTTAACAACAGACCTTGATATGGACATTACCTACAGTAGGAAGTGTGGATAGGCCAGAATCAAGATGAATCCTTGAAGTACCTTTTAGAAAGTGACAACAGCTCAAAATGAACTAATTGAAAGCCAATTTCAGTAAACCTCAGACTAGTTTTTCTTAGCATGGTTGCAAGTCCCCCATAACCCCATTTGGGGACAACTCCACACATCCAAACCTATAGTTACCCAATCCTCAGTCACACTACAGTGGAATAAAGGGCAAACTCCATTAGTATGGAAAGTGTCTTTCAGTGAAATTACTTTGGGGTTTGGCATTCACTGAAAGAGTGATCATATAACTGACAAACTCCTCGTATTCTATTACACTGATCTATTAATTGAATATTAAGTCTTAAACCAAAATGTTGCTGTGTGATGACAACACTAGTATGGTAAATGTGCTGCAGTGCTGTAGAATCTCTGTAGCTGTCCAGTCCCGTGGGATAATTGCCCATGAGTAAGAATGCAGTGGTGGCCAAGTTGATAGGAGGTCCTACTAACACTTGCATTTTATTTTACTGTACATAAGAAGGCAATATATATTCAAGTGCATTTGATTAATAGTGCTGATTTGTTGAACTGCGTAGTCTAAATGCTGCTGATATAAAAATAATTCACTAGTTCACGTAGCATGCTTTTATGAGCAGGATTTGTTCAGCATGCAGTGCCACAATGCACATTCCTATGTTGAGAATTTGATTAGGTATGTTACAGCTCTGTTATTTTTCATTGAAAAAGAAATATCATTGGTAATATTTTAATAAATATGCCAACTTTCATCAACCTTAAAATATGCACTGTATATAAATCAAGTGGCTTGCTGAAAATGCTGTCATTCTCTATTGTATGTATCTAGAATGCTTACATAGTACTTCTGCTGTAATTAACTCCATTAGTTTAGCTTAAATGCGTTGACTTCTGATGGAAATACCTCACATGAGCTCAGATGAATATGTACTTATTTCTATTGTATGAAATTTGAACAATTTGCCTATATTTTGCGTACAGTAATTTTTTCTCTTTAGTATTTGTACTGATTAACTGCACTACTCAGAATCAGCCTGTGCTATACATCACACTCAATGTCTAGCTTGCTGTAGTGTATCACACTACTCTGTTCTTTTCTATATATTTTATGTGATTTTGCTGATATCATGTGCTTAGATGTTTGTTTCTTTCTCTTGAGCTTTTCCTCTTGACCTTTGTTGAAAAAGGATACACTACCTGGTGTTATCTTCCCAGTAAACAAATGCAAAAAATAAGTAAATAATAAATTTATAGTGAATAAAATATGTGATGACCCATTTGAGACATACAGGGATAAATAATTTTACAGTTTATCTAAATGTACTGTTCACGAAATTCTGGTCAGTAAAGTAAAGAACGGGGACAATTATCAAGTAATTTTTGTATAGCTGTTGTAGCCTACTGCATTATTATCAACATCATCAAATGCCTTTGTAATATTTGTATGTGGGGTCAAGGTGTTGCATTAACTACTGCCACATCTGACTCAGAACCACCCTCATGCCTTCTTCCACAGTCATGCCCAACTGCTACTGGTATTTTCCCACATAATCCAACCACCTGTCAGCTGGACATCCTCATCTTCTCTTGTCTTCTTTCTATCTCTGCTAAATCTGCTTTACTGAATTGCCTTCTGCTTTTCTGCATATGTGACCAAACCACTGTAATCCATTGTCCTTGAATGTCTCTGCAGTTGACGCTACTTAAGTCTCTGCACTGATTGTTCTCATTTCTTTGTCTTTTCCGCAGTATGCATCCTACAACCCATCTCAGGCTCTCCATCTCCATCACCTCAACCTTCTTCAGCTTGTATGCCTTCACTGCCTAGTTTGCTATACCATAAAGAAACACTGGTTGCACAACTGGTGTGTGCACCTCAATTTTTGTCTTCTGTGGTGAGCTTCTTTCACTTACTACCCCAAACACATTTTGCCAGCTCACTGCAGCACCTTTGATTTTAGCTTTGAACTCTTCATTTCTTCATTCAGACTTCCTTGCTGACAGATACTTTAAGCTGCTAACCTGTTCCATTGTTTCCCATTTATCTCATATTTCACTTTCTTCTGATTTCTCCATTTGCTGTCATGACAAGTGTCTTGTCTGTACTCAGCTTCATCCCATATGCCTTCAGTTCTGCATTTGATCATCTATCATTTGCTGAAGGTCCTGTTCAGAGTCTGCTTATAGTGCCAAATAATGTATATTTATTTATGTATGTGTGTATATGTATATATATATATATATATATATATATATATATATATGTATTTATTCATTAGTTCATTCATTCATTCAGTTGTTGATCAGGTGGGTGGGTTGGTCCTCGTTACCTTTTCCTCTATGACTTAGGTGCAGAAGGACCAAAAGTATAAGGAAAAGATTCAAATACAATATTTCAAAGATTACACAAGTGCACAAAAATTGGCTATGCAACATTTGAATAGTGGAAAATCTTCTGTATTTCAACAATTTAAAATGATTTAAAGTACCAGTGATTCAAGTAAACGCTCTATACAGCAGATATATTGATCTGTTCTCTCTGATCTGTTTGCTGATATAATCCATCAACAGTATGAGCAGGAGTGGACTTAAAACTCAACACTGAAACATTACCACTCCTACTGGGATCCCTTTTGTGAGTCTGAGCATTATCTCTACTTATATCACTAGTTTGGTGTCTTGCACATAGCCTTGAATTATTCTACAAATCTACCCAGGACTTGACCCATTGCAGGACTACTTACATTAGCATTCTTAGGAGATTATCATATGCTTTATTCAGGTCTACTGCATTATAAAAATATAAAGAAATTGTCTGATTTTTCTTATTTCTAATTGTTTTACTCATGTTCATGGGAAGAATAAAAGGGGTCCCTATTGAAATATCAGTACTCACAATGCTGAGGTCCAAAATGCTGAGAAAAAACAGTCCGAAAATGGAGGAGAATAGTGAATATTGAAAACCACTTTTCTCATTTAAACTTCTTTTTTGCGTAACATGTTTTCCTTTACCCTCACCCCCCAATGTGGGAAGCAAAGCCCCACAATTCCTGTGCTTAAGTATACCAAATCTGAGACTGCCTTGCCCTGGAGCAAATGGAATATTCTAAGAATGACAATCTAGTACTTAATATATGTATGTCCAGATTTGTAGTCATTCAGTCTCCAAATTCCAGGACTTAGCATTGCATGTCCATCCAATTGAAATGGTTACTGAATAAAAGCTTTGCTCAGAGGGTTGAATTCCAAAAACATTTGTATAAAGACACCATTTTGTGTTCATTACCTGAGATATGCCCAAAAATGTGGTGAATGTGAAACACAGATGGTCATAAGTCTAGTCATATGCACAATGCATGTAATTCTCAAACAAAGTCTTTGCACAGTACACCTAAAAAAGACATAAAAAAACTGATAGGGAATACCAGATTGTAAATGAAGGACAACCACTACAATAACCACAGGCTACAAAGCAGCAACTATATCAGCATTGTACGTACCTGTTCTTCAACAAGCCCACTTTATTTATTTATTTTTATTTTATTTTACATTTGTTTACTGGGAAAGTCCGACTGGAAAACAAGTCTATTTTCAGTGGAGGCCTGGGGAGAAAAGCTCCAAGATATACAATACATAAGGAAATTAGCAAACCTAGCTGCTTAACATTTTACAAAATAGAGGATACATAACATTTCTTAAACAAAAATGTGGTTCCTATCCAGTTTGTGGACCATCATACCAGAAAGTGATAGATCATCCTTGAATGGAGGGAGACATGGCACTGCTTAAATGCCAGGTGAATGCATCACATATGATGGTCCACAAACTGCACAGGAACCACATTGCCCTGGAAACAAAATTATACCTTTCACTAGTCACTTTAGCATCTAGAACACTGCAGCACTATATGTAGATGTGGTCTGTGATTAACTGCTGCTTCATGTGTATGTGAAAAAATATGTAACCTATGCAGCACAGCAGAGGAAAAGTCAGTGAAATGCATCTGATGGTAAAATGAGTCATTATGTATGTGTTTGGACTGCAAAAATCCAAATTCCACTGCCCAGATATATTTAGTAGTGCTTTGTGGTACACATTTGAAAAAAACATTTAGAGTGGTAACTGTATATGTCTTCTTGCACTACCTCATAACAACAAAATGCAACAGTATCCCCCTATCAGAAAGTGGACCTAGAATTTCCCCTCCCCTAGCTACTAGACATGTTTTACCTCAACCCAGGGGAGGAGAAATAGAACAGCAACAGAAAGAAGATATCTGAGAAGAGTAGTATTTGGTGGCAGAATGAGGTATGCAAGCAGAAACACTAGGAACATGGCAACATGTTGTAGAAAACTGTGTGCCATGAGAATCCACATAGGCAGAGTATGACTAGATTAATATGCTGTATTAAGGTGAAATTCTGATGTGATGTGGCAGAAACAAGTCACATTGGTCACTGTGTCGAGTGGGTACACACTGCATCACATGTCAACAGCAAATGTCAGGTGTCATATGACACAGCCATCAAGATCTGCTCAGGTGATATGACCCAAAAAAGAGGTGCATATTAGGTTAGAAAGAATCACCCGTATATAACAAAGCATTCAGACAATGAGCATTGCTAAAGGGTTTGTCTGATATGGGGGTGAATGTACCTTTAAATGCTAATTATCCAACCACAATGATAAGCATGCCTCATGACACACAGAAATTCCACAGAATTTAATTATCAGCATAGATCTTATGAGTGATAGACCCCTTCCACTGCCTGTATGTGTTATTTACTATGGCTTCTGACATAACGTGGTGATATAGTGGTAATATATCTGCCACAACTGAAGAAATGTATCTCTAGCAGTATAGAGATTCATTTAACTTAAAGAATGTCTATATCTGGGATTATAAGAGTATAATTCAGAATGGAAAAGGGAATCTGGACACCCTGAATGTCTTTCTTTAGATGGACACTTGGCTGTAAGATATAAGCTTTAAATCGAGAAATTTGGTGTGTTCCTCACTGCAAGTTATTTAAAAGATTCATCGTGATGCATTTCTGCACATTGCTGTAGAAGACACCATAAACATATTTTACTGGAAAAGCTTACCCAGACTCTGCCACAACATGCTGTGAAAAAAAGGTTAGTTTGCGTTTGTTTTCTTGTATTTTGTATTACTTTACTGCCTTTTTCTATTTTGTATATTGTGATTTGTTTTCTTACAATGTGTTTTACTTGTATTCTGCTTTTAATTGTATTTTAAAACTTGAAAAGAGACCACAGCTCTGTCTATTGTGAGTCAGACAGAATTTTTCCCACCCTCTGACCCTGTTACTGTTGTTTTCTTAAACAACACTGTCTTTCTATATGGCTGCCCCTTACGTTAATTTGACCATATATCTCCTTCCCTCTCTTCTTTCACTGGCCAGTGTGAGTAAGCACAAAATTATAATTTTGCGAAATTACTACCCATCAACTATTTTAAATTTATTGTTCATCCAACTGTATTCCATAGTACCAGAAAACAAAAGTGCATACCCCTTTCAATCTATCTTGCTCTTTTAAAAATAGTGGTTGTCTTCTTAGACAGCTAAAATTTAAGTTACCCACTTTCATATGAAACTGCTTAGTGCACACTGCAGTGTTTAGGATAAACCATTTTTTTCATCTGACCTTTAAACATTGATTGCAAGACCACCAGTTATTGGAGAGTCCACATTCTGCCTCTCAGTAGTCATCTTGGGATTAGTGCTTCTATTTTCTCCTGGTAAAATAAGGAATACAGGGACATTATTTCTTTGAGGCTGCTGATCACCATAAAGACTAACTGCTTTATAGGTGACAGCTTGGAATCTGTGCTTATATTCAGGTCCTGGAGAAAGAACAAGCAGAGTGCATTGATTCCTGACTGTTTCTGGTTGGAGAGTGTCTATGCTTAACATTCCTGACTGGTCTAGTCACTATTCAAGGCATCTACCAGAAAAAGGCTTACAGACCCTTTCATCATCTGGGACAAGACTATGGATCACCAAACAGGCTGTGGCCTGCTTCTCTTCTTGGGATTGGTGATAACATTTTGCTTCTGGTTTGAGAATAAGCAAAGCAGCATTGTATCGCAACAGAGTGAAGCTGTGGTGAGACCAGCATTAGTAGTAGCCAGGTCGTAGCCATTCATGCATCTCCCCACTTTTCATCATTCTTGACAAGCTATTTTTTTTCAGTAAGCACTGCTTGATTTGTTTCTAACTTCAGAATATATACCTAAATACTTCATCCTTAATTTTTCAGGGTCTACATATTAGTTTCCCCTCAAGTATTTGGCAGTGCTCTGTACAGACTCAAACACCTTAAGCAACATTTTCCTGTAAAAGCACAATTGAAATTTCTCCAATACCTAGTTGCACACAGGACAACTAGTTTACAGTGACAAGCACTGTCCACATAGTTGCAAACTGGATACTCCTGACGGTGATTGATATTCTCACTCCAACTGTTTAATCAATAAAAAGGGTCTGTTGCCATGGATGTGGACTTTCCTACTGTTTCCATTACAAGCTTGGTAGATATGGGCATCCTGAGGCAAAGCAGAAATTGCCTCATGTTTACTGACAAACAATTAATTCTTAAACAAATTGATATGGTATGGGAGAGATGAGTTTACACAATGTTACTGGAGGTAAAGCTCTCACATAAAAGTACTCATGATGTCAATAAGGTTGTCAGCAGTACACATACTGCACCCATCATGCACAATTCAAAGCAGACATATTGACCCACATATGCTGATGCACTTACATGTAACCTTCCTAAACCACAAAGACCTCCTAGATGAAGTACACATAATGAATACCCTCAGCAGTCCCAAATGCACTCTTTCTAGACAACACCCACATCAATACATAGAGCTCATGGAGCCTCTACCTCTAAGCCCATAAGGCACGCCACCACACAATCCAACATTTTAGATATTGGAAACTCCATCATGAGACACACTGATGTCCCTCTCACCAGGCTGAGTAAGGAGAAAGTTACAGTCAGTTGCTTATCAGGGGCTAGGATCTGCTACGTTATGCATACACTCAGGTCATTGGACCACATTTACCATATCACTCAGTCATAGTCAATGTGGGAGTAAATGACCTGAGATGTACCTCCCTAGACTATATGAAGAGAGACATCACAGAGCTCTTGGAATATGTGTCTCAGGCTGGTATGAGCCTAGCATTGAGCAGCATTTTACCCTCTCCAAGGATGATGCCACAATATGAACAAAAGATAATTGACTTTAATAATTGGCTTAGTTTCTGGTGTCATTCTAAAGGGGTGCAATATTTGTCAGCATGGAAGGAGATGGTCAACAGACCACGCTGCTTTGTCATGGATGGCCTGCACCTCCTCCTCTAGGCGTTCGAATATTAGCTAAAATGTCTTCTTCCATAGTGCCTTTTTTAGGCAATGTCAAACTGAATGTACTTCCAACATAGCAAATCAAAACAAAGAAAATCTAAAGGTATTACTGCTCAATGCTAGGAGTCTAAACAAAAACTCCACTCCTTAGAAGCTCTCTTTACCCTTGAGAATGCTGATGTCTATGTGGTCACTGAGACATGGTTTAAAGCCGCAGACAGCACATCAAAAGTGCAAGATTATAATAACTTCCACACATTTAGGTCGGCTACTTCACAGGCAGGGACTAAAGGTGGAGGTGTCTCTATTTACATCAAAAATAAATATACTTCAAGGCTGGTCAAACAGGAAAATGCACTTGAGCTGAACCATGTTCAAATTGCCATAGGTAAAATCCAATACAACTTCCTTGCAAGCTATATTTCCCTGTCTATGACCCAGGAAACCCATACCATGTATTTAAAATTATTAGAAACACTAACCATCCAAGCCAATACCATATTCATGGGTGACATTAATTATCCTGCTATTAACTAGGAATCCTATACAACTCCAAACTTACATTCACAGACATTCCTGGATTTTGTAAATACAAACTCCCTGGGCCAGATAGTCAATACACCAGTCAGGGGTGCAACCATACCGGATCTGGTCCTCACTAATATGGGAGACTGCTGCACACCTCCTACTGTAATGCCTTCCCTGGTAATGTCAGACCACAAAATGGTCTTCTTTGAAGTAAAAAAATAAAACCTGGACCCCTATGTAACCCTGAAATATTCAGGTACAATTCTAAGGCTAACCTCATGCTATTAAGTGAGAACCTGGCAACATTTCAAGCCCCCATAAACGCTGAGAAAACTGCTGCCTATGCAGAACTGTTCACAGAAACCCTACACAAGCATGTTAATAGCTGCATACAAGCAGCTGTGCCCACCAGGAAGAAGTACAGAACTAACTCAAAAAACAAGCCACCCTGGTGGAATCATAAAATCAATAGGCTGTATAACAGGAGCAAGAAAATCATGGCAAAAATTAGTAGGTGCAGCACCCAGCAGGATAAAAACACTCTCATCATCATACACAGTGATCCTAAGACAAATTAAAGAGTTGTGTTCCAGTTACCTCCAAGACACTAATATAACCAGCAATGACATAGAAGTCTGTAATGTACTCTGGAAAATTATCCTCTCAACAAAGAAAGCCACCACAAATTCATACAAATTAATAAATGACATTAAATTCCAGAAGGATCTCCTTTTCTCTAACTACTGGAGAAAAATGAATCCATCTATAGAAAACCTGCAAATAAATCAAGCAATTAACCTAACACTAAAGACCATACCTCTCCAAAAACTGGCTTACATTCAGCTCATGATTAATAGTAACACATATTTCACACCTGTAATCCTACATAAACGTAATGCATTGAGATCACCATTCTGTCCACATTGTAAAGATCAAACAGCTGACATACTTTGCCTATTTTGGAGCTGCAAATGTGTCTACAAACTTTGGAATTCTCTTAAATTACAATTACAAAAAAATAGGCCATCAGACATCACTAACATGGGAATTTACTATACTACACATTCTCCCACCCAACATTCCAAAGAAACAAGCCACCACACTGGTTACAATTTATCTCCTAATGAAGGTATATATAGCGCTTAAGTGGCTTGACCCAACTAGTATCTCTTGGGAGGGATTTAGACAGCTAGCTATAAAACATCTATTGGCCCACAAAATAGGAATGGGTAAAAAAGACAAAAATACAAGATGTAGGGACATATGGGAACAAGCCTACAACATTATACTAGCATGAACCACCACAGAGACACTTAGAAATATACAATAATGAGATTTTAGAATGACACATATGATCAACCACTCCAAATTGTTATGGTCTTGTTTTAAAAATATATGTACTGTTATATTTAAATGTCTTAACTATGAAAGCATCTATGTATATAGTGTAGACAATTTTGTTGACTGACCTATATCTTATGGTATGAATCTCAAAGGATAACACTGTTTTATGGTCATACTTGTCAGTTATGTTTGTTAGTTGATTCATATTATTGGAAAATGAAAAATAAAAATTATTGAAAAAAAACACTCTCATCAAACTAAACAAACATCTCAGAGGACAAGTAAAGTCTACCAAAGTCAAATTTGAGGTAAGTTTGGCCTCCCAGGCCAAGGACAACCTCAAAACATTCTTTAGCTATGTCCACAACCTCAAAGGCAATACACAGTTGTGTGCAGAGCTCATTGTGAATGGAGCCACCTATACTGAGCCAGAAGATATAGCAAATCTCCTGACTGAAAAATTCAGCTCCAACTTTACCCCTCTCTCCCCTTCGACCATCCCTCAGGAAATGTCATCAAATATAACTCCCCCTACTATCAGTAGGTAACAGATCCTTAATGGTCTCTCTAAACCAAGAACACAGCATCAATGGGCACAGACAATATCCCAGGATGCCTTTTAAATAGCATGAAACATGATCTTTCAAGGCATCTGGAATTATTATTTAACTGCAGCCTCCAAACAGGCTTAGTGCCTTTTGAATGGAGAAAGGCAGCAGTCATCACTCTACACAAAGGACGGTCACATACATACCCTGGAAACTACAGACCCATAAGTTTAACTAGTCTTATATGTAAAGCCATGGAAAGAATTATCATGGAGATGATCAACAGAGATATAGTAAACCTCCAGACACTGGACCTGAACCCTGTATGGTTTTGTCAAGGACAGATCATGTCTACTCAGGCTGGTAGACTTCTTTGAGAAGGTCACCAAAGCAATGGAAGAGGGAAAAATTGTTCACACTGCCTACCTTGATCTGGCCAATGCATTTGACACAATACCCCACTCAGGCATGTTGACAAACTCAAGAGGGTAGGTACAAACCCGTATGTCACCCAGTGGATAGCCAACTGGCTCACAGACAGGACCCAGGAATTTAGAATTGGGGACTCAACCTCTACAAAGAGGCCAGTCATAAGTGGAGTAGCTCAGGGATCAGTCCTTGGACCGCTCCTTTTTGACATTTACTTCTCAGAAGTCAAGGCCAATGTCAGTGGTCTCTGGCTGACTAAATTTGCAGATGATTGCAAATTAGGAGCCATCATTGAATCTCACACTGACACAAATGTTCTACGGGGGCTGACACAAACAAACTGGTGTCAGAGCCATGGACTAAAACTAAATTCCAAGAAGTCATCCATCCCTGGTAACTATCATATTGACAGCACACCCCTTAGAGCTGAACCAGTAGTCAGTAACTTAGGGACACACATAGATAGTAATCTAGCCTTTGACCATCACATATCTACAGGGGTGAGGAAATCATTCTGTGTTGCGCAACTTATAAACAAAGATATGGCATCTAAGTCCAAGGAAGTCATTGTTCCACTGTATTCGGTATTCAGCAGACCTATCATTGAGTACAATGTCCCCTATGGTATGTGCCCAACCAGGCATATCCAACAATTGGAACCTCCACAGAGGTTCCTCACTAAAAGAATTCAGGGCATAAGTAAAATGTCCTGTGCAGACTGCCTCAAGGCCCTTTCCCTGTATTCTGTCTCCTACAGGCTTTTGAGGGGAGATCTATGCCTGGCATACAGGGCATTGTCAGACCCCAGGCTAATGGACCTCCTGCATATCCCCAAAACAAACAGCACCAGAATTACCCATTCTAAAGACTTAAACCTTGCCTATGATATAAATAGGGCCTGCTGGAGAGATAGGTATGTGTCCCAGAGACTACCCCATCTATGGAACAGGCTGTCCATCAATGTGAAGCAGAGTTTTTCCCTAACCCATTTCAAGTGCAACTTGGACAATTGGATGGGAAACCGGAAAAGCATCCTAGGTTGGCACGTATGTCTCTAATGGACATAGGTAATCTGTAAATGGGTCATCTCCTAGACCCATGCTTACACTTATCAAGGGTATCAGAACTTGTCAGAGATTTAGGATGCGTGGCTAAGCTTAAAAAGGCCCTTGTGGTCATTAGCCTAGTAAACATCTATGAACCTAAGAACCTAATTCATGTTTTACTTAAAGAAAATGGCACCTATGTCTCTAATGGACATAGGTAATCTCTAAATGGGTCATCTCCCAGGCCCATGCTTACACTCATCAAGGGTATCAGAACTTGTCAGAGATTTAGGATGCATGGCTAAGCTTAAAAAGGCCCTTGTGGTCATTAGCCTAGTAAACATCTATGAACCGAATTCATGTTTCTCTTAAAGAAAATTAGCACTACTTAGAGAAGTTCTGTAATTATTGCCAGCCTACTAAGAATTTGCCACCTATTAGACATTTGTTCTTTACAAGATCACAAGTCCCTGTAGAGATTAGATGGGTATATTTCTTAGCAGAAGAAGAATGACAAAGATTGTGAATTTGTTGAGCTGCAGAAATCTTTATTTATAGGCAAAATTATGGGCCAGATTCAGAAAATGTTGCGGCATCATGCTAAGTGACTTTGAATGATGATCAGCCACATGTAGGGTGTGCATGATTTAGAAAACCAAACTCCATGACGTGGCTAGCTATGATAACATTAGTTAGTCTCATTGCATGCTAGTGATTGTATAATAAGGTGCCATGTATGATAATGAGGAACAATGAGATGGTGGAGCAATTCAGAAATGGGTAAATGTCAAGCAAAACAGTTGCACCAGTGATGTATTTGAACTTGGTCAAATGGTCATGTACAAATTGAGTAAATCATGGACTGAGGTTACCACAACTATCATAAGTGTGTATCTGTAAGAGGGTCTTACTATAGTTGCTGTGCCCAGTAGTGTACAGTGTCACCTCAGGAAGTGCAAGTTCATCTGTCCTCACTTAACATTTCACAGTAAATACAGCACCGACATTGTAGACTGGTTCCATGTTGATAGGGGCACCATGCAAGAAACTGTGGAAATATGTCAGCCTTGTCTGCAGCCCCATTGGAGTCATGGAGTACCTATTGCAGTGGATACTAAGGTATGTGTGTTTTTTATGTATATTAGCTACAGGGATCTTTCGGTGACCTACTGAGTACACAGTGGTGGTATCTCAGGCACCTAACCCAAGAATACTCCATCACTTTCTCTATATCATGCTTCAGCATGTGGGGAGCATATGTGTTTCCTCATAGAGGAGAAAGCCAACACCATGCAGGATTTCTGTGATACAGCTCATTTCCCTGAGATGCTGTACCCACATTGAAATAAAGGTCCCACTTGATGAACTGGAAAGGAGGTAAGTGAACCTCAACAAGTGTAACTCCATCAACTGCCAGATGGTCTGTAATACAAGGGTATCATCTACAATATTTGTGCAGGTTACTTAGGTAGTTGTCACAACTCCCACAAATGCATGCTTTTGACCTGTACCAGTGGTTTGTGAGGGATGACTTCCACAGGGGTGTATTGTTAGTGATACCAAAAGTGTACTTGAACCCTGGCTTATAACACCCATAAGAAATCCACAAAATCCAACAGACTGTGGATGCAACCATGCACTATGTACAATTGCAAATGAAAAACATTACTGAGCTGCTAAAGCACACTTTCACTGTCAGGACTCATCTTGTGGTGTTCTGCAATATCTTTTCTTTGGCTTGATATTTAGGATGCAGTTACAGCAGGATGGACAGTTGGAGGGACAGCAGTTTCCAGAACAATAGGTAGTGGTGGCTAAGTCATGGAGGGGACCAGCAGTAGGGAATGATCATGCCAGATGGAGGCAGACACAGTATGCTGTGGCACTAACAGAGTGGTAGTGGATTGCACATAGCTGTAAAGCATATTATATAAGAGTCAAGCAGATATATTACAATAGAAATGATGCATGCAAAACTACCACCAGGCTGTGCTTACCCATGCATAGGCTGGCCACATTATGACTCAAACATATGCAGCCCAAGTGGAGCGATAAGGCTCTGAGCTTCTCATCGCACTTGCATTATGAAGATTCACTTTGTGATGAGCAATGTTTATGCTAATTAGAGCTCAGCTCATTATTGTCTCTGAATCCATTAATGTCCATGATGATCACACCTGGTAAACATGATGTAAAAGTGTACTCAGTGTTGTGGGAAACCCTGCGCAACCACTGTCATCCTGTACATTTGGGGGTGAAGTATCATTTCATATTTAAAAATTTGCACATAGAGTCACTGTAGACCCTATTTTCTTAACAGCGTACACCGGCATCAGGCATTACCATGTTTTACATCTTACACTGCCATTGTAAACCATAATAATAGAGAGCATCTATGAGTTTGCCATGCTTCACACAAATGAGATGTCCATTGATGCTCATCATTGCATGGCAGATGGGGTATGCGAGACCTCAAGGGGCACCTACTCTCTGCTGTTTTTCCATAAGATTCTTCAATGTAAGACTTCATGACTGGAGAAGGATAAGATAGTGCTCCTTGTAAGGTGTGAAGATGGTGTGTGGAGCAAACAAAAATATTGCAACATCTCCTCCATTTCAATTACATCCATAGGTTGATACAGGAGGGCTATAATGGACTGTAGTATAAGGTTGAAACCTGGAAAAAATTGGGTCAGGCTGTCACCTATGCAACTGTTATCACAAACACAGTAGAACAGTGCTAATGTTAAGATAAAGACCTGTAATGTTGCTCACTGGAGTGATTCCTGGATTGGTGCAATCCTGACCTCTACACTGATGGGAAGATGAAGTTAAGCAGTACTATGAGTAGAGCTATTATGTTATGTATACCTTTAACTTGACAATACATGCCATCCACAAATCTTACACAATTCTTTTCTTATACCTATAGCCTCTAAAGATATCAAAAGGAATATGTGGCTTCAGAGGAGAAAATTTAAATGCCTAAGAAAGCACTGGGGTGAGTATATATGCTTTATACTGTCTTGCTATTAATATTTCATTCAAAAAATGCATAACCTTCACACACCAGTGTCATTTTGGTCATTACTGACATAGTTCAAAGGTAACAATACAACTGCTTAATGTTATTGTGTTTGTGCATGCATTTCTTGCATAGGTAGACAAGAGGCTTAGAATGTTATGGCTCTGCTCTTCCACTTTGAGGATACCTGTGTGTTTAATACCTCACCACTCCACATAGCTGTGTTATCATAAACGGTATTTAAGGCTTATTTTTCTGTCTCATTCGTATACCTGCAGCATCACATGGGACAAATATGTAAGACCATCATTATTATTTGAGAGGGCATGTTTTATTACAAAAGAGATTGTTTCCTTTGCCTATCACCTGTTCAAGTTATGCGTGTGTCTAAGCAGCATGCATTCTTTGTACATCAGTCTCAGACATAAATACCGCATCTCTTTCAACTACACTTGTTGTCCTCTCTTAATAGCTCATCATATTAATCATTTATCTCAGTGGTCTCCAACCTTTTTTGCACCAAGGACTGTTTTCATGTAAGAAAATGTTTCATGGATCGGCCGTCACATGTGCATAATAAAGTGCAAAATATGTATTTATTTATTTGACATTTGTTTACCGGGGAGGCCTGACTGGACTAGAAGTCCATTTTCAGCTGAGACCTGGGGAGAAAAGCTTCAAAGTAGAATAAAAAGACAATTGGCAATAATTACCAAAGAAAAAAGAAGAGCGTACATTCTACTTATCAGCATAACATTGATCTACTATGGTCAAGAAGTATGTAAACCTAATGGCAACTTTATCGACTTTCTAAGTTTATGAGCATTATTTAAAATCTGTCCCTATTATTTCACTCTGTTCAGCATAACTCAACAGATTTTAGCAGAATGTCCAGATTTTTGCCTCATATGTTTGGTCTATTTCTCATAACATTGTGGTTTTCTGATAAATCTCTGGCAAAACTTTGAGGACTGAAGTCAGTAAATAATGGCAGGAAATTGAATTTCAGACTTCATACCCTTCAGAAAAATTCATGCTAGTGCATAAACTGTTATTGTATTAACTTTCTAAGTTTATAAGAGCAATATTTAAAAAGTGTCCCTATTTTTTTCCTTTGTCCCCCACGATTTGTAGCTTTGTCCATATTTTTGCTGTAACAGGTTGAGAGGAGTGCTGTCCAGATTTGTTGTGCAAGAGGTTGAGTGGTATGGCCGAGAGGTACACAAACCTCATTGCTGCTACTGTCACTCTTCACTCTCTCTTCCTCTCTCTCTGTAACACACACTCTCACTCACACACACACACACACACACACACACACACACACACACACACACACACACACACACACACACACAGTCTCTGTCATTCATGCACGCATTTACTCACACACGATCATTTTCACTCTCTTTCAATCTCTCTCTCACACACAGTCTCTTTTACTTTCATGCACGCGTTCACTCACACACACAGACAGAAACATACACATGCTTTTTTCAGTTTTATTTTACACTCTCTAAACAGCAAAAGTGCTGCTTTGCGAGTATAAAATAACAGCTCCTTCTATCTCACTGCTCATTCTCTCTCATACACACACAGTCTCTGATACTCTTCTTTCACACAGACATGCATTCTGCTTTCTTGGACACATTCACTCACACATGTAGACAGACACATAAACACACTCAAAAACATGCATACACACATTCACATTTTCATTTCACTCTATGCCTGGTGGCCTGGTACCAGTCCATGGTCCGGGAGTTGGGGACAGCTGCTTTATTTGACTGACTGCATTTGGTGATGGCTCTTGGTTTAGTAACCCCCCTCCCCATTTATATATACTAACAGGTGTGTTAAATTCATTATTTTTTGTCCAACAAGTGTATACGTAATACTTATGAAAAAGAACTTTCAGGCTGTGTTATTAAAGCTAAGTGTTATAAAATAATGGTGCTTGCATCATTGTAATCAAGACTCTTAGTGTATGCAGCTAGAGAGTTGTTTTTGCTTTTAATTAATACTGCAAAATATGTGGGACAAATGAACATTTTCTACCACGTGTAAGAGCAAAAAATGCATTCAGAATGATTTAGAAAGAAGTTTTATGTTGTTGAACCAACATATGAAAAATGCCTATTTGTGGTTCTGCTTAATAATGCACCTGCAATTCTGAAACAGATGTGTAAGGCTGAGTGTTGGAAAGAAAGACTGAGAATTCAGGGACAAAATGCAGAATTAAAAGCTTAATAGAGGTTCAGAATGTAATATTTTATCAGAAAATAGAGTTAAAGCCATGAAACTGGAGATACCCACTGAGATACCCATTGAGAGAGCTGATTTATTTACAGACATAGGAAGCTTGCTAGGAGAAAATTGTTTTCAAATAAATCCTGATGCTGTACAAGTGATTCAGGCTCCTAGAAAAGTATCCATAAAACTGAGAAGTAAAACAGAAAAGGAAGGAGAGAGAATGAAATGCTTAGGAGTCACTGAGAAGCAAACAGCACTAACAAGAGTGGGTGAATACTATGATCACTGATGTAACATAAAGGATTTGCATCTGCACTGATTGTTTTCAAGAGTTTTTTCTTTGATTTTACATTTCAAAAATCAATCAAACTATTTAGAAAAAATAACAGAAATTAACTATATACAATGTTCATAACAAAGAATGCAAATATGAACAGTTAATACTTCTCTAATTAGTTATACAATTTCTGCCAAGCAATTAATTGATGTGTTGTGTTATTAGTTCTCATTTTTATGGCAAACATTTCTTTATTACAAACATCTTTAGCTAAATGAATAAATTCGCTATTAAATGAGATAGTAGCCTTAGACTTCCAATTCTTTGTAATGACTTTCCTTGCTATTGATAAAATTGACCATAAAAGAGGTATTTGGTATACTGGTATGACTTCTGGGATTGGAACATATAAGAGAATCTGTGATAATGCAGTTATCATTCTACAACACTTTAAAAAAATACCTAAAATCATTCCAAAAAGATGTTACCATTTTACAATTAATGATCATATGCAAACAATCAGCATCCAGTGTTGAATCACATCTCCAGCATTTTATATTAAGTTTGTTTTTATAAATTATGGTAACTTTATATGGGTTGAAAAGACTTCTATGCAAAAATCTCCATGTGTAAATTTGCCAGTATGGAGAAGATGTTGTCTTTCCTATTGATTTCAAACAAGGTTTTTTATTATTTGTTGAAAATTCCTCTTTGTTAGTTTTACTTGAATAATTCCAGAAAGCAAAGTCTAAAGTGCCAAAGTCACTTCTAATGATTTTATATGCTTTTGATGTGAAAGAGGTGTTCATAATAGAACCATTACTGATATTAGAAATGCATTCTAATATTTTAGGTATGGCTTTATTTTGTGTGTCCAAATGTAATATAATTTTATTCTGAATGAATTCTTTACAAGTTTGAATATCAAGCTAACTACAGTTCTGCAAGCTATATCTGCCTGTCAAGTAATCTGCTGAGTGAATTTTGTTTTCAGATATAAACTGATCCAATACAACAAGTTAATTTTCTTTAACTCTTTTTATTTCCATTAAAGGAAATCAAACATTCACTAGTAAAAGCTATCAGAAATACTGCTATTAATAAGTTTTTAATTATATGATTCAAGTACATAAGTCTTTTGAAACTTAATAACTGACTTATGAAAGGAAAAAAAAAACGTGAGTTTCTGTTTGTGATTCAACACAAATGCTTTTAAGGTCCACATAAAGACATGTGTTTCTATTTTAATCAGAGGATCAAATATTTATTTATTATTTACTAGTAACATAGTCTTATAAATTGATTTCCATCTGGATGAATATGATGGATTAAGCCACAGGAGTATTGTATTGATAACAATTGAATTTAAGTAAAGATCAGTTTTAGGAAAACCAATACCTCCCTTCTTTCCAACTAGTTGTATGCCAGCATAAGGAGATTCTAGGTTATTGGATACCATAGAAATTTGAGTAGGACATATTTTATTTTTGTTATCATTCCTTTAAATGGGGGAATAATTAATGATTGACTGACAAATAGAATTTTGGTAGTATGATAATTTTAATTAGCGGTAATCTGTCTTCAAAATTAAAATATAATCTGTTCCAATTTTCTATTTACTTTGCTCTTGTATTGGTTAGGTGCTGATAATTAACTGACATTGATTGTTTACAAGTGGATTCAATGGTAACTCCTAAGTAATTAATTTATGTATTGTCCCATTTAAAGTTTTTACAAGAGTTTGACCTTGTTGATACTTGTTTATTTATCAGAAGTGTTTTCATTTTATTATGGTTGAATTTTAAACCTGACACTTTCTCAAATAAATTCATAGCATTAACTAAGTATTCCAGTGATGTCTCAATATCACCCCACATTGTTAATACATCATCTGCATATAGTTGAATTTTGAGAGAGTTTATCATTTAAATCATAGCATTTAATGTTTTTGTTATTTCTTAAATAATTAGCCAATGGTTCTATGGCAAGAACAAAAACAAGGAAGACAAGGGGCATCCTTGTTTTGTACGTTTTAACACCTTGAATTGACTAGATATAAAAGAGCCAATCTTTACAAATGAAATTGAATTTTCATAAAACGTTTTGATTAATATTATGAATTCTGCAGAAAAATTATAAACATGCAGTAGTTTGAATAACTATGACCAATTTATAGAATAAAATGCTTTATCCATATCAAGACTTATTAAAGATAATTCAGTCTTCTTTTATTAGCTGGATCTACTAAGGAAAGGAGCCTTATTATATTATCTTGCACTTTCCTATTAATAATGAATCCTGCTTCATCTTCATGTATTAGCTCAGAAATTATGGTATTCAGTCTTTTTGCCAGTATAGACATAAATAACTTGTATTCTATATTCAAGAGAGATATTGGTCTAGAAGAATAACATAATATGGGATCTTTATCAGGTTTTTAGCTAGGAAAAACTAGGAAATATTTCCATGAAGGTGGCATATTAGGTGTAGATTTAACTTTATGGAAAGTGGAACGAAGAATCTTTAGTGTAGTATCAGGGAGAAATGTATATAACTTAGGGAGTATTCCTTCTAGTCCTGGTGCTTTATTAGTGTTTAGATTTTTGATTTGGTATTTAGTTCTTTAAAGGTGAAGGTTTTGTGTGTCTATTTTACTAATTTCTTCTTTTGATATTTTTTAATGTTTGGGCCGGATTCATGAAACCTCTGTGTAAAACTTAATATGTCTTACTCGGAGGCTGCAGTTGAACGGTATGACGTCAGCATGCCATGCATATTCATGAGGGCATGCTGAATCATACCCTAGGCTAACACAGTCCGTGTAGGAAAGTAGGGGGCATGTCTGAATGCAGAGTACTGCAAAGGGACACTCCCCCAGAAAAGTCAGAGGCCTGAAAGTAAATACCCACGAGCGAGTCCTTAGAAATGTCAAGGAACACAACACCATACATCCCACAGACTAAACCCTACTGAAAATGTGTGAAACATAAAAATAGCAGTTTCATTTTTTTTTTATAATTTCAAAAATGTTTGCCCGCATTTGCGCTCATTTGCGCGGGTATGCCCTTCGCTCAGCCACAGTTAGCAGACATTGAAAAGCATATAAGATCTACATATGCAAATTAAGCCAAGTAGCAATAGCGTAGCAGTAGAGACGTTGGCCAAAGAGGAGGTAGTCACGGTTCGAGCCCCCACAACATCATTCACCATTTTTATTTAAATAAGTATGAAACAATCCCCTGATATATATATATATATATATATATATATATATATATATATATATATATATATATATTTCTAAAACTATAATTTAAGTAAAATGTAATGAAATGGGCCACGTATTTGTGAAGAAATCTGACAGAATAATTTATAAAAAAAAGGATATTAATTGCCCATAGCTGAGCAACGCTTTAGCAAGCTGAATATGAGTACCCATAGGTGAGCAGCGCTTTAACAAGCTGCATATGAGTGCCCGGAGGTGAGCAGCGCTTTAACAAGCTTAATATGAGTGCCCAGAGGTGAGCAGTGCTTTAATAAGCTTAATATGAGTGCCCGTAGCTCAGCAGCACTTCACCCAGTGTAATATGAGTGCTCATAGCTAAATAACGCATTACCCTGCATAAGCCGTTTGCGCGGAGCTGCGCAGCGAGCTAACCAGCTTACTGGCGGGCAACATTGGGCAAGCTGTATCAAAGCCGTCTTTACACAGACACACCTCCTAGTCTGTCTAGACAGTAGTAAAATAAAAAAAGCAATGCCAAGGGTCGAACTCGGGATACTGTGCACCATAGTCAAAGTACTGAACCACTAAGCCATGACAGTTATACTGAGAAATACAGTATTAGCATATATATAGGAATGAATGAAAATAGAACCATGACAAAGCAGGTTTGCTTTAAGCTGATAAATATCCAAAATGGCCAATCACAGATAAGTGCAGGAAAACCGGCATATATATAAGCCCCATAGGCGGGAATACACACCATAACTGATTGTGGTACACATTTGCAGTCAGGATGGCAGGTGCAGGAGAGGGAAATTGCTTTAGAGCACATAGGTGGGGTGTTGAGGAGTCATAATATATGGTTTGGCTCCTAGTCCATGATCATGAAGCACAACTCATGCAGGGCCAGGTTCAATGGGGAGCGTATAAGGCAGAGGCATGGAACCGGTTGGCACATGATCTCACCAGTGCCACAGGCATTCCGAGGACTGGTGAACAGGTCCATCACCACCATGCGGACCTGAAGCGACGTAAGGAGGACCAACTGAACCGTTGGATCCAGGAGGCCCGCCAAATGCCCAATGGCCCACTACTGAGTAAGTATCCATGTAATTACATATGTAAGAAATGCTATCCTAGCCTATAGTATGGAGAGGTATGTTCCAATATTCCTTCATTTACATTACAGCTGCAGGTGTTTGTTCTGCGAATCAGTGAGCCTATGCTGATAGGCTGCTGAGGTTGCGCCACCAGGCAGGTTAGTAATTATTTAGCTGGTATTGTTATAGAATATAAGTGAGAGAGATTGTAAAAGAGTTCAGTGTTGTAACCCAGTAATAAAGGTGAAATAAGCCTAGAATAAAGATTCTGCTAGTATTGTAAGATTAGATAAGTGATGCAGCCTGGAAAAGAGTGTATTGCAATCCAGTAATAAAGATTAAACAAGTCTCAAATAGAGTTTCCACCTGTATTGTAATATCAGATAACTGCTTCAGCCAGAAAATGAGTGGTAATCAATCAACAAAGGTTAGACAAGTGTCGAATACATCCTTGTAAATTCTGCCATATGAAATAAGTGAGTCAGCTGGAAAGGATTGTTGTAACCCAGTAATAAATGTTAATAAAGCCTAGAATTAAGTGCCATTCTGAAATGTAAATATAAAATAAGTGAGAGAGTGTGAGAAAGACAGTTTGAAGCTACCAGGAAAGCTGCAATAAGTCTGGAATAAAGGTATACTGCAGTCACTACATAATGAAATGAATGAGACAGCCACAACCAAAGAGTGTAATGTCTTAAATAAAGTACAGAACCTGGACTGTGTCCGGCCCACAATTTGGATATGTTGCTGTACCCTTGTATTATGGAGATAGTATGGTTGTATGAAATGCTGAACATCCACAGTTGTCTATACCCATATAAATCAAATGTAGCAAGATGCTGTACCTGAACACAGCCAGATATGAACATATATGAATAAAAATGGAATGTATATTAATGTAACAGTAACATCCCCATCACCAACATTCCTAAGGTTACATACAGGAAACTGTACTAATATATGTAGGGGATATATATCTGCATCTTCTAGGAATGTAGAGTATATGTATAGGTAGTGTAAGTTGTTAATGTAATATTTCTCCACCCTACCCTATTTTCACAAATTATGCCATTCCACACCAAACTGGGTATGTGTATTCACAATTAATTCCCATGGACATTTGTCCTGTTGGTTCATACATATCTGCATGTACGTTGATGCATGTGCCCTGTTCACATATCCAAATCTGATGGCCTGTTGCCACCAATCAACCCTGCATGCTGTTGGAATGTGCACTGTTGTTCTAAATATGCATGTGTTATGCTTGCTGCTCAATGTTCAGAATTCATGGGTGTTTGGTTAATGGGAATACTGATGCATGCTGTTACAACTAATTTTGAATAGTGTTGTTTGTTACTAACCCAAAATGCCATAAAATACTGCTAAACATAGGACAACAGGGAAGGCGGGTTCCAGTGGACCCACCTCTCCCACCTCAGCTGGTGAGTACACCTGGCACCAGTGCCCAGGCCGGGACCTCCTCCTCCGGTGGCCCTGTGCCACCTTCAGATGGAAGCGCTGCAGGGGATGGGGCTCTTCCCCCCTCTGCAAGCGTGGCCGGAGGAGAGCCTCCACTCACCCTCCATAGGGTCTGGTCTGTGGTGTGTCGTGAGATCAGGCGTTCTGTCACTGATCCCCTATGCCAGCTCGAGGCGAGAGTGGCGCAACTCACGGGTGTGCCTGCCCGTCCTATCCAGCCCCCAGCACAGCCCTGGCCTGGGCTGTGAAGGCGCAGTGGTTACTGCCCATGGGTGGGGATCTCAGTTCCACTGTTGCCATCTGTGGGATCATGGGCTCGCGATATCCAAACATCCGTCCCCGTCAATTGTGTTTACCCCCCACATGTGTCGTACTCCACCCCTGTATGCGTCTTGTTTGTCTTGTCTGTTAACCTCCCCAATCTACCTCCCCAAATATACCTACTTCCTGTACCTCACATTCCACTCTCACCTGAAAAAAAAAAAATAAAAAAGGGCACTCTGTTCCCACAAAAAAATTACGCCCCATACATAGCTGCCCAATTCGTACACATGTCCGCTGGACATGTAAACTGATCATTCTAATTGGCAGTACAACATATTTTGTTGTCCTCACCCCTCTCTCAGGGGTGGAAGGTTTCAAATTTCACACCAAATTTCAAACATATGCACAGCTGTTGCTGATAAAGAAATGGGCAGCTATGGACCTTCCCCACACCCTGCACCCATCCTGCACATCCCGAGCTGGTTTCCCTACTGTCTTTCCCTCTTTGTGCCCCCTTTTTCACCACTTTCCTATTTCCCCATTTTCTTTTCTTTAAAAGAAATTAGCATGGGTGTTAGCGGGAGTAAGCACTTTTAAGCAGTAGTCAGCGGGTGTGCGCTTGTGTGCGGTTAGCTAAGCGTAGATAAGCGTCGCGCAAACTCACGCAAACCTGCCTACAACTGCTTAAAAGTGCCTTAGTCACTCTGTATGACAAGGCCTGTAGTCTGCTCATCAGCAAAATAAAATACCCCTGTCAGTCTCGAACCCCGGACCATGGAAACACTAGTCTGCATGAATTACCACTGAGTCACAGCAGATATGCAAGAACTTGGTGCTAAAAGAAATATATCATGAAATACAAGGAGTGAATGTAAAGGGAAAATAGGAAGGTCATTACACAAAGCTTGTTCTGTGTATCTTTACTGGCAATTCTTGTGGAATTGCATTACATTAGTGTGAGAAGAGAAACAGCCATGCTAGTAGGTAATAATGTTACAGTAGCACCTTACAAACCCCACACAGTATCAGAGCAGGATAAACACCACCATATTTGAATAGGTAAGAGGCCAGACCTCCCAACTGTGACTGATTTACAGGGATGTCCCTGATTTGCAAACAACTGCTACCTGTGCCCCACTGACTCCCTGTGAAATGTACTAACAGTAGGCAGAAAGGTGGGGAATCCCACATAATGGTAACTGTCAATAAGTTAAAGTAGACACTACTTGCATGTCAGAAATGGTGTAGTAATACATATGCTCAAAATACTCCACAGTCACAACTGCAGAATATCTGAAATATATCACGGGTGTATCCCACTGATATGTACCTTTCCCTGAGGCTGGTCAAATATATACCTGAGAGTATCTGAGGCCTGCAAGTGTCAGAAACACACAGGCATATCAGCCTGTCTGCTGTTACATACTCTGCGAATAGCTGTAGAATTACTTCCACAAGCATGCCCTTATGTAGGAGTACAACACAGAAATATAAAAGGATGTAGCCATCTAACATACTAATGACAGTATAGCAGTTCACAAGCACTGCATGTGCCTGATATTCATAACTGTTAGTACAATATACTTAGTTGTCCTCACCCCTCTCAGGGGTGGAAGGTTTCAAATGTCACAGCAAATGTCAAACATATGTACAGCTATTGCAGTTAAAAAAATGTGCAGCTATGGACCTTCCCTACACTCAGCCTGCACATCCCTAGCTGGTGTCCCCACTGACTTCCTGCTTCCTGCTTACAACTGTTTAAAAGTGCCTTATTCACTCTGTATGACAAGGCCCTAGTACTGCTCAGCAGCAAAATAAAATACCCCTGCAAGTGTCAAACCCCAGACCTTGGGCTCACCAGACTGCATGAAGTGCCACCAAGCCACAGCAAACATATTAGAACTTAGTGCTGAAAGAAATATATCATGCATTACAAGGAGTGAATGTAAATGGAAAATAGGAAAGCCATAGCAACACATTCCAGTAAAGACAAATATCAGGCATTCAAGGAGTGACTGTAAAGGGAAAATACAAAAGCCATAGCAACACATTGCAAGAACTACTGTTGTATGCCAGTTAATCCTCAAATCCCACAGGTAAGTACATACTCCCATGTAAACAGTGTTAGCATTAGCAGGTGTGAGTTAACATAAACACTGAGAAGAGTGAACTGGAAGAAGCAACAGTCAGGTTTCAGTACAACAGGCATTTCAGTGGCTACAACACAGCGTTGGATATGAGAGATATACCAACCTTCTGACTCACACAACAGTGTCCACAGCAAACCAGCATGCTCCCCATCTTGCAAAACTGAAAGGCCAACGCCTACCTAACCTATCATTTTATAGCAGTGTCCTGAAATCACAGTGAGAACTGCAATTACCACACAGCAGGCTGCATACAATTACTAAATGCTGACCACCAATTGGTGCAGAGGCCATCACATGCACATGTGCAGATACCTACAAAAGCAGCCTGTACTGCCAGTCCATACATGCAATAATATCATTGCAACAACTGGAGGGAGAGAGAGAGAGAGAGAGAGATAGATAGATAGATAGAAAGAGAGAGAGAGAGACAGAGACCAAAAAAAATAAATAAAAAGCAAGCCAGCCAGCAAGCAAGGCAGCAAGCAAGCCAGCAAGCCAGCAAGCAAGCCAGCAAGCCAGCAGAAAAAATCTGTCAGAGACAAAGGTAATGCAAACTACATAATCTAATAATCTACATACTGTGAACCCTCCATATGTGTTAGCAGTCTGTATCTATATGTATATGCAGATGTGCATAGGGCAAGGGACATACTGCAACTGTTAGTGAAGGCTGGACATACATATGTAGTTGAAGGTTGCTATGTGCACATATCAATGTAGGTTGTAGTGTGTGGCATTGAAAACAGCATGCAGTGCAGGTATATGTCATGTGGTGGTGAACTTCTGTGGGACTGAGCCAGTGAGGCCTGCTACAGCTATATGGCCTGAGGACAGCATAATGCATTATGCACAACACTGTGCAATATCATTACAGAATGGCATGTCTCACAACTGTTTCAGAAGTGATATTCCCACCATGAAAGGTGGGCAGTCTATGTGCCTACATGTGCATGTATATGTACAGCAATGGATGTTTAGAAGTGTGTGTATATATATCTATATATATATATACACATATCTATATACATATACATATATATATATATATATATATATATATATATAGATATATACATATACATATACATATATATATATATATATATATATATATATATATATATATATATATATATATATATATATATATATATATATATATATATATACATATATATATATATATATATATATATATATATATATATATATATATATATATATATATATATATATATATACATATATATATACATATATATATATATATATATATATATATATATATATATATATATATATATATATATATATATATATATATATATATATATATATATATATATATATATATATATATATATATATATATATATATATATATACATATATATATATATATATATATATATATATATATATATATATATACATATATATATATATATATATATATATATATATATATATGTACATAGAGAGGTATGTACACATAGATAGATAGATATATATAGATACCTAGAATATGTATATACATATAGATATCATAGATACATACATATATAGATATGTAGATACATACATATATACAGATAGATATGAATGTCTATAGATATGTAAATATATATATATATATATATAAATATATATATTTATGGATATGTATATATTGATATATATATTTATAAGTAAATGTATATATATATATATATATATATATATATATATATATATATATATATATATATATATATGCATATGCATAGTTTTATACATATATATATATATATATATATATATATATATATATATATATATATATGAAGAGAGAGTGAGAGAGGGGGACATGGGGGCAGATGTACTGCAACAGGTGCTTAGTGACCAAGGCATGGACTGAACACCAGTGTTGATACTGCAGTACCATACCCCACTCCAAAACATGTTACCCACTAGCTACCACATAGGTTGTTGCCCGTCTACCACTGGAGGTGTCAGAAGGGAACATGGGACACAGGTGTACAATAGCCTCCCCTTTGATATCTACAGTGGCACACTAGTCTTGTAATCCCTGTACATGGTATGTGTCATCACAAAAGGTGTGTCAGCTAGTGAAATGTAAGTCAGTGTACCCCTCTACACCTCACAATGTCCTATGCAGTATGTACCTCACATGAGAACTACAGCAAGTGGAAAGGCCACAGACATACCTAACAAAGACTGATAATGCCCTCAAACACATTCCCTATGCAGACTGACTCTCAAAACCACAGCTAGAGTGCCTTGCATACTTCTTACACAAAGGTTACCACTGCTGGACATACACAGTTATGTCACACCCATACCAGTTGGCCAACCACCATGGCAACACCTCACAATCCATCCAGCCTACATGACCTTGGGCCCTAATCCTTGTCACCGCACTAAACAGAACATGCTGGAGGTACAGGTTTCTATACACAAATGTGCCATACCCTGGAGTAAACCACCCAGCATTAACAAACAAGGCTCCTTATTAGTAGATGTCATACATACCCCTGATGAATGTTATGGAGAGAGGTAATATGCCCTGTGAGTCACCTCTATGCAACCGTTTCACAGGAGCAAGTAAAATCACATTATATGTGTCCCAAAGGGCAGGGTAGCATATGGGTAGGCTGCCCTAGGCCCAGGGCCAATAGCATAGTACCTACCTATGACACAATGCACACACACATGTACTCAGTGCAATACCAGCTATGTGGCATTGAATGAGTGTGACACTGATTGTGTGCAAGGTCTGTAAAGGTGTGATAGCTTAGTGTGAGTTTGTGTCTGTCATGGTAGTTGGTGTCCTTGGTGTGAGGCCAGAGAAAGATGTGTCAGTTATCGGGATGCAAACATAGTAGATTGTCATATGTTGTGCCGTACTCCCCTGTGTACGACTGTGGTGTCCCATCATAGGCAGAAGCAATATATGTATGCTCAGTAAGTGGTACTGCTGTTGAATCCAGCTCACATATGAACTGTTGTACTACCTGATGTTGTAGGCCTAAACACTACAGTATGGTGTATATTCACATTCCCTGGTAACACTGTCTGGTGTGTTTCCTGTAGTCTGCACAGATTACATACCTCATGCATAGGTATCTGTAAGTAGGGGCACACAGTACTATAAGGTACATAGTTAATGCTCATCTGTGTTGTCATACATTTGTGTGTTGTATGTATGTGTAATGTGTGCGTAATGATGCCTGTACCATGGCCGCAATCACATGTGTGTTACAGGGTATGTGTGTGTACCTGGCAGCATGTATACTCTGTGACAGCAGTATTCTGGCTATAGTAACAACTGTGCACATATGTCAGGTAGGGGTATGGCATCAAAGACTAGGGTGGATTACCGTTGAAACTGTAAATGTGGATTGCATTCATTGCACAGGATGACAATATTCTTCATCCATTAGCTTGATACATACCCCCAGTGTGAAGTTGTACATTGTATCCCACACAGTGTGCCGAGTGCTTGTGTATACTAGTTTGTTGTATGGAGTGTGGCAGGCACTGTCAGTTGTGGGCTGAGCACTGATATGTGGTATCGAACATGTGTATCCCCTGATAGACAGACAGATGCTATATATGGCAGTTAAGTGATATCAGTCTATTAGAATATTAAGTGTGCCACATGACTTGCTCACATATTTTTCTTTTCCTTCCAGGGTGATTTTGCATCAGTGAAACCCACCTTATACAGCAGCAGAGGATCAGGAGATCCACCAGAGCCTGGTGCAGAATTACTGTGTGCTGTTTTCCAGGACCAGCCAGAACCAGCATGAGAGGGCTGCACTGTGGCAAGATCTTGTCTGTCGGGTAAATGACATAAGCATGCATAACCGGACATATGAACAGGTACGCCATCACTGCAGTGATTTAATTAGACATTTCCAGCAGAGTGCATCTGATATCCACAGACAACAGCTTGCCACAGGCGGTGGGGTACCTATCCCCCCCCTCACCCATGTGGAGGAGCACCTCCTAAGTGTTGTGGCTCCAGGCCAACAATAGCAACATCCACAAACATGTGTCATCATGGAGGCCGGAGCCACCCAGCATGTTGAAATGGAGCGTGCAGGTAACATGCTATATCTGTAGTCAACTGTTCTCTGTACTGGTAGTTTATGCGTGTGTGAGATGTGTACTGTTTGTGTAGCTGTTTACCTGCCTATTCTTCTGCAAGATTGATATTCTGAGCATAATCTGTACACCTGTGAAAGCCACCTGTTGTACTACTGTACTTTATCATACTCACAGTATCAATGGCACAGTTGTGGCCACTGGCAATCACTCTCATATTTTTGCAGGTCCCTCTGGAGTGACAGCTAGGCAGCCAATCCATGCTGGTGAGTGTGTAATAACAATACTATTGCTAATGACATGTGCATGTCATATGGAGGTGTAGTCTGTGCACATGTAACACACCTACGCATAATGCATGCTGTGCATGTTTGCTGTGAGACTATGCATATCCCATTATTCTCAGTAGCTGCCTCACTCACATGCAATACACAGAGCATGACACACATGTGTGGCAACACAGTACTGGACATTGTATAGGCATACCTGATACACATGTACACAACACACACATGTTTGGCATACACACTACACCTTAGCCTGCTACACATGTCCAATTATGATACCTGCTGTATGGCCACCTTTCGGTATCCCACTTATCATCTACGCAGCACACACAATATACCTGAGGGGTAGAGGCCTATCATGTCTTTGTGCAACAGTCTTGAACAAATAATACATTCATGTTAGGCAATGCTCACTATTGGCCACCTTACAAACCCATGTAACAAGTGGCTGTGTAATTGTGGATGTAGTCATGTTACTGCACATCAGGTACAGCATGCTAGCTGCCTGTCTGGCACACATTATTATTGTTGACTGACCACAAGAAGCATGTTGATCATGGCTCACGTTACTACACCACATCCAGTTCCGCCGACCACAAAAGTACACATAGCAGTCATTGAGTATCACCGTCATGTGTTTTGTGTGTGTGTGTGTGTGTGTGTGTGTGTGTGTGTGTGTGTGTGTGTCTGTGCACAAATATATGCACCCACAGCTTGTAACACTTGCTCAACATTGTTATGTCCTTGTACACATTGTGTCCCAGAGTGGAGACAATCACTGAACAACTACACACAAGCATCAAGCACACATATACTGTTATTAACAAGGGCTGTCTACACTTGCACTGCATGTTCCTGTGCAACACATAATCTGCATGTTGACACGTGTGCAGTGATGTTTTTCCTTGTGATACTGTCACCCACCCTAAAACAGTATTGTGTACGTGTTGGATTGCAAATCTGCCTGTGTTTGTATCTGCTGTACTGAGGAGTGTGCCTGTGTGATTGTGTGCTTGTGTGCCTGTGCACCTGTGTGATTGTGTGCCTGTGTGCCTGTGTGCATGTGCGCATGTGTGCATGTGCGCATGTGTGCATGTGTGCCTGTGTGCTAATATTGTGTACACATTTGTAAACTGTGTTTCCTATCTTCCTCTCACAGGTTTTGATGTTGCTCTGGTGGAGTGCAGCAGGGAACCTGAAGCCACTGTTGGGGATAGTGATTATGATGATACATGTGTAATGGCACAGGGAGGTGTGACAGGGTCTGGTGTTGGTCAGCCAATTGACACTACACAGCAGTCAACCCATCAATGCGCATAGTCATCCTGCCGATACATCCATTGTCACCAATGTCCTTAGCTGAGGGACAGTATACAGTGGGCATTGACCAGGGTAGGGTGGTATCTTTGGCACATGCATCCCCTCACAGCAGCCATGGCCAGATTCCTGACATGGTCCCACACAGGCAGATGTCCAGGGGTTCTTGTGGGAGCATCCGTGGTCGTACTGCCCCTGTCAGACGTGCCCACAGAGGTCTTTCAATCTCAGCTATGTTCTGGGCTGTAATGCAGGCACAGGCACGTATGGAACGGTACACCAGACTGGGTCTGAGGGAGCTTAGAGCACATCGCACCGCTATGAATGACACTATGCGTGACGTTGCGTCTGCCATCCATAACATCAGCGAGGTCATTGATAGACGTTGGGGGGACACATTAGATCTCTTCCACAACTACATGTCCAGGAGCCAGGACAGTGCAGGATGGTTGAGGCATCGATGTGGACGTATGCCAGCAACATTATCAGCTGGCAGTCGTCACGGACGACAACAAACCCGCAGCCACTCCCATAGTGCCAGTACCAGCCCCAGCAATACTGGGTCTGAGCTGTCATTAGACCGTCCAAGAAGACTACGTGCACGTGGCTCTGGACAGTCCCAGCAGGGACATGTGTCCAGTCAACAACCCACGCTTCTGATGACAGCACCCAGTCTGGCTTAGTACCTGATACTGTCCGTAGCACCCCTGCCAGGCACAGGTATCGTGTCCGTAGCCAGAGACAGTGATCTGTATGACCTGGCAGGTACATTCTGTGGCTGTCCACAAACACCCGTATATGGCAGCCATGTGGTGGAACTGTGTGCATGCACACACACACACACACACATAATGCTAACACCTAGGGCTAACACATACACACACACATTGCAGCAACATTGCCCTATGTTGTACTGTTGTCCCTCACTAACACACACACACACACACACACACACACACACACACACACACACACACACACACAAACATACATACATGTCAATTGGATGTGTCAATGGCAGACTCTGGCAAACCAAGTACACATCCTGTGCATATGATGAAACTGTGCCACCTCCTGCCATCTGTAACATTGATGCAGGAACAGGGTAGCATGGTGCTGATGCACAGGGTGACTACATAGCACTGTAGTAATATTATCATGTTGTTAACAGTACAATGTAATGATATTGTTGTGGGTATATTCGAGCATGCATGATGCATTACCTATGTTTGTCATTGCAGTTTTGTATACACCAGTGTTATTTCCCAAAGTTTACTGTCTGCACATGTGCCACATGGCTGTTGTGTGTACCTGTGCCTGCATGTGTTGGGGTGTGGACAGTACATGTGTGATGTCTGCAGCACTGAGTTGCAGGTGTACATTTGTGAACATGGTTAGCATGGAGCATGACACGGTTTGACAGTATGCTGTGGGTGATATGGTTTCCAAATGTCAATGGTCTGCATTCTGGTAGTATACACAGCTTACATAGCCTGTCATTCAGTGGTCATTGCATGGTGTCTCCTCAACTGATACACAGATGTAGGAACCTGGTGTCAGTGATATCCCTGCAGTACTACACTTTACCAGTAGCCATTCTTACTGAGCCCCACACATCCCTGGGAACAATACTCTTTGGCATATAGCAGTCTCACGTACATGCCAACACACTACGGATATGTCCATCCACGACTGCAAATACATACAGTGGCCTACAATGCATTCTACACATGACACACCTAACCACCACAAGGGTATCATACAGACAGATACCTGTTGTCCAAGCCATGCTGTATTGCTGTAACGCAACTGTGGCATTGGCATCGGCATGTAGTTAACATAGTATTCCAACAGCACCATGTAGGTGGTAGCACCCATCATGTAGAACGGGTAATGGTGTGTACGTGTGGACAAGTGCTATCTTGTCTTTCCTGTGATATTCACATTTCCAAAGGTATTCTGCAGTCCCTTGGTGTATCACCTAAGCAATAAGGTGTCTGTATGCATATCGGCAACAGTTGCCATACACCTGCACTGGGTGTCCATCACTCACAGACTTTGCTGTGTTTTAACATGTCTGACATATACTACAAACATGAACCCTCACCCACATTAATCTATCAAAGCTTTCATGGGTGTGTGTCACATAGTTGGCCTAGGACACAGATCACTGCAGTAGCCTGCATTGTCACCAACATACATGTATGGCCTAAGGTCTGGTGAGCTGTGGCACATGCTGGCAAAGGTAACAACTGTATTCATATGGGGCAGGCTTCACACATAGGAACTATTAAAGGTCACAGGTACATATCTGTATGTGGCACACACATACCTGATGTGTGCATTGAAATTACTGTTATAATAATATGTCATACAATAATAAAAGCAAAACACACAACACATTGACAAACGCACACATGGCATTTGTAGGATTCAAACCCCTACCTAACTATGTTATGATACTTGAGAGAGACGCATTAGCACAGCACGCTATTCGCATTACTGGATGATTTCCCTTCTCCTGCTGTATTTATCCCAGTCTTCAAAAAGGCCATTCCTTTCACAGAGAATTGCATACATACACACCCCACTGCCCCCCCCCCACACACACACAGTGTTTGCAGGATTCAAACCCCTACCTATGTTATGATACTTGAGAGGGACGCATTAGCGCAGCACGCTATTCGTATTAGTGGATGATTTTCCTTCTCCTGCTGTATTTATAGGGTGCTGACATCATCAGTCTTTCCAAAGAAGAATGTACATCTTTAACTATCCCTCAGTATGGGGAATAACAATATCTGTGCATTAACAGATGCCTAGTTCAGGTTCACATATGCACACTGGCACTGCCACGTTATGTTCTATAGCATGCTTCATGACCACAGGACTTGTAACACACAACACAAGTAGGGGGTGTATCCATATACATCACAGATACACACACCTCTGGGTTGGTACCACTGCACTAAGCATGACAGGCCATACATATACAACTACCATGGTGCAAAACTGCCTTTTGGTTTGGTGTGTAGTTCAGACCTCCCCCCACCACCCCATACCCAGGAACCACACTCGGCTTTCCTGGGAACAGTGTAGGATATGAAGGTCTTCACACACACCATTATAGTGGTTGACTTCAGGTACACAAATATTGACTGGGGATACTACTCAGGCCCTCAACAACATCACCCTACAGCCACTACAATTTGTGAATCCATGTGCTATGGCACAACCAGTCACCACACCCACAAGGGGGAATACATATTGGACCTGATCATCACCAACACGGGGACTCTATGTTTCACACCAGAGGTAGAACTGCCATTGTTAAGATCAGACCATAAACAACTTTCCCTGGACATCCATATCCCATCCCCACCCCCAGCCAAGAAAATCACTGTAAAGAATTTCTCAAAAGCAGACTTTGCACTTGTGAAGACTGGGGTGGAATACTTCAAAGGCCCCATGCTGGAGGATAATACAGCCCAATCTGCAGAATCCTTTACAAACACATTGTATGAGCACCTGCAGGTATGCATTGATCATGCTATCCCAAATAAAACCATGACTCCTCCAAAACAGGAGACCTGTATGGTTGACCCCAGCCATATATAAGCTGTACAACAGAAGGAGGAAGCTACTACATAACAGAGCAATATCCCACAGACCCACATAGATCATAACCTCTCCTTTGCTAATCACTTTGACAGAGTCATTGCAAAGACCTTTATATAGCCCTCCTTATCACATGGGTGTTTGCATGTAGATCATGGGAGGTCATTGTGACCCTCTACTAGTCACTCATCAGGCCCATGTTTGACTACAATTCCCTTTTTGGTGTGTACCTTACCCAACACCTACGGCAACTACAGTGAACACAACAGTACCTCCCCAAGAGGATCATGGGCTACACACAGATGTCCTATGCAGCTCAACTAAAGGATCTCCAGCTCTACTCAGTTGCTTAACACCTACTCAGAGGTGATCTATGCCTGACCTATGCAGCCATTTCAAACCCAGAAGTAATGGACATGCTCCACCTCATAACATCCAAGACCCTTAGAGCTACACACTCCAGGGACTTAAATCTCAGCACAAGAATAAATAGGACATGCTGCAGGGACAGATTCATTACCCAGAGGCTCCCCTCACTCTGGAATTGAATCCCAATTAAAGTTAGACATAGCCCCTCACCAACCCTCTTCCAGCAAAATACAGCCGCATGGATGGGAAATTGAAAATTCACCCCTGGGATCCCCACTGTGTCCCTGCTTGACAGAGGCACAGCAAACTAGCCTTAAAGGGTGCCTTCTGTGACCTACTTTACAGAGGCACAGTAGGCTACTCTACTGGGGAGGTGGACGCCAAATACACTCTGCCTAGGCTTATGAATTCCCTAGGGCAGACAGCTTAGTATTGACCTCTGCACCTATGTTTATGTTCGGGATGCACAATATTTGTTGCTGCTACTGTTTGCAGGTCTTTATTGCCGTACCTTTCCCAGTTTCTATGAACAACTTGTGTAACTGCGTAACATGTTTGATCATGACAGGGTTCCAGTATATTAATATATGTGTCTGTTGTCATTTAACTGTGTGCACAGGGTGGATTGCTGGATCGTGGGAGGTTCCTGGCTTAACACATACAACTGCCAGATATGTGTGACTGACTGCTATACTCAGACATGGCCTAAGTGTGTGAGCATGCCCAGTTCAGGCTTTACATGGTTTGTTGCCTGACATATGTCTCATTTATCCAAGTGTGTGAGCATGCCCAGTGTGACCTTTCCATATGTTATGATCTGGAGTACACTACATTTCTGGTTGTGTGTGAACATGACCAATATTGACATTTATACTGTGTGTGTTGGAAGTCATGTTGTGTTCTTACTGCCAGACTCCTTTGTGTCATAACTCAACAGGGATTATGCTGTGCCTGCAGGGTTTCCATGTGATAGTTTGCAAAGACTTGGCAACATTCTCTCATACTAGCTGAACACTGCAATACTGTCATGGTGTAGTGGTTCAGTACTTTCACTATGGTGCACAGCATCATGGGTTTGAGTCCAATCACTGCTTTAAATGTTCATACTGAGCAGACCAGACTGGTTAAGGGCCAGTTGGGCAACTATGAGCATGTTGCATTTTGTTCAGCTATGGCCTACTTAAACCAGGCTTGTCCGACATTGCTGTGTATTCACCAACTTGGGTGGACATTGCCAAACATTACTGCACATTGACCACAGTTGTACTAGTTGGTGTGTGTGATTCTGTTCATAGGTTCATGTTAGGCCATCTGCCCTAGGGTATTTATAATCCCAGCCAGAGTGTGTTTGGCTTTCAACACACATTTTAAGTGGAGTTTGCCATGACATTTTTCAAGGTTAGTATACTGTGCCTCTGTCTAACAGTGACATAGAAGTGATACCCAGGGTAAACCTACAATCTCCCATCCACTCATCAAGATTCCTCTTGAAAAGAGTCAATGAGGGACTCTGGCTAACCTGGAGTGGGGGTTTACTCAAGAGTGGGGGGAGCCTCTGGGTTATGAATCTGTCACTCCAGCATGTCCTATTTATTTCAGTCCTGAGGTTCAGGTCTCTTGAGCGTGTAGCTTGATGGGATTCTGATTTTCCGAGGTGCAGCATGTCCACTGATTCCAGGTTGGACATGGCTTTATACATCAGACACAGATTGCCTCTGGGCAGGCGGTATGCCACTGAGTGGAGCTGCAGTTTCTTTAACCGGGCAGCGAATGGCATGTGTTTGAGCCCTTTGATCCTCCTGGTGAGGGACTTTTGTGGTCTTTCCAGCTGCTGTAGGTGTCTGATAAGGTACATCCCACAAGAGGAATTGTACTCAATTATGGGCCTGATGAGGGATGAGTTAAGAGGCACGATGACCTCCCCTGATGTAGATGTGAATACCTTCATGATTAGGTGGGCTATATGAAATGTTTTTCTAAACACTTTGGCCACGTGGTTATCGAATGAGAGATTGCTATCAGCTTGGGTCCCCAGGTCCCTTATCACTTCTTCCATACTTAATGGGTTACCACCTATGTGGTAATTTGTGGGCACATAGTTTTTGACAAAGGGGAGGACTATACACTGTTTTGCGTTTAGCTTGAGGACATGGCTCTGGCACCAGTTGTCTGTTTCTATGAGGCCCTTTTGTAGGATGCTTGTGTCAGCTGGAGGGTCGATTATGGCACCCAGTTTGCAGTCATCTGCAAACTTGTTCAACAACAGTCCTTCTGTGTTGGCCTGTACCTCTGAGAAATATATACCAAACAAGGGAGGTCCCAGGACTGAGCCTTGTGGGATGCCACTTGTAGCTGGTTTGGGGTCTGACATGGCTCCAGCATATCTGACCATGTGGGTTCTGTCCTTGAGCCAGTTTGCAACCCATCTAGTGACATAGGGGTTTATATTGAAGCTGGTGATCTTATCTATGATGACCAAGTGGGGTACTGTATGGAAGGCTTTGCGAGGTCCAGGTAGGCTGTGTGGACCACCTTCCCCTCATCAATGGCCTTGGTGACTGTTTCAAATGACTCAACCAGGTTTAAGAGGCAGGATCTGCCCTTAACAAAGCCAAACTGGGTAGGATCCAGTGTCTGTAGGTCCCCAATATGTTTATTTCTGAGGTCCATGATGATCCTTTCCATAGCTTTGCAGACCAAGCTAGTCAGGCTTCTGGGGCAATAGTTTGCAGTATCCATTGAGGCACCACCTTTGTGGAGAGGGACCACTGTTGCTGTACACTGCTCTTTGGGTACATATCCTGTGGTAAGGCTGAGATTGAACAGTGGTTTTATGTTTGTGTTCAATTCTTCTTGGGGTTCATGTTGGACACAGCCCAGGACACCGTCTGGTCCCATTGATACTGTGTGTTTTGCTTTGGAGAGGCTGGCTGTTACCTGAGCATCTGTGATGTCAGGGGGCCAGCACTCTGCTGGGATAGATATTTGCCCTTTTGGTGGGGGGGGGGAGTTTGCACTGAACCTGTCAGCTCAGATGTTGGCAATGTCTGTGGGTTTGGTGTATTGTTTGTCATTTTGGACTACTTCTGAGCATATCTGGGGATTCCCACAAAGGTTCCTACCATAAGTAAAGAATGCCTTGTGATTATCCTTGGTATCCTGTACAATTTTTATCTCAAAGATGGACTTAGACGATCTTATGTGTGGCCATAGTTTTTCAATAATACTGATCAGAGATGCCTTCCCTTTTTGGGATTTTGATCTATCATATAGTAGCTTCCTCCTTGTATTGTATGGTTTGTTTATGGCTGGGGTCCACCAGACAGGATGCCTGGCTTTGGAGGATTGGGTCTTGGTTTTATTTGGGATTGCATGATCCATGCATTCCTGAAGGTGTTCATAGAATGCGTTTATAAAGGGTTATGAGGTCTGGGCCATATTTTCCACAGGCACAGGGGCTGTGAAGGATTCCACCTCAGTTTTGAGGAGTGTGACATTTGCTTTAGTGAATAATTTTCACTGTGTTTTCTGGCCATGGGCTGGGATCGGGATGTGAATATCCAGTGAGATTACTCTCTGGTCTGATCTTACCAGTGAGGGATACACTTCTGGTCTTGGGCATAGAGTCCCCATGTTGGTGATGATCAGGTCCAGTATGTTTTCCCCTGTTGTGGGAGTGGTAGCAAGTTGTTCCATAGCATTTTGGTTTATAAATTCTGGGAACCTTTGGGCTAGGGTGTTGGGGCTAGGGTAATGCTCCCAGTCTATGTTTGGGTAGTTGAAGTCGCCCAATATAATGGTGTTTGGGGAGACCTTCATATTTTCATATGTTCTCCAGTCAGCCAAGTGTGGTTTCTGGGTTTAGGAGGGTGGTCTGTAGCAGGCTATGAACTGGAAGACGGTTTTAGCCACTGGTAGTTGCACATGGATAGTCTCCGATGCTTCATGCTGTGCCACCAACCTGGGGGTGTGGGTATCTTTGAAAAATATTGATACTCACCCTCCTTTTGTAGTTTGTTCCATGTTTTGCAGCTGTAAAGCATGGTATGAGGTGTAACCTGTTAATGCTAGGGTGCTCTTGGGAGCCTTGAACCAGGTTTCTGTTACTGCACAGATATCAACATTCTCCATGCTGCGGAGAGTTTGGAGTGCGTGCATCTTGCAGTTTAGACTTCTGGCATTGAGTAGCATTACTTATAGTTTCTTATCCCTTGTGATACCTATGGAGGTGGGTTTGTGTTTTGAGCCTTACCTAAGAAAGGCACTATGGGGGTGACAAGAGCCTTTGGCAATATCCAAAAGGCCACAGGTGATAGGTGAAATCCATCCCTAGCGAAGCATCATGTCTTGTCGAGCATGTCATCCCAGGCTGACAGGCATTGTATCCCCTTTCACTGACACCAATACTTAAGCCAGTTGTTGTAATTGATCATCTTGTCTTCATATTGTGGCCTCGTGTTTGTTGAGGGTAGGATGATACTCAAGGTCATCAAGTTTGCATATACTACATGGTGGTAAATGCTGTTTAGCACTACCTTACATTGCTTAATACATGGCAATCATGCCTCAGGTGGTGCTGCAGGGCTGCCTATGTCAGATGCACATTCTGCACTCCCTATACATGTTTGGAAACAGGTAGTGTCAAGTTAGGCATCCCTTTTACTATATGTGCGAGTCAGAGAGAGGTATCATTTCCAGGGTTCCTACTGAGCCAGTGTATGTGCTATGCATTGCCTCTTTGCCAAGGCCAAGGCATACTGGGCACGCCTCCTTCTGCCTACTGGGGCAGGCTCAGGTTGTTCCTCCTCTGAGTCACGCTCTGCTTGTGATGGCCTTGGCACTGGTGGGGGTCTGTTGGCCCAGGCCTATGCTGGTCCTGCTGCAGCTGTTTTCGCAGAATCATATTATGTAGCATAGCACATACCATGACAGTTTGGGTACATGTAGTTGGTGAGTATTGCAAGGCTCCACCAGATGTGTCCAGGCAACGGAACCGTGACTTGAGCAACCCAAACACACACTCGATTACATTTCGTGTTTGTGTGTGTGCCTCATTATGGCGTTCCTGTTCAGGTGTGTGTGCATTTCTGATGGGTGTCATCAGCCACGGCTACAGTGCATAGCCAGCATCCCCCACTAAGTGACCATGTGGGATGTCCCCATTGGCAAATGTCTGGTACAGCTGCGTCAGATGCCAGATATGGGAATCATGGTAGCTTCCAGGGCAGCCAGCACACACATATTATGCCCTGGGCATCACACACGACCTGGCAGTTGATGGAGGGGAAGCCCTTGCGGTTAATGTAGGCCCTACCCCGCTTACCGGCTGGTGCTTTGATGCGTATATGCATGCAGTCTATTGCACCCACTACCTCAGGGTATTCTGCTATTTGCTGGAAGAGATGCCTATTGCAGGCCAATACCTCACGGGAATTGGGGAAATATACATGATCACCGACATGTGCTGACATGGCATCCAGGAACTGGTGCAGTACCCTGGATGCTGATGCCTGTGATATCCCCATCATATCACCAGTTGGTCTCTGAAAGATACCTGTTGCTAGTATTCTTAGGCCAACACATACCTTGGTTTCCACGGGGATGGGTTCCCCTCTGTTGGTTCTGTGTGTGAGGCGTGGCCTGCACAGCTCAACAATTTGCTGCAGGAGGTCTCTGTCCATTCTATAGCGCTCCACTATCTCAAGCTCATGTAACCCCTGGTAGGTGACCCTGGGCCTGTACACTCTTCTCCGTCTCCTCACTATGGGTTGTCCGGCAGCATTTGCATTGTCACCACCCTCAGCATGCTGCATATGTCATCTTATAACAGCAATGGCAGCCCCTAGCATTTTTTGTCTGAGTGTAGCTTTTTCAGTTTTCACTTCTAGTAGCTTACTCCAGTGTTGCAGTGTCTCTTGAGAGAAACAAACTGCACTGTTGTTTGCAGAGTTTTAAGTGCTGGGCTGGGCTAGTGTTCTGCCTGTGTAATTGCCTGATTCTGATTGTTTGCACCTGCCAGCTCTACTAGTATTCCCTGGTAGCTTCCTACTATTTGTTGTGCTTCCTTTTTTCTTTCTGTTTCCTCGGGGAGCGACGCTCATACAAGCGGAAACACACTCACAGCAGCTCACACACGTGCACACTTGCTTAGAAAGACTAAAACTTGCTTATTTGGGTTAAAATGCACACACACCAGCACAAACACGCTTACAGGTCTTCCAACAGCCTTATACATGCTTACTCCAGCTTAAACACTCGCACTCACGCTTCCACGCGCGCCCTCTGTCTTACTCGAGTTTACAGGCACGCACACACGTGCATACCCGCTCAGCAAGAAACTTTGGTGATATCCACAGTATACACCTTCCATTTCTTGGCTTTCCCTGGCCTACCTGTTGACACACCTCTTTCCATGATGTCTAACTGACAGCTAACACATGCCACTGTGCTCCAATGAGCTTCACTACTTTCATACATACCCCCCTTGTGATGTCGCCTATCTCCTACTCTGTTCCTCCCCATATCCTACTCCTACACTCCACTGACTGTGCTCATTTGCTATGTAAAAGTGCGATTCACTATCCTAACACTCATTTACATAGGATTGCCTACTAATGCTTGGTTACATGTCTTAGACTGGGCTTCTACCCTTAGCAACCCCTACTTGGTGGCCATGTTGTCTTCAGCCTGCTATTCCCTTACATTGTTCATAGGTTCATAGGTTCATACTAGACTATCTGCCCTAGGGCATTTAAAAGCCTAGCAAGAGTGTGTTTGGCTTTCGCCACCCATTTTAAATTAATTTTGCTATGCCCTTTTTCGAGGTTAGTATACTGTGTCTCTGTCTAACAGTGACACAGAAGTGATACCCAGGGTAAACCTACGATCCCCCATCCACTCATCAAGATTCCTCTTGAAGAGAGTCAATGAGGGACTCTGCCTAACCTGGACTGGGATTTTATTCCAGAGTGAAGGGAGCCTCTGGGTTATGAATCTGTCCCTCCAGCATGTCCTATTTATTTCAGTGCTGAGGTTCAAGTCTCTCAAGCACGTAGCTCGATGGGATTTGGATTTTCTGAGGTGCAGCATGTCCATTAATTCCGGGTTGGACATGGCTTTATACGTCAGGCACAGATCGCCTCTGAGCAGGCGGTATGCCACTGAGTAGAGCTGGAGTTTTTTTAACCGGGCAGCATATGGCATCTGTTTGAGCCCTTTGATCCTCTTGGTGAGTTACTTTTGGGGTCTTTCCAGTTGCTGCAGGTGTCTGGTAAGGTACATCCCAAAAGAGGCATTGTACTCAATTATGGGCCTGATGAGGGATGAGTAAAGAGGCACGATGACCTCCCCTGATCTAGATGTGAATCTCTTCATGATTAGGTGGGCTATATAAAATGTTTGTCTAACCACTTTGGCCACGTGGTTGTCAAATGAAAGATTGCTATCAACTTGGGTCCCCAGGTCCCTAATTACTTCTTCCGTACTTAATGGATTACCACCTATGTGGTAATTTGTGGCCACTTTGTTTTTGCCAAAGGGGATGACTATACACTTTTTGACATTTAGCTTAAGGCCATGGCTCTGGCACCAGTTGTCTGTTTCTATGAGGCCCTTTTGGAGGATGCTTGTGTCGGCTGGAGAGTCGATTATGGTGCCTAGTTTGCAGTCATCTGCGAACTTGGTCAGCCACAGTCCTTCCGTGTTGGCCTGTACCTCCGAGAAATATATACCGAACAAGAGAGGTCCCAGGACTGAGCCATTGTCATTTAACAATTTTCATAAATTCCACGTTTGTGGCTTTTATTGTCTTATTTTATGATTTTTATAGCGCACCCCATTTGCGTGGTGCTGCGCTACACTTAAACATCGGAAATCGCCGAAAAAAAAATTCTTTTTATTTTAATTTTGCATCCGGGAAACTTTCCAATGGGTGTATATTTGGCCATTGGCATGCTTCCTCAACCATATGCAACCTTTATTTGGAGCTGACAAGGCTCCATTGTGCTATTTGCAGAACGGTACTCAGTTGTCAACTGAGTACATTTCTGCAGCTAACACGTCTCCTACTCTGACAGGTTTGTGCTTCCTGGATCTCAAATTTACCTCATTTGCATGCCTTTCAGCTGCAAGTGAGGTAATTTGCATATCCCAGCCCTGTCCGTGTAGGAAACGTTTTAGGAGCTCTCTTACACACCCCTGCAGGCTGTTCCTGGATCGCTCGTCGGACATGATGGCTGCATGGAGCCTTACTCTACTCGTAGACTCCGTGCAACCCATCGTGAATCCGGCCTGTTTTCTTTTGGAACGCTCTCAATAATCATCGTGCTACTTATAGTCAATTTGAACTATTAATACTATCATAGTGCTTATTAAAACAATATAGTATGTTATTTAAGCCTCAGGCTTTTCTTATCTCTATATATACATTTTTGACGTGATTTTTTTTCATTCAAATATTTTGATCTAAATGCTATTTTGTGTAAACTTTTAGGGTTTAATGAATATGAATGTAGTTGATTTTTTCTAGATTGATAGAGATTTTAGAAGAAGGATATCTTGGTAATCTTTATTTATTTTTTAATGTTAGAAAGTGCTATTTTATCACTAGTCATAAGATTTAGTTTTAGCTTATCTATTTCTTCTTGTATATCTATTAACTTCTTATCCAATTTTTTTCTCTTGGATAAGTACCAGTTTTTAACTTTACCATAAAAAACAACTTTTAATGCATCCTGTAAAATCATATCTGAGACTTTGTCATTATTATTTAGTTCTATGAATTGGTTAATTTCATTTAAGACCCATTCTTGAAAGCCTTTTACTTTAATTATGTATGCTGGGATTCTTTAACAAAAGTTTTGTCAGGGCTAAAAGCTATTTTAAATGTAATGGCATTATGATCAGATATGGGACATGAAACGATCAATACTTCATCTATTTTAGAGAGTAAAGATCCAGTTACCAAAACCTTATATATATTTGTCTGGGTACCAAATCTATAGGAGTAAGGGGTAAATTTTAATGAAGAAGATAATGTTATTTCAAATATGTCTTTCAAGTCTCGTGTTTATATAATTGTTTAAATTATTAGCTGTTGAAGACATTTTGAAGGAGTTAGTATTCATGGTATAATTATGAGATAAAATACAGTTAACGTCATTAGCTAACAAAATCTCACCCCTGGAATGTAGAGTTATGATATCTAAATATATTTCTTTACAGTTTTTGTGGCAATGCTACATATCTAATATGTGTTTATAACGGTATAAAAGCATTTTTCCAGTTTTATTAATACCATCCTAAGCATACTGTCTTTATCTGGATAGGAATCTATAATCTCAGGTAACCCTAAAGTTTTTTTCTATAAAATGAGGATACCTCTTCTTTTATATTTAAAGTGAGCTAACCAATACTGAATAGTCTTTTAACAATAATTTAAGTCTTCTAATAATAAGTGGGTTTCTTAAGGAAAGATAATATCAGCCTTATTCAAGGATAAATATTTATCTAGACTACTTCTCTTAATAGGGTTATTTAACCAATTTACATTTAAGGAGAGACACTTGTATACTGGTATTAATCAAAATGAGTTGTGTTAATGACATTTTATCATGATGTTCTGTGCTAATTCTAAAGGAAATCAGAATAGCATTTATTATGGACAAGAGAGTGCTACCTAAGTTAAATACAATGTAAACTAACAGTTCAAAAACCTTCAAAAATGGAACTCGGTATGGATATTCAGCAGACCATCAGGGACAAAGGAAAAGAGGAGCTCCAATAGTGATAGAAGAGGAAAAAAAGATAATAATGGCAGATCTGCGATTGTAGTGGGCTTCTAGCAAGGGATGAGGATTATGCAGGCATGTATTTAAATTCCATCTAAAACTGTGATTATAGAGCTTAAAACATTTTGGGAGAAATAATCACCTTTTAACAGGGAGTATTATTTATAGGTGGGGACTGGAATTTAATTTGCAACAATGAAGATGTATCTGGTGGGCCTAGCAGGGCAAATAAAACAAAAAAGGGAAGCTTGCTGAAGAAATTTATGCAAACATTTGATAAGGAGGATATGATTTCAGTAGCAGAAACTTGGAGAGAGAGAGAGAGAGAAAATTTTGAAATTGTTCCCCAAGGTACAATAATTGGGTTAGATTAGGCAGAAGTAATTTCACAGGAAGAGGTGCATTTACTTGAGAATTTTGACACACATCCAATAACTATTTCTGATCATGTGTCAGTAATTGCTAAGATAAAAATGTAGGATAATGAAGTAAAGATGAGACACTTGCACTTAACCACCTTGCCATTATAAAGGAATTTAAGGAATGGATAGCGGAAATTATTTGGGAGTCTAGAAAGTGATAAAATGAAAGTGGAGTTTAAAAATACGGTATAAATAAACAAAAAAGAGATATGGTTAAGAAGTAATGAGAATTATTTAGGAGACTGACAAAGTTTAAAGTACTACAAAATCAGGGGAATCTCACATAACAAGAAGAGGTGCAATTGCTAAAGAGAAAATAATGGAATATCTTGATACTATGCATGAGTTTAGAAAGACTGCTGTTAAACAATTATTTTTTGATAATAACTCCAGAGCACAAAACCTTTTGTCATAATGACTCAGGCAACAGAAAGTAGAAATGGTTGTTGCCCAACTTAGAGAGCCTATAACAAGGAAAATAACCAGAGATCATGTGGTAGTATTAGAGATATTTTGGAAATTTTACGAAAATTTGTATAAGGTGAGAAGCTGGGAAGTCAAGAAAAAGCACAAATGCAAATACTTATGGAAGACTTAAACATGCCAATGTTAGAGATGGATGAGGCTCAACAGTTAACAGTTAAGATAGGTGGAGATGAGATACAAAAGGTGATGTATAAATAATCTGCAAGAAAGTGTCTAGGAATAGATGGTATTCAAGTGGAAGTTTGGAAGCTAGGAGGGAAGAAAGTGATAATGATCTGGAAGGTTTTGTTTAACAGCACCAGAATCACGTAAAAAAAACGTTGATAGCTGTAATATCTAAAAAGAGTAATGACTCATCAGATCCAGCTTCATTTTATTTTATTTATTTTACGTTTGTTGACCGGGATAGTCTGACTGGATGCATGTCCATTTTCAGCGGAGGCCTGGGGAGAAAAGCTCCAAGGGTAAGCAGATACAGCATTACATAATACCAGCATTACATATTACAAACAGACTATTTACATAGATTACATAAGTAAGCAAGTTAAACAAAGTTCCACAGGCTACAGTTAATCCTGAGCACAAGTCAGGATTAAATTAAATTACACAGTAAACTGGTTAACAGATTTTTAAACATTCTAGAGAGAGTTAGCCAGGCTTGATACATTGACATAGCCAGTTAAGTGACAAATGTTGTTTGAGTCTAGTTTTAAATTGACCTAAGGTGGAAAGTAAGGTAAGATCAGCTGGAAGAGAGTTCCAGGATCTACTTACAGAGTTTGCAAAGAGAGAATCACCGGCTGTGTTATTAATTTTGCTAGTCTGAATTAGTAGTTTGTTAGAGGATCGAAGCGGTCTAGGATTGTTATAGGGGGGTGATAATATTTTTAAGTGCAGGAGTATTGTCTGGATTATAGAGGATTTTATAGGCCATAATCAGTTGGTTATTCTGGATTAGGATGGGTAGTTCAAGCCACCCAAGCTGATTTAGATTGATGCAATGATGTGTTCTAAAAGGCAGCCCAGTGGCAAACCTGGCAATGTGGTTTTAGCAAACTGAGAGTTTGTTAAGGACAATCTTGTTTAAATTCGAGAGTAGAGGGGATGCATACAGAAGGGTTGAAAGAAGGTGAGAGTGAGCTATGGCAATTTTAGCTGGAGGGGTTAGGAAGGCTTTTATTCTGCAAAGTGACCCTAGTTTTTTTATTGATTGTTTTGATAGTTTGGTTAACATGTAGGTCAAATTTTAGATTATTGTCTATGATGACACCTAATAGTTTTGTAGATGGGTCAGGGGAGATTATTGTGCCATCATTTGATTTTATGGTAAAGGTGAAAGCGGTAGACCTATGTGTTGGTGAAAATACAGGAACATTTCAAATTTAAACCTTGATTATAAGCTGTTTATGTCTGTAATGACTAACAGAATGGAAAAGGTGTTGCCAAAACTGATAGATGTGGATGAGTGTGGTTTTGTACAGGGGAGGCAAATATCTGATGACATAAATAGAGCAATGATGATCCAGAGGGAAGTAGAATGTAAGAAAATGACACTGTTGTTGTGGGGTCTTGATTCAGAGAAAGCATTTAAGAGAGTAAGCTGAGATGAGTAGGGCAATGGAAGCATTTGCATTTTGTGATAGAATAATAAGGTTAATTAGGAAGATATTTAAGTAACCAGAGGCAGAAATCAGAGTGGGATTTTTTCCTCTCTGATAAGTTGTGTCTGAAGAGAGGAAACAGACAGGGTGTTCTCTTCGGTTACCTATCAAAACATCTACTCTTCATAACATCTAAACTCAAAACATCAAGACCATAATATCTAAACTTCAAAACATCTAAAACTCATAACATCAAATCTCAAAACATTGAAAACTACAAAGGAAATATAAATAACACCCCACGCACTGTTTGCTACATTTATGCAGGGGGGCAAGCCCCCCTACACCACACAAGTGGGGGTCCACCCCACACCCCCCGTAAATTAAATATAACAACTCCAAGGTCGCACTACAGTAACCCCAGTGTAGTGCGACCTTAGAGTTGGTATATTTAATTTACGGGGGGTGTGGGGGGAGCTTGCCCTTCTGCATAAACATAGTAAAAACTCTGTGGGATGTTAGTTATAGTTGCTTTGTAGCTTTCAATGTTTTGAGATTCGATGTTGTGAGTTCTAGATGTTTTGAAGTTTAGATGTTATGGTCTTGATGTTTTGAGTTTAGCTGTTATGAAGAGTAGATGTTTTGATAGGTAACCATTCTCTTCCTCCTTTGTTATTTGTGCTACATTTAGAACAATTGCAAAGAAAATAAGGGACTCAGAAATTCAAGGCTATAATTGTTACATTATTCAAGACAAGCTGGCTTTATTAGCAGATGATATTATTTTGTATCTGAAAGAACCACAAAAGAACATCTGAGTGTTGTGGTACGTTCTGAGACAATTCCATTTTTTTTTAATATGCAATCAATGAAGCTAAAACAAAGGCTGCAGCTGTAAAGTATGTACCCACAAATGAACTGGTTCAGCAATACCAGTATTTACAGTGATTCTGATGCACTGTGATCAATGTTCTGTAAGATGATCACACTTTTGTAGAAGTTTCATTAGGAAAATCATCCAAACCTAAGACAGTAATAGTTTCAAATTAGCTGGGAAAAGAATTATTTAAGAATTACTAGGAATAGTAAAATGCAAAACCAAACAACTGATGCAATGTTTTTGCTAGGTATTCAAGTTCAGACAGAGCACATGGTGCAGAGCTGTGCCACCAAGTTATAGATCATCTGTGGAACTGAGACAGTACTTATTAGTACTTAGTTGGAAACTATGTATCTCATATGCATGGAATATTATTCCACATTCCCTAAAATAATCAAATTGATAGAACAATAAATGTGAGATTTGTTAATGCATTAAAGTGTGGATTTTTGTGCCAGTGGCATAGTTCTCAACTATCCAGATTTTCTTAGAATGTCCAGATTTTGTCCCATATATTTGATCCATTCCTCATAAAATTTGTGGTTTTCTGAAAATCACTGAGGATGGTAGTTATTAAATAATGAAATACATTTGAATTTTTGACATCATATCCTTCATAAAATGCTTGATAACAAAAAATCATGTTATTATAGCAACTTACTAAGTTTACAAGAGCAATATTTTTGCTTGCTTCTCGGCACGCCAAGGTTTTAATAAATTTGTATTCAGCATTCGGCATCCTAGAAATCACTCCTACTGATGAAAGGGGAGGACACTGTGAAAACTTTTTAGAATATAAAGAGATAAAATGACAACTTACGTTAAATGTTGCCAACTTCCCAGGATTCAACGAACCTACTTCTATTACACCTGCATTGAAGATAAAGAGTGCAGCACTTTGAACTCTGCCACATGTTTTACAAGTTTTTTATGTTTCTTATCAGCTTTTTACAAGCTTTTTTAAAAGTTGTTTCTTAAGTTTCAAATAATATATTTTTTAAGATTGTTATAAAACTTCAGTATGAGGAATCATTATTGGTATGACTAATATATAATTCTTTTTACATATTTATTTCATTTACTGTTTATGTGAGTGGACGGTACTGGTTTCTTTGTTAGGCAACTGAATGACTATTGAGATCACATTACATCCACAGTACACAGATACACATACATCATTCTAAAGCCCTGCACTTGATCTTATAAGTAATCTTATAAGTAAACACTAACTAAAGCACTACACCCTCTTATACTCCTTATAAGTACTTGGCTCCCTATTGGTCCTTTCTGATCAGTCAAAAAACTGTTCCTTATACTGTTCTAGCATGTCCAATGGTCAGTTTTGGGTTTACTGTCCAGTCCAGCTGGTGTATCTGGGTATCTTGAGGCAATGTTACAACTGCCTTATGTACACAGACCACCCTCTCCTCCTCTCATCAAACTAAAATATATGTGAGAGATGCAACAATATAGCCAAACTGGAGGCTGAGCTCTCTCAACCCAGCACTGGCACAGTCAGTCAGGAGGAGAAGGTAACCACACACACCACTATTCCAGTCTCACATAGACCTATCACATCAGCAAACCAAACACATAAACACACAAAAACATACTCGGAGGCTCTAAATATAAATCTGCCAAAACAGCAGAGACCTCCAAAGTAGACATCCAAGCAACCACTACCCCGCAACAATACCCACATATCACATATTTCACAAAGTCAGTGTGCCACACAGCCACAGCCCTTAATGCTAAACAACACACCTAACACACTTGTAATAGGGGACTCTATTGTCAGACACAATGATGTCCCTCTCACCAGACTGAATAAGGAGAAGGTCACTGTAAGCTGCCTGTCGGGTGCCAGGATCCGCCACATAACACAAGCACTCAGGTCACTCCAAAGCAAGTACAAATATGACTCTGTCATTGTCCATGCTGGTGTGAATGACCTGAGATGTACCTCCCTGGACTACATGAAAAGAGACTTAGAGGAGCTCTCTGATCATGTAGCCCAGACTGGTATGACCCTGACCTTGAGTAACATCTAGCCCTCACCAAGAAAGATGCCACAGTATAAAGACAAAATGATAAATTTTAACAATTGGCTAAAGTATTGGTGTCATTCTAAGGGGATTCAGTGTCTGTCAGCCTGGAATGACATGCTTGACAAGTCACGTTGCTTCTCTAGGGACGGCTTGCACCTGTCACCCCTGGGCTTTCGAATACTGGCTAAGGCTCTTGCCACCCCCGTAGTGCCTTTTTTAGGCAAGGCTCAAAAGACAAACCCACCTCCATAGACAACACAAGAAAAAAAAAAAACTAAGGGTAATGCTGCTCAACCCCAGAAGTCTAAACCTCAAGATGCACGCACTTGAGGCTCTCCTCAGTATGGAGAATATTGATATCTGTGCAGTGACAGAGACATGGTTCAAGGCCCCAGAGAGCACCCCAGCACTACCAGGTTATACCTCATACCATGCTTTTTGGCCCCAAAACTCGGACCGAACCACAAAAGGAGGGGGGGGGGTATCCATATTCATCAAAGATACCCATACCTCCAGGTTAGTGGCACTACACGAAGCATCAAGACCATCCATGTACAGTTAACAGTGAGCAAAACTGCCTTTCAGTTTGTAGCTTGCTACAGATCACCCTCCCAAACTCAGGAACCCCACTCGGCTTTCCTGAGAACACTGGAGAATATGAAGGTCTCTCCAAACACAATAATTTTAGGTGACTTCAACTACCCAAACATTGACTGGGGAAACTACTCAAGCCCCAACACCCTTGCCCAACAGTTCCTAGAATTTATAAACTCAAATGCTATGGAACAACTGGTCACCACTCCCACAAGAGGGGATAACATATTGGACCTGGTCATCACCAACATGGGGACTCTATGTTCCACACCAGAGGTATGTCCCTCATTGGTAAGATCAGACCATAAATTAATCTCACTGGACATCCATATCCCATCCCCACCCCCAGCAAAGGAAATCACAGTGAAAAATTTCTCAAAAGCAAATTTCACACTTCTCAAAACCGAGGTGGAATCCTTCAAAGCCACCGGGCCAGTGGAAAATACTGCCCAAACAGCAGAATCCTTTACAAATGCATTCTATGGACATTACAAATGCATTCTATGGACACCTACAGGAATGCATGGATCGTGCTATCCCAAATAAAACCAAGACTCACTCCTTCAAAGGCAGGAGACCAGTCTGATGGACCCCAGCCATAAATAAGCTATACAACAGAAGGAGGAAGCTACTACATAATAGAGCAAAATCCCAAAAAGGGAAGGCACCTCTGATCAGTACTAGCAAGAAACTATGATCCCTCATAAAATTATCTAAGGCCAGCTTCGAAAGAAAAATTGCACAAGACACTAAAGACAATCACAAGGCCTTCTTTAGTTATGTCAGGAATCTCTGGGGCAACTCCCAGATATGCTCTGAGTTAGTACAAAATGACAAAAAATACACTGATCCCACAGACATTGCCAACATCATGGCAGACAGGTTCAGTGCAAACCCCCCCTCCCAAAAGACCAAATGTCTATCCCAACAGAATGTACGCCTCCCTGACATCACAAATGCACAGGTGAGAGCTGCCCTCTCCAAAGCAAAAAACACAGCATCAATGGGACCAGACGGTGTCCCGGGCTGCGTCTTACATGAGCTCCAAGAAGAACTAAACCCTCACATAAAGTCACTGTTCAGTCTCAGCCTTGCTACAGGATATATACCCAAGGAATGGCATACAGCAACAGTGGTCCCGCTCCACAAAGGTGGTGCCACAACGGACCCAGGAAACTATTGCCCTATAAGCCTGACTAGTCTGGTCTGCAAAGCTATGGAGCGTATCATCATGGAACTCATAAACAAGGACATTGGTAACCTCCAGACACTGGATCCCACCCAATTCAGCTTTATTAAGGGCAGATCTTGCCTCTTGAACCTGGTCAACTTCTTTGAAACAGTTACGAAAGCCATAGATGAAGGGAAGGTAGTCCACATGGCCTACCTGGACCTTGCAAAAGCCTTTGACACAATACCGCACTCGGGTATCATAAATAAGCTCACCAGCTTAAATATCAACCCCTATGTCACAAGATGGGTTGCAAACTGGCTCAGGGATAGAACCCACATGGTCAGTATTGCAGGTGCCATGTCAGACTCCAAAGCAGTTACAAGTGGCATTCCACAAGGCTCAGTCCTGGGACCTTGTTCTGTATATACTTCTCTGAGGTACAGGCTAACACGGGAGGACTATGGCTGACCAAGTTCGCAGATGACTGCAAGCTGGGCACCATAATCGACTCTCCGGCTGACACAAGCATCCACCAAAAGGGTCTCACAGAGATGGAAAACTGGTGCCAGAGGCATGGCCTTAAGCTAAAGCAAAAAAGTGCATAGTCATCCCCTTCGGGAAAAACAAAGTGCCCACAAATTACTACATAGGTGGTAATCCATTAAGTACGGAAGAAGTAATTAGGGATTTGGGGACCCAAGTAGACAGAAACCTCTCTTTTGACAATCACGTTGCCAGAGTGGTTAGAAAGACCTTCTATATAGCCCACCTTATCATGAAAGGGTTCACATCTAGAACAAGAGAGGTTATTGTGCCCCTCTACTCATCACTCATCAGGCCCATAATTGAATACAATGCCCCATTTGGGATGTACCTTACCTGACACCTGCAGCAACTGGAGAGGCCCCAAAAGTACCTCACCAAGAGGATCAAGGGACTCAAACAGATGCCCTATGCAGTTCGGCTAAAGAAACTCCAGCTCTACTCAGTTGCTTACCGCCTACTCAGAGGTGATCTATGCCTGACATATAAAGCCATGTCCAACCCAGAATTAATGGACATGCTCCACCTCAGGAAATCCAAATCCCTTAGAGCTACACGCTCCAGGGACTTAAACCTCAGCACAGAAATAAATAAGACATGCTGGAGGGACAGATTCATATCCCAGAGGCTGCCCTCACTCTGGAACAGAATCCCAGTCCATGTTAGGCAGAGCCCCTCACTGACCCTCTTCAAGAGAAATCTTGACAAGTGGATGGGAGATCATAAGTTCACCCCTGGGATCTCTTCTGTGTCCCTGCTAGACAGGGGCACAGTAAACTAACCTTAAAAGGGCTATCTTCTGTGACCTACTCTACAGACGCACAGTAAACTGATCTAAAAGGGTGGCGAAAGCCAAACACACTCTGGCTAGGCTTGTAAATGCCCCAGGGCAGATAGCCTAGTATAAACCTATGAACCTATGAACCTATGCTCCTACCAGTTTTCCATGGCAAGTGAACTTTGGTTCCTTAAAGTCATGTGACAACTGGACAATGTTATGTAACAACTGCATTATGTAATGGATTGCTAGTTCTGATAAAGTCCTACCATTAAGGATGAAAGCACTTAACGTTTAACTGTTTTGTTTGAAAGATACATTTCTTGAACAAATTAAAACTATTCTTTTCATTTTAATATGCTCCTTGATGGGCGTTTGTTTCTTAACATCAGCTGAGTGATTTACTAAGACTGGGAGAACACTACATGAGGATTCTTGATTTATTTGGTTGGTACTTGATTTTTGCTGCAAGGACACACACTACTTCTTGTGGTTATTAAATATATAAGGTCCTAGTTTTCAATTCTGAAGCTTCTTTAGGAGAGAAAGTTGATGAATCTGATCAGTGATTTTTGACCGATGCCAGTGTTTGACTGGGAATTAAGTAGGAAATTATAGGTTACTAGGTGAAAGGCCTTGGTGAGATCTAAAAATACTGATCCTCTTGGGTTTTCAGTGTCCATACTGTCAATTGTGTCATCTGTGAGGAAGTAAAGGACAGTCATTATGGTTCTATCAGGCCAGAAATCATGCTGGAGCTATGAGAAGACTGTGTACATGTGCATGTAAGTGGCCTATTGCATGTTTTCTTTTGTGTAGTCTGCTGGGAGTAGGGAGAATTGGGATGGGCCTAAATTCTGAGGGTAACTTTGATGTGGGAGTTTAGAGATGGAGGCAACTGGCACTGTATTGTTGCATAGACAGATGTGATTCATATTGTGAAGCAAGCAATGAGGCTATAAGATCTTTTTACTTTATAATAAATCACAGAAGGAGGTCATCAATGTATTGTGTGACATTATCAGGAAAAATTTGTTCTAGTACAGCATCAACTTTTTTTCCCCTTTATTCTAGTACAGTATAAGGCAGTAGCCATACTTGATCTGTGAGAGAAGTGTGCTGCTATCTGTGTAAGAGGCTAAATCTAAGCTCTATTAAGGTAGTTTGCCAAGGGTAGGGAGAACTGAGATGGATCTAAAGCTTGAGAATGACAGAGGTTTTGGTGGATTTGGGGATGGGAAGAACTAGAGCATAATTCTAATGTCTGGCATGGTAATGTTGCACAGGCAAATATTATAGATGTGGTGGAGTGGAGAGGCTATGTTATCTTTGCACATTATGACAACTGTGGAAGAATGTCAAAAAGGCTTGATAGGTCATCAGAAGGAACATTTTGTAGTAGAGGGCAAAATTCTTTCTTCTTTGTTCCTTCTTCTTCTGGTAAACTAGAAGGGTGAAATAAAAGGTGGTGGTTCAGCAAGGGAGAATGGATGTATGGTTGAGGTAGGGTGGTGTAGTATGAACTCTTTTAGGAGGTTGCTGGAAGTATATGAGCTAGATGATGTAGCAATGGATACAATGGTGTCAGTGTTTGAGTTAAAAGTGATAATATCATTGATTTATTTCTGGAAGCCTTTGGACTGGTTATATGTGAATGTTTGCTGGGCTGGCAGAGCTATAGCCCTGTCTCTTCATATTGCATTTTTGGTTAAATTTTCTAGCAGAATGAATGAATCGGTTTCTAATTTCAGGGCTTGGAGCGTCTTTCTAATGTTGCCAGGCCAAGTTGAAATAGGCTACATTCCAAGTGAATGGAGGACTGCAACATTCATTCCCCTCCACAAGGGTGGACCATCAACCAACCCAGGGGAACTACAGATCCATCAGTCTAGCAAACCTAATATACAAAGCCATGGAATAAATTATCTCAGAAATGATAAACAAGGACACTGGCAAAATACAGACACTAGACCTAATCCAATCAGGCTTTCTTAAGGGAAGGTCATGTTACTTAACTAGGTAGACTTCTTTGAGAGGGCCTACAAGTAAATGGATGAGGGTAAAACAGTCCACACTGTGTATCTTGACCTGGCTAAGCCATTTGATGCAGTATCTTACTGAGGCATTGTTGACGAGCTCTCCAAGCTAAGTGTAATCCATTACATAACTTGCTGTACTGCTGGCTGGCACACAGACAGGACCCAAGACTCAAGAAGTCAGGATCAGTAAGAGCACCTCCACCAAGACACTGGTCACCAGTGGAGAATCCTGAGCCTCCACACTGTGCCTGCTCCTGTCTGGCATCTACTTCTTGGAAGTCAAGGCCTCTGGCTCACCAAGTTCACAGATAACTGGAAATTGGGAGTTATTATAGATCCCCCCTAAGACACAAACGTCTTGCAAATGGGTTTAACACAGACAAATAATTAGTGCAAAAGTCATGGCCTAAAACTCTGTGTCAAAATGGATTATTATTCCCTTTGGGAAACTGTCAACAAAAGTTAATTACGCCAACAATAAAACACCCCTAAGAATCTATCCAGTAGTAAGGGATCTGGGAATATATGTAGACAGCAATCAGCCTGAGACCAACATGTAGCTAAGATAATAAGAAAATCATTCTATGTCACCCAATGTATAGATAAGGGTATGGCATCCAGGTCCAAGGAAGTTAGGGTACCACACTACTCAGGCCTTATCCGACATATCACTGAATACAATGCCTTCTTTTGATATGCATCTAACCAGACATTTGCAACAGTTAGAGTGCCCTCAAAGGTTTCTCACTAACAGAATTTAGGGAATGAATATCCTGTCTTACACAGATGGCCTAAAGGTTCTGTCTTTGTATTCAGTTTCCTACAGGCTGCTGAGAGGGGATATTTGCCTGGCTTGCAGGGCTTTCTCATATTCAGCCCTGATGGATCTATTGCACATGCACAAAGCAAACAGCATCAGAAATGCAAGATCCAGGGATCTGAACTTCACTTGTGACAAAAACAACATACTGGAGAGACAGATATGCTTCCCAAAGGATGCCTGTACTATGGAATAGGCTCCCTATCCATGTAAAACAGAGTTCATCCCTGACCCTATTGAAATAAAACCTTGACAATTGGATGGGGAATCATAAATTTACCCTGGTCTGGCCTCCATGCCTCTTACGGACAGAGGCTGTCAATTAGAAATGTATTATCCTAGCTAACACCCCCGCCTACAAATTCTTAACTACCTGCCCACTAATATGCCCCCTCCCTGTATGATACTTGGGAAGAAAATGGTTTGGAGAGCGTGGCTAGGCTTGTAAGGGCCTTAGTGGTCATTAGCCTAGTAACAACCTATGTATCTATGAACTGTATGTTATTGATTTACTATACAGTGTACACATTTGATATTTCATAATATTAGGTATAGCAATAAATAGATGAAAAGCTGTGCCACTTAATGCTCAAAAACTAACCTATGCCTCTCAAATTCTTTGCTCAAGAATTCTGGACAAATCTAAAAAGAGACACAGGGCTAATATCATGGACATATTTTCAATTTTGCTATTTTAGACTTACAAAGTTGCCAGAATAACATGATTTACATTAGCAGATATTTTATGCAAGATATAAAGGCTGAAACTCAAATACTCGTCATTATTTAGTGACTGTAATCCTGGATGATTTGCTAAAAAAACACCAATTTTATCAGAAACGGGCCAAAAATAAAAGGAAACATTTTGGACATTCTGTGAAATTCTGGGCAGTTGAGAGATATATACTGAACATCCATTTAAAAATAAGGACTTGCATCCCAAATGCTAACACAAAAAACTTCATTTAAAGTAATTAAGCACTTAAATCTCAGAATGGTTACTGTAAGACTTCTTCAAAACAACAATAGAATTAATCAAAGTATATGCATTAAACACATGAAATCATCATACACAGAGCATATAAAGTCCAACAAAAATCAAATAAAACTACACCAAAGAAAGCTATAAATAATAACTGCTTATGTGAAAAGATGGGGTGTGCATACAAACTAAACACTGAAAAACTTGCATTGAAGTTGATTCATTTATTTGGATAAATCTGTGTTAAAACATTCCCCCGGATTTACTATTCCTCTGTGCAGGACTAGCTTAGTCCTGCATGGTGGCAGCCATTTAGGAGTAGGATGGCAGCGCACCATGCATATTAATGAGGCACGCTGCCTGATCTCCTAATCTTACATGGAGCGTGTAAGAGTGCAGAATATATATGCCCCCATGATGAAGAACAGGAGAAAGGGCTAAGAAATGAGCGAGACTGCTTATAGGTGTTCGCATATCCCCACCAACAGTCCCCCCTCATGTACAACCCCACCAACAGTCCCCCTCATGTACAACAGCAAGTATACAGAAATAAAATGAACAAACCCTTTTTTTTTTTTTTTTTTAAATCCGATCAAAGCTAACCATAGGTGCACAGGTGTGCCCATCGCTTAGCTATGGTTAATGCAGCTTAAATGGCTGAAGAGGATAACAAGGAAAATATATGCAAATGAACCAGTATAGCAATAGTGTAGTGGGCAGAGCATTCGCCTTATGAGCAGGCACTCCCAGTTCAAGTCCCACTGCAGCACATTCCATTTTCCATGGCAAAGCACATTATGACTAATATTTATGTTGCATAACCCACTAAATAACATATATTTATGAACTGGAGTACTGCAGTAAATGCACATGTGAGGGGTCAGTATCATAATGAATAAAACACTAGTAAGCAGGTTTAAGCACTAATAAGCAGTAGTAAGCATATTTAAGCAGTAGTAAGCGGGTTTAAGCCCATTTGTGTGGGGGTAAGCAATGGGCTCACAGGTTAAGCAATTTTGAAGCTAACTCTCTGTAAGCATATGTAACCGGAGGTATGCATTGCTTACCCTTGCACAAACCCGCTTACAACTGCTCAAAAGTGCACTAATCACACTGTATCCAATGGCCTTTGTTCTGCCCATCAACAAATTAAACAGCCTTGCAGGTCTTGAACCCAGGACCCCATACATTATAGTCACAGTAGTTAACCACCAAGCCATCACAAAAGTACAGAAGAATGAGGTATAAGCAAACAAGTCTTCACCATAGTAAAATCAAATTGAACCTGTGAAAGGAATCAGTATACAGACATATGTGCCTCAACCCACTACATTACATAAATATGTGAACTGGAGTACAGCAATAAGCCCAGAAGTCAGGTGTAATTGTAATAGAGTTTTGAAGTCCCCAGTAAAACACAATGACCCCATACAGTGTACATACACATGAATCTTGGATACCAGGCATACATATAAGGTATAATGAATAATAAATCAATGCCAAAACAGAAATATAATGCAAAGTCTAATGTAAGCAATGCTAAGCATTGCAGAGGCCAGCTTAAGAAGTGTAAGCAATGTGCAGGCTAGCTAACTCAGTGTGCCCAGAAGTATACCCCTTTAAACAATGCCAACCCTAGGTAAGCAGGTTTGCCCATAGCTTAGCCTTTTTCAAAATTGGCCAATCACAGAAAAGTGTGGGAAATCGGCCCTACTTAAACCCAAGAGGCGGGAATACATCTCATAACTGGTTGTAGCTTCCCCTTGCAGGCACCATGTCAGGAAGGGGAGAAGGTGTACACTTTTGGGTGCAGCGCTGGTGCATCCAGAAGTCCAGAGTCATGGCAGAACTTCTTGTCAAAAACCATGATCAGAGACTGCTGCAGGGCCAGTACCAGGGCTCCCAGTATAAGGCATAGATCTAGAAACATTTCGCCCATGACCTCACCAGTGCCACTGCCATACCCCGAACTGGTGACTAGGTCAGGCATCACTATGTCGGCCTGAAACAGCATAAGGGAGTCCTCTTGGACTAGTGTATCCAAGAGGCTAGAGCAGAAGGGGATGTCCCAGCTGTGTATAAGTATCACCCCACTATGTGTGTAATAATTGCCAGCTCATGCATATCATGGATAGGTATGGCTAAATATTCCTCTCATGTCCCCCACAACTGCAATGGAGTGGGCCACAAACCAGGAGGCCCACGTTAGTCACCTGGAGAGGTTGTGACTCGAGGCAGGTCAGTAATTCTCATGCATTTACTGTCATAGGAAATAAAACTAAAAGTATTAGTAAATTAATTGCCTGTATAAAACCTGTATTGTTCAAGGCAAGTACTGCATACACCGGAGAATATGGCAGGAAGAGTCTCATATAGTTTGTATGTAAATAAAGTGTAATAGTCTGACAATAAAGTTCTAACTGCTGGACTGCATGTGTATACTCTGGTATCATATGGTAATGTAGATTTGCAATCACGTAATAGTACTGTTGTATTAAGCACTGTTACCCACATTGTGCACCATAAATAGAATGTGTAGGAATGCCTGTATATGACTGGTGTAATCCCCAGAGGCCGTTTAGTTCAACTGAGAGACACATAGACAGAAAACAGGGAAAAGGCAGACAACAAAACCTGAATAGCACATGCAACTGAGATGTGAACTGTTATATTTCTAGCTCACACAGCCATGGTTTAAATCCTGGCAGTGGTAGTAATCTGCATACAGAATCATATCGCACAACTGTACTGATATGTCCAGAATGTCCAGTAAAGTGGCCCATATCTGGTGCCTGTCAACCTGACCCCTGTGAAATCCATAGGATGATCCCAGATGTATAGGCAGCAAACAGGAAATACAACTGATTGACACATATCTATGAGAACAACACTGGCACACTAGCAACTCCGCAAAACCATATGAGAGTAAGAAGCCACATATATCCCATTTACACCCCCATATTGTCAAGCTGGAGCCAGAGTGTGTACAGTAACAGAGTGAGATGTATGTGCATATTAGTAATGTGTAATCTGGTATTGTGTGTGGCAACATTCAGGGAGTGCTAACAAACAGTTCTCCTACAGGTCTGTCGGATACCAGCACTGTGCCCAGAAATACAAGAATGGTACCCTGTACTGGTACTGTTTACATTGGTATTGTATGGCATTGTGACTGATGCAGTTACTCTGAATAATGAGGTAGTAGTCATCACTGTTGCCCACACTGTCCTACACAATATAACTGTCTAGAATATCTGTATAAGAGTGTTGTAATACAAGGTCAGAATGCCAAAGTACAGGAGAATTATAAGCCAGAAAGCAGATAGGAGATATACAGCAATATCTATGTAGCACACACAACTCTGATGGACAGTCTGTAAGTTGTAGCAGACACAGCCATGGTCTGAATCATGGGAGTCGAAGTAGGCTGCATACAGAATCATACCCCACTACTGTACAGATAAGACCATGATGTCCAGAATATGGGCCCGTATCTGCTGCCTGTCCCCCTGTCCCCCTGGGAAGTCTGTGGGATGATCCCAGATGTTTAGACAGCCAACAGGGAATACAAGTGATTGTCAAATATCTATGAGAACAAACCTGTCACTGTAGCAACTCCTGAAAGTGTAAGGAGAGTAATAAGCCAAGTATGTCCTATCTACACCCCCCATGTTGTCATGCTGTGACCAGAGTGTGTATAGTAACAGCTGGAGATGTATGTGCATAATACTAATGTGTAATCTGGAACTTTGTGTGGCAATAATCAGGTAGCGCTAACAATCATTGCTCCCACAGGTACTTCGGATACAAACACTGTGCCGAGAAATAAAACCCTTCATATCCTGTACTGGTACTGTTTACTCTGGTATTGTAGGGAATAGTGAGTGTTGCAGTTTCTCTGAATAATAAAGTATCACTGATCACCATCACTCACACTGTGCTACATAATATAACTGTGTAGGAAAGCATGTATATGTGTGTGTCAAGTCAACAAAGGTTGAAGAGGGCAATAGTCTAGATATGTCCTGGTACACATGCATGTGGTCAAGACATGACCAGAGTCTGTGCAGAAAGAGTTGGATAGCTATGTGCACAACATCAACCTGGAATCTAGGAGTATGTGTAGAAACAGTTAGTGTTAACAAACATTTCCTCCACAGGTATACCAGGTAAGAGGTGTGTACTGCAGGTAAAACCAGTTCATGTATAACAATGACAACAGCCAAATCACTGTCTATACTAAGGCTGTAGGGTAGTGTAGTAATAATTGTAAGGTACAGATAACAGCACTGACTAGGAAAGTAATGTGGACTACAGGAATATACTAGTTGTTAATTGACCCCCCCCCCATCTCCAACAATAAACTACATACCCACCCCAACCGGTATGCAATGTCTCCAGTGTTCTGATTATGCCATATTGGTTAATAAATATTTATATTTGTTTCCATACATATGCGTTATTGAATTATTCCAACATTGGTGGCATGGTGCCATCAATGTATCTGCATGCTGTTTTTATTACCACTGTGGTCCCATATATGCATGTGTTCTGTTTGCTATGCAACTGTCCCATATCTGGTGTCTGGGTTAATGGGAATATCTATGCATTCTGTTATACCTAACCCTGGATTTTGTTGTCGATTACTAACCCACATATGCTGATAAAATCTAAACACTATAGCACATTTGGGAAGGCCGGTCCCAGTGGACCCACCTGTCCCACCTCAGCTGGACGTGGCACCAGGCACCAGCATGTCTGGGGCCCAACCCGGGATCTCCTCATCCGTTGGTCCTGCACCACTTTCAGGTGGAACCACCTTAGGGGATGGGGCTCACCCCCTCCTGGGAGCGGGAGCGGACAGGTACCTGTCACCTGTCACCAGGTCCGGGTCGTGGTGCACAGAGAGCTCAACCAGCAGTTTGGTGATGATCTATGCCAGCTTGAGGGCTGCATGTCATGACTAGAGTGTTAGTCTGGCTCTGCAACTCAGCCCCCAGCACAGCCACCATCAGGGCTGTGAAGGTGCAGTGGTGACTGCCCATGGGTGGGGACCTCAGTCCCACTGTTTCCTCTAGGGGGATCATGGGCTTCCGATTTCCCAACACTCCTCCCCATCAAGGTGTTTACCCCCACATGTCATATACTGACCCTGTATGCATCTTGTTTGTCTTGTCTGTTAACCTACCCAACCTACCTCCCCACATATACATACTACCCCTCCCCAACATCCCACTCTCACCTTAAAAAAAATAAAAAAGGGAAATCTGTTCCTCAAAAAAAATCATGCCCCATACATAGCTGTCCATTTCGCACACATGCCCACTGGACACATGTAATCAGGTCTAATTGGCATTATTGTTGTCCTCACCCCTCTGTCAGTGGTTTGAATGTCCAAATCTACCTCCAAATTCATTGTATATACACAGCTGTTGCTGTAAAAGAAATGGGCAGCTATGGACCTTCCCTACACCCTTACTGCAGATCCTTAGCTATTTTTCCTACTGTCTTTCCCTCTTTGTGCCCCTTTTTCACCACTTTCCTTTCAACCCTTTTTTCTTTTCTTTTAAAGAAATTAGCACGGGGGTAAGCAGGAGTAAGCACTTTTAAGCAGCAGTAAGTGCGTTTAAGCCTGTTTGCGTGGGGGTAATCAATGCCTACACAGGTACAGCTATTTGCAGAAAAATATACCAGGCATCCACCAAAGCTGAAATCCACTTTTTATTAAACAGCACGTAAGAAAGGATAATCGCTTTCACACATATTGTGCTTCTTCAGATACATTAAAAAACACCTCATACAACTCCAGTTTATATGGTAAAACACTAATTAATGAACCAATTAAAAGCACTCATTATTCATTGATGAATGCTACGTTTTTTAAGAATAGGCTTTAAAGGCACAGCTGCAGTAATACCAGGCAGTTTATCTGCCTGCAATCTAACAATCCATTTAATCTCAGCAATTTCCAATCTATTATTAAAATCACCACCCCTTATATCCATATGCACAAGTTGTAGAACATTAAACATAAAACAATGTCCTGGTTTCAAAGATATATGCTTGGGTAAGTCATTCAGTATATTCATACGCCTTATATCCCCTAAATGTTGTAAAATGCGTACTTTCAGCATCCTAATTGTTTTGCCTACATAAAATGTGGTAAAAATACTTACACCTTGCCAAGTATATGTGACCTTTAGATTTACAATCTGTATAAAAACAAGGTCTAAACATATAATACAGGGTGGGATGCTTAAATTCATTCTCCGTAAAGATATAGCCACAGGCTTTACAAGCTCTGCAAGGAAAAGTGCCAGTATGTTGAGATAAAATAGTAGGAATAGAAGTAGTTTTATAACAGAGCTGTCTCTAGTGACATATGATTCTTAAAGGTATAACTCAGTTTATCACCTACAATATCCTTGATCTTGTCATCAGACAAAAGCACTGGCCAATATTTTTTGACAGTCTCCCATACTTGTTGTATGTTGTTACAATAAGTCTTGTACGATTAGGTATCCCCCCCCCACAGTCAAACACGTCTGCCTGCAATACATTGCCAACTGTTGCAGCCCTGATACCCAGGACCTGACACAACATGGGCACAAGATGTTAACAATACTCCATCCCACCTGTATGATGTCAGGCTGGTATCAGTAACATCATGCAGTACAGTCTGGCTCTCATAGGGAATGTACAATGTGGTAGCAATCAACATCCCTAGGACACATATACACAGACACATATATGCAGATACAGATATACACACACACACACACACACACACATATATATATATATATATATATATATACATACATATATATATGTATATATATATATATATATATATATATATATATATATATATATATATATATATATATACATATATATGTAACTACACATACACATGCAGAGATACGTATAGTAAGATACATATGTAGAAGGTGCACACAATATGGAACAGCCACTATTCCTACAGTTACCACCTTACCAACTGGAGACTGTATGAGTCACCCATACAAATGACAATCTTTGCCTGCAACATATACCCACAGAGAGATAAAAGGATATAACACCACACACAGGTTTGCATAAATGGGAAAGTTGTATGTGTGTACTATTACAATTATATATGCCATATCATATAGCTGTTTAGACATGGACATCCATATAAACTGAGTAATGCAACTGTGAAACAGTTATACTAATACAGTAGCCTGGAAATGTTAACAAATGTTGCTGTCCAGGCCAAGGCCATCAAGTAGTACAATTGTAAAGACAGACTGGTCCACATGATACCAAACAATCAACAGTAAGTAATGCAGATGTATAGTTCAGCAGCCTATATCTACACTCTGTAGACAATCCCTAGGGGGTAAAGACCTCAGGTGACACACTGGGATGTAACTGTTATATAACAAGGCATAACTGACACCATCACAAGCACACTGACAAACAGAACAGTCTGTATGGCAGGTGGCAGTAGGCCTGCATTTAACCAAGGTGTATTGTATGGTAATGTACATCTATATACCTTAAGGCAGTTCACCCCTAATGGTCTTCAGGATTTTGGGCTTTCAGGATTCTGTAGCGCTCCCATAAACATATATGTATATATAGATATATAGCTATACGTATATGTATATATAGATCTATGTATATATAGCTATATATGTATGCACATCCTATGTGTACAGATATGCCTAGTTATATTGGTATATATGTAGATATCAATAACTATATGTGCATACATATCTATTCTGATATACCTACTACTGTCAATATATATGTAGAAATCCATATGTATATGTGCATATGTATCTCTATCTGTATATGTTTAGACATATATTGCTCTGTATATGTTTATATCTGGGTGTTTAATGTACATCTATGTACATATACATATCCATCTATGTATGTTGATATGTATATGTGTATGCTATATAGATATCTGGATAATTATATGTACATATATCTTCACCATATGTCCTAAACATGGAGTGTAGCCCTACCTCAGCCCGTATAGTCCCAACTTCGTAGTGCAAGGGGATGTCAGGTATGTATAGCAGGTATATTTGTAGACTATTGCTACTGCAATAGGGAGTGTCTTCACAGACATGGTGTGTGTGGGAGGTCACATCTGCATTTAACATGTGCGCCATTGGTTACTGACAGACATCCTAAGGACATCATAGTACAGTACCACTGCTAGCACGTAATGCTCCTGTGGACTACAGCAGAGATAATGGCCAATATATGTGAACAGTCTGACACAATCTGGACAGTCCAGAGGTATACACATAAACCCTCAGTGCAAGACATGTGGACCAATCCTGACATTGTGTATGTTAACAGCCATGTAGATGGGTATAACACGTAACTACTGGTATACATATACCCCCATAGGTTATGCATTCACACATCTCTGTCTGTCCTGCCACATAATAACTGCTGGTACAAAGGTGCCATGGCCACATACTACCCACTAGATATTGGCATACATCTGTAAAGCATCCCACTGCTCTGTCTGACATACATGACTGTTATGGTGGCCCGGCAGCAGTACATCTGGCAAGTATCTGGGCATTACATCTCACTGGGTAAGTACACTAAGCTGCAAGGCATGTAATAAAGCACTGGGCAGGCTACAGGCAGACTGGCTCAACATTGGCCTACATTTCCTATGGGGGAATGCACATGTACCTGCATATATAGCAGGCTCTACAGGCATGTGACAGCACAGAGTAACATACACCTGTGTGAAAGTGCATAACCACAATCAATGTGAACACAGCCACAGCCACATATATGGTGTGCTAGCGTAGTATTACAGTATATGGACTATCTGTTCAACACTAACCTCATATGTGCCACTCACACACTAACTTCACCTATACTGGGCCATTACACAGTGTGGACCAATGCCTGTCTGTGGTATGGGACATGTGTGTGTATGGCCCTACAAACATGTAAGCCGATATGGTAACATACAGTGGAGCAGCATGTAGCATCAGATAGAACAGGACCAAGAACAATGACATCTACCACAGTCTGTACACAGGCCAAGGTACATATTAACAATACACACACTGCAGAAAATCACGATTAGTACGCAGACCTCAGTACTGTACACACAACCACAGAATGTCTAGATTATGTCATTAAATATAACCCCTACTATACATAACATGTGTAGCAGTCTGATATCTCACTGGCTTGTTATCAGATATGATGTCACTAATTATGGTGTACAGCACATATGCACCCCTTACTGACAAGGTTGTGGCTGGAGGAACATACACAGGGCCAATATTGACATGTTGATGTGATAACTTCATACATTTACTGTTGTAACAGGGTTTGTTGCAACATATGTCATATGAGGGATATGAAGTCAGTAACTCTCACGGCTGTCACCATCTACAGACTGCAATCCTCACACTACCTTCTGCAGTTCACAGATAGGTGCTCTTTGGGTAACACTTGCAATAAAAGACACCACGCACTGGCCAGTCTGCAGATGACCCCACAGATGGGTGTTTCCTCATAAACATTGCACTGACATAGCAGGGATTAAAACATGTAGGACAGCCATATTCACACACACCCTGTTAAACCAACATTACTCCAAATGCAGTATAGCAGCACTTACAGTCTGTAGTCAGGTCTGGCACATCCCCCTCCTGTGTGTTGGCCTGTTTCCACAGTGTATGTTTTTAGAGGTAAATCCTCAATACATCTGAGATGCTGTTTGCCAAACAGCAGATCTAGTTCCTGCCCAGAGTGAATGAAAGACCCAACACCAACGTGATGTTCCTAGATATTGGAGTGTGTTTCCATGCACTTGGCTATGGGAATGTTACCACAGCTATTCTACATGCTATCAGCTAGAGGAGGGTTGCAATTCATGCAGAGGCCATCAGCTGATCATGAGCATCACTTAAAATATGCATGCTACTGCCTAACCAAAGCAGGTGTAAGTCTCCACATCCACCAGAGAGAGAGTGAGAGAGGCAGACAGAGGCAAAGAAAAGCCAGGGAGGGTGGCTACTTCCTTGTACAGTCATGTTGCACAGCTAGCACTTGCACCACATAGTCTGTAATGCTGACAGATACCAGTGGCTAGTATCTACAGTGAGTGACGTCTGAACCTCATGTGGTTGTGGCCCTTTGGCTGTGTGCTGGGTGGGACAGGCCTGAATGGCTCCTTGTCAAGTCACTCTCTCCCACACATCTATGTATGTCTACTTCTGGCTTATTATAGTTTGTTGTCTTTAGATATATATCTGTATTCCTGTCCAGAGTGTGTGCAAAGCATGAGTGGTGCATACTGAGGAATGTCTGCACTAACATCTGCGACTGCCAGATATGTCTGGTCCACTGGTGTATGCAGACATGGCCTTCATTTCTTTAAGTGTGTGAGCATACCCAGTATGCCCGTCTGTATTGAATGTGTGGAATGAGTCCAGGTAGTTTGTACTGCAGTCCAGACCTTTGTGTTGTACACCTACAGGTAGCATACTGTTTCTGCAGGGTATCCATCGATCATTTGGCAATACGGGGACAAACTGTGCAAAGGATATTGTGTACTGTAGGTGATTGTGCCTGTGTTGCTTCAGCTGCATGGTACTGCTGTTAGCAGAGATATTCAGACGTGTACTGTTATACACAGTGATGTTTTCTGTCCTCATGTACTGTCAGGTGGATATTCTTGCTCACAGTAATGTCTTGGGGGACAAGGGTGACTGCAGCTGTGTCCGGTATCGAGAGAAGACACCTATGTATTCATGGTAAGTTATGCCATTCTGGAAGGGGATCTGCAGACATTTGATGCTGGGTTTGTGTATCTGATTCAGCGCCTTGGTACAGTGCTGGGCAGAGGATACCATACTTGTACGCCCATCAATATGACAGTATGGGCTTATCTTGCTATGACAATGCCTCACAGCTGTACATATTTGCACAGGTTAGCCTGGGGCAGGGGCCATGGGTCAGAACATTTACCCTGCTGTGGTGTATGGGCAGGTATGTAGCCACCCATGTATGTGTTTGCAGCCAGGGATAGTGTGTGCACACAGCTTGGTGTTGGACCCTGCACATTCCATGCTGCCCATGCTCCCCCCCCCTGTTATTCTAACCTCTTCCATGCATTATGCATGTATTCTCTGATACTTTCCCTAAGGGTATCACCCCATCACAGGTGTTTGTTAGTGTTGGTCCACAGTTCATGCAGTGGGACATGGTGGACATGTTACTGTGGTTTGTCCATATGGCCTTGCACATGGCTTATGTGAAGTGTGTTATGTTGTTATTTGGGTGTCCATGACATAACATGCATTGGCAGTACATGTGAGACACAGGCCTTTGGCAGATGCCTGTGGGGCATTAGGTGTTGCTGCATGCCAGATGTGGCAGGTCATTGCATTCTGTCAATCCTACAGTCCCAGACCACCATACAGTATATTCCCCTGAGGTGACAGGGTAGGTGTGATAGGTGTTCATGCCAATGCCTCCTAATAGTCTTGCTCAGGTGGTGTGGATGGTGGCAGGGTGCTACTTATAGTTAGGGACATACCTGCATGAGACACCTGCACTACATGCTGCAGTCTTCCACTATTGCCATATACAGGTGGAGTCTTACTGTACCCATTCCCCACAGCAGGGATATGACCAGAGAGGTGCCTCTGGGTGGTGTTTGCATGAGATGGGTGCATGTGTGCTATGGACACTACTTGCATCTGACACACAGCTATGCATTGGGCATTCCAGTTATGCATGCATGTGCAGGTACATCAGCTTTTTCCCAATCCATCAGTCCTACCTCCTTTGTGATATGTTAGTGTTTGGGCAGACAACACCAGTATCCCCTACTACAGGACCAGATAATGTGATGCATTATGTATGTACTTTTCCAAGGGTGTGTCCATTTCACAGTGACACAATATATACCATATGTCTGGCGTACTTTCCCCTGTGTACTGCTTGTATATCTAGCTCAACAGCCATGCTATGTCAGTCTTTCAGATGGTGACACATATTACCACCATACATTTGCAATGGCTTACTGCTAGCTTGTGTTATACTGCTAGGTATTGTGTATAGTACTGCAGTTGTGAGGACTTTTCCCTGTCATCAGTGGTAGTGGACAATGGCCACCAGGCTTACCTCAACATGCATACATAACGACCACTCTCACACGATATGAAATGCACACCAACCTAACACACTCACATACCTGCATATTGTGCAGATGCCACAACCTATCCTGCACTTTGGCCACCTCTGTGCATCTGTGCTCCACTGGTATTATACCTACACATACATGTTACTGCATTTCTACATAGAGTTGTGGGGGGGCACACCTGACTGTTACGACGTGTGCCCATCAGATTGGGGGGAACACCAGACCATTAATACATAATTAAGAAGGTTTGGGGGAGCACACCTGACTGTTTCTGCATTCATACACAGGCTTGGGGGTGGCACACCTGACTATTTCTACATTTCTACACAGAACTGGGGGGCACACCTGACTATTTTTACATTTCTACACAGGACTGGAGGGGGGGCACACCTGACTGTTGCTACATTTCTACACAGGATTGGGGGGGGACACTGATTGTTATTACATTACTATGTAGGATGGGGGGGCACACCTGAAACTTGCACACATTTGCTATGACTGTACTGGTTTATCAGGTACTCCATTTCATTCTGTATTCTAACCTATAATGCTGACTAGAGGCATATCAGTGTACTACAGATCTTAGCTTTGATTGACCTACATATTAAGTTCTGACTTCCTACCCTTCAGAACTAATGTCCCACTGCCTGACCTGCTGTAGTCTGTCTGTGTAGGCCTGGGAGGGAGGTTACCCATAGGCATCATTCAGAGGCCATAGCACAGCCTTTGTTTGTGTTTGTCTACACCTGTCCTGCTGGCTGTGACTGTTGTTGAGTATGTGAACCCCCCTGACTGGCATGTGTGAGTCACTTACCTTGTGGGTGTCCCAGTATTGAGGGTGGTGCTGCAGGGCTGCCTAGATCGGATGCACATAGTACACTCCCTATACATGGCTGAGCACAGGTAGTGTCATGTTTGGTATCCCTTTTACTGTATATGAGAATCAGAGAGAGGTGTTATTCCCTGGGTCCCTGCTGTGTCAGTGTATGTGCTATGCATTGCCTCTTTGCCAAGGCATACTGGGCATGCCTCCTTCTGCCTACTGGGGCAGGCTCAGGTTGTTCCTCCTCTGAGTCACTCTGTGCCTGTGCAGGCCTTTGCAATGGTGTGGGACTGTGTGGCCCTGCCCCATACTGTTCCTGCTGCAGCTGTTTCTGAAGGATCATATTGCGTAGCATGGCATATATGATGACAATTTGGGTACATGTAGCTGGTGAGTACGGCAAGGCTCCACCGGATGTGTCCAGGCACCGGAACCATGACTTGAGCATCCCAAACACATGCTCTACTATAATTCTGGTCTGTGCGTGTGCCTTATTATGGAGTTCTTGTTCGGGTTTGTGTGCATTTCTGATGGGTGTCATCAGTCACGGCTCCAGAGCGTATCCAGCATCCCCCACTAGATGACCATGAGGGATGTCTGCATTGGCAAATTTCTGGTACAGCTGCTTCAGATGCCAGATGTGGGAATAGTGATAGCTTCCAGGGCAGCCAGCACACACATTCATTATTATGCCCTGGGTTGATGTAGACCCTACTCCGCTCACCAGGTGGTACGTTGATGCATATGTGCATGCAGTCTATAGCACCCACTACCTCAGGGTATTCTGCTATTTGGTGGAACAGTTGCATATTGCTGGCCAACGCCTCACGGGTGTTGGGGAAATATACGTGCTCACCGACATGTGCTGACATGGCATCCAGGAACCAGTGAAGTACCCTGGATGCTGATGCCTGTGAGATCCCCATCATATCCCCAGTTGGCCTTAGAAGGTACCTGTAGCTAGTATTTTTAGGCCTACACATACCTTAGTATCCACTGGGATGGGTTCCCCTCTATTAGTTCTGTGTGTCAGGCGTGGCTGTCACAGATCAACAATTTGCTGTAGGAGGTCCTTGGCAACCCTATAGTGCTCTACTATCTTCAGCTCATGTATGACCTGGTAGGTTACCATGGGTCTGTACACTCTTCTCTGTCTCCTCACTGTGGGTTGGTCGACAGCATTCACATCCTCACCACCTTCAGCCTCTTCCACAAGTTGTTTTATGATAGCTATTGCAGCCTCTATCATTTTGTTGTCTTGTTTGTTAAAAAATCCCTGCTTGTATACACCAGTGGTGTAGAGTGTGGGAAAACCAGAAGGAAAAGTGTTTGCATAGTTTATAGTAGTGTTCTGGGCTGGGCTGGTCTGCTGCCTGTGTAACTGGCTGATTCTGATACATTTCACCTGCCAGCTATGCTAGTTTTACTAGATTACCTTCCTACTGCTGTTTTCCCTTCCCATTGCCTTCCTTTTTAAGCTGGGGGTACAGCGGGCAAACAAAATGCTCAAATGTGCAGAGATGCTATTTCCTGGTTTAACTTTTTTTTCCCTTTAAAACCCGGTGCGCAGCACACACACCCACTTAGGCAATATAATGCATGTTAGGCAGACTCAGACACACCCCCTTGCTTAGCTGTGCTTAGCTAGGAGCAAACCTGAGCCACAGGGCTCCAATCCACTTACAGTATGCCTAACACACCCCCCTATGATGTCAGCTAACTCATAGGCTTGCACCAAGCTATTCCTGCTCCTACACTGTTGGACCTGACTAGCTTGCTGGGGGAAACTGGGATTCACTATCATTCCCCTCATTTGCATAGGATTGCCTGCTAATGTATAGTTACATGTCTCACACTGAGCCTCCCCCCTTAGCAACCAGTACTCACTGGCAAGGGAGCCCGCAGGATTTTTTGCAGGAAGGGGTGCAAACCCAGAGCCCCGCCCACACAACCCCACCCCCTCAGCCCACACAGCCCCACCCCACCCCCACCCACGCAGCCCCACCCCTACGCAGCAATTACAGGGTCCCATTACTTGGCTATTTCTCCCCAGTTGCAATAAACACTGTTCAAAATTCTCAGTGTGGATACTGTTTTATACTTCACTTCTACAATGATTGCATATATCTAGATTTAATTAGGAATCTGTGATGCTTTTTTACATACCCCATGTTACCATGAACATTGCAACTAACTCAAGGGAAATTTCAGCTGGCAGCCCTTTTGAATTCTGATTAAAAAGGCTTGGCTGTTCAGTTCTCTATACTGGAATAATTTCTCATTCATTGCTAATAATCATTTTATTTACTTGGGTGCTAACAGAGTTTTCCTTTTTCCTTTTTACCTACCATAAAGACAAGGCATTTGTTTTATCTCAAAATACTTCCCCTTATTTATTTATAAGTGACTTTGAACCAACTACTGGGGACTAGTTTTCATTAGCTCAGTATTTCTCATATAGGACACTAAACTGAGTCCCATGAGCTTGTTCAGATTAAACAGATTTAAACAGATTAGTTTATAACACTAGTGTTCTTTGGCTTCCAAGATTAGCTCTCAGTAACACATGTTGCTGTTTAAATAAAAGTTGGCATTCTGTGCTCTGAATGCAAGATGCATTATAGCTGTATTTAACATACTGTGGGCAGTCACTAAATTATGTATATCTTTTAATTAATGCTTAATCGAGCATTTCTTCATAACCCCAACTTTGACACCGTTTCAAATCATCACTTCATCATTTTAAAGATAATTCCAATAGCCCTAATATATGCACATTATTAATTATTTTTTCAAGATTAGTTTTACTGAGTGGGCAAGGGAAATGGTTGACCCTTATTTATATGAAACTGGGTCTGCATTATCAGTGATGTGAACAACTTCACTATATGCTTAACTAAAAGCTTCAGATCTTTTTTCTTGACACATCCATTACAGTATCCTTCCTGTTACTGTGATAAACAAGAGTAGCCATGCATAAGAAGTGTACATATTTATACATAGGATTATAATATATACAGATTGCATTAATTATAATAATTTAATTATATCCCTTCTATAATACAGCACCACTTGTTAGACTGTTTTAAATTTATAGTTTTGAACGTTTTTCCAGCAAGCAATGAAACAAAACATATGAACCAATAATGGCAAACTGCCCAGTTCAGAGCATTTCAACCATAAAAGGCCACTCAAACTTCTGTCATTACAATCCACCAATATCAGTCAATGTGCACAATCTCTGCAGAAGTAAAATCATCTGAATAATTCCACATTAAAGAGATCTGAAACTAATGAAGTTGTTGTTGCTAGAAAATAACTTTATACTTCAGTGTTTCATCTACAAATTCAATGCCTGCTGCCCTTGAAGAATAAATTGCCTACGTTACATTAAAAAAATGGTAAGCTGGTATATTGCAATAGAGAATGGGTTGTAAGCTGAAAAACAAGATCATAGTTATTAGGCGTCTCATCCAAAGGAGGACATAGTCAGTACTGCAGCACTCCACCCCCTTAAAATACAAATCTACATGCTGTGGGTGTAGAACCTATAGCCCTCTGCATCAAGATGCAAGTATGCTACCTGCTGTGCTACTAATACTGCTTTAAAATTATATACCACAATATTGATATCATTTGCTAAACAAAACAGTTGCACATTTTAAGCAGACAACATGAGCAGCAGTAAACGTCTTTTCCCTTGAAGCTCACAATTCCTTGAAAATGCACTTGAAAATAAATTCCACCTGCTAACTCTTAATTAGGGTACTTCACTCTCTCTCACACACCTCAACCTCTTAGTGCAAGAAATCTGGACAAAACCCAACATAAATAGGGGCAGATTATAAATATTGCTCACATGAACTTAGAACATTGCTAGAATAACAGGATTTATGTTAGTATGCATTTTTCTAAAGGATATGACATCTAAAACTCAAATGTCTGTCATTATTTAACAACTTCAATCCTTTTTAGGAGGAATATGGGGACAAAATCTGGACATTTTGCTAAAACCTGGACAGCTGAGGGGTATGCTATCTCCTTCTTATACAGACATACAGACACACATACACACTTGGCTATTTTGTCTTCTGCTACTGATTTAAGGTTACAAGTACAACTTCAGAAGCTCCACCAGAGGTTTTCTGCAACTTAGCCCAGCAGCTTAAGCAGTGAACGGAGCAACTTAGCCCAGCAGCTTAAACAGTGAACGGAGCAACTTAGCCCAGCAGCTTAAACAGTGAACGGAGCAACTTAGCCCAGCAGCTTAAACAGTGAACGGAGCAACTTAGCCCAGCAGCTTAAACAGTGAACGGAGCAACTTAGCCCAGCAGCTTAAACAGTGAACGGAGCAACTTAGCCCAGCAGCTTAAACAGTGAATGGAGCAAGCCCAGCAGCAGTTTCATAACAAAAATACATGGCAGTGCTTACAGTGTGACTCTGGCAGCAAGTTTCATAAATAAATGGCAGTCCTTGATGGTATACTTTTGATAATACCTGCATTAACAGTTCTCTGCAAATGTGAAGACCATATTTTCTTTAATACATTCCCATACATGTATACATACTTGCTTCTTTATGCTTTAGTTTTTCAAACTAGCTTGCTGCACAGTGGTAAGTCTAGGCACTAAACGAAAGGGTAAAAAGGTCACACAGACAAATTATTCACTAAACACAGCAAGAGACAGAGCCAAGCTAGAGTTTTCACTACCTGATAAAATTCTTGTAATGCAGGCCCTTAAAATACAAGCAAATGACCCCATAAGGAATTGATGTGTTTCAGCAACGCAGCTTCCGAATGCCCATGACACTTTCCTTTTTCAAAGGCTTAAAAGGTACTTCAAGCCAATAAAGCTAAACTCCGCTAGCTGTGGATTTGTATGGTTTACACTTCTAATTGACCTCATTGGCACAGCATAAGTAGAAAGCTTGGCTACAGTTAAAAAATACATTTTAAACCAAGCTTGACCTCATAAACATCAAGAAGCCTACAAAATATCTCAATTAACATCCAAACCAATGTGTAGAAAGATCATACAAACAACAAGGCAGTAAAAAAACTGCAAGAAAAACTCAACCAAACTGGAATTTCACACTCCTAAGTCTCACATCAGCTTCTCCTATCGCTAATCCTGGCATGTATTAGTTGTTACTGTCTTAGAAATGCTTCAGAAACAATTCAGTCGAGTATAAACTAGCATTTTTATTTGTTTGTTAATTTTTGGGGGAGGAAGACTTTTTTAATGTATGTTGACCTTAATTTGCCAATTAACCTTTTTTGTACAATTTCTGTACTAATTAATGGCATGGTGAAATTCAGCAGTTGGTCTAAATGTTGCAGTAGTAGTTTAAATGAATTTTTACTGTCAAGAGCTAAGCAAGACCGAACTGTAAACATGCTGATGCACCCCTTTTCTAATCCACAATGCTTTGTGACCGCCACCCGCTAGACAAAACTTAATATGCTTATTAATATTTTGACCAAATGCATTTCTCTTAACTATAACATAAACCAAACCACTCTTGCTTTAGGTATTTAACACAACGAAAAAGGTGGATCTAAATTTATTTCCATTTAAAACCAGTACAGCCATGCTGGTAGGATTATAGGCATTGTATAGTCCAGGCAATGCACAAGCATTCATTCTCAGTGGTTATATAGGATTCTTCCCTGGGTTGAAGTATGTAGCTTAATAGGTTGTTTTTCTTCCTCTGACAAAATCTAAGTACAGTTCCCACTTCATAACTGGAAGCATCTTCCCTGACAATGAATTCTGGACTATAATCAGGGCTGGCTAGTACAGGGGTCCTCTCAAAACCTCATTAAACTTTAGAAATGCCTACTAAAACACTGGAGACGAGGCCAACCTTTTTTCTGTTAAAGTTTATCAGGGGAGCAGTCTTATAGCTGTGAACAGTATCCCAGTGTCTCTAGGAATGTCCTCAATTGTTTCTTCCTAGTTGGGGTAAGCCATACTTCAGTAATTTCAACCTTGGAGGTTCTGGCCCAATCATTCTAACACCCACTCTGATACCGAGATAAGATACATCTGCCATACTTATCTGACAATCACTATCCTTGGGAGTCAACCCTGTCTCTTGCAGTATATCCAGCACCTCACCAGCATGCTAAACATATTCTGTCCATGAGCAGCTATAGATGGCAATGTTATCCATGTAAATAAAGGCATAATCTCATGCTCTTATTTGTATGAGCTGTATTAGCCTTTAGGAGTTAGTTGGGAGATTCTTCATTACATAGGGCATTTTTCTGTAAACTTGTTTAATCCAAATCAGTGAAGCATACTGAACTCTCCCTAATTTCAGGTGTCAAAGATACCTGCCAGTAGCCATTAGAGAAGTCAATAGAGGTTTGGTATATTTATCCCCACAACCTTCTGCCTCCTGTCTGGCTCTCCTATATAGTTAACATCACACACTTTTTAAAATGGTGAAATGACTCTCCCTGGCTGCCTGCACATTGATGTGTCTAACAAGAATAAATGCCATCAACTGCTGCACAATAGAATGCTCTCTAGCTCTGGCTGTCTTGCCTTAAATGTGTCTTTGCTGTTCTTGTGTCAGTGGCAAGTAGTCTTGGGCTGTCACAATGAACTTCTGAAGCCCAATATCGAAGTTCTAGATATACTTCACAACAGATTCTATGTGGGAATTGCACTCACCCACCAAATCATCATGAATTATATCCTGAGGGACTTCACTCTGTGATCATGAGGGTGAGAAACCTGCAGACTGGTGGGCACCTTCCCTATAAAGAAAGAGAGTATGAGGCAGGTACTTGTTCCACTGCCTTGTGAACTGGTCTGCAAATGCTCTTAACATGGTCTTCAGTGTAGAGTTAAATCTTTCTATGACACCATTTGTGTGTGGATGGTAGTATATAGATTTTAAATGCGTTACTCATGATGCTTCCACACACATGACAGCATGGCTGACATAACCTTGGCACTACTATCTAAAAGTATTTGTCTCCTTTCACCATAGCTATTAATGCCTTGCCAGTGCAACATGATCCAAAATCTTGGTTAGGGAATGGCTGAATCTGGTTGATAATTACTTCAAAAGCAGATGATAGAAGCTGATGCTGCTTGCATAGAATGAAAAAAGCTTGACTATGGCCCAGGTGACTTAAGTTCAAGGTTTGTGCTTGACAGCATAGTCAGAGAGGATAGTCATGTCCATTTAATGGAAATAGGGGAGTGGGAACACTCAAGGGCACATACATGTGAGTTGATATCCCTGGTGGATACCAGGGGTGCAGTCATTCCAGTCATCCTGCAGCAAGGAGTGAGGAGCAGTTCAGCGCTGATGCCCCTTTTACACTTTATCCATTGGCTGTCACTAGTGGGAGTGCACAGGGGTAGGGCATAACAAAAAGTAGATAGAGGAACATATTTTATGTGGCTGTGGGCACTGTTATGGCAAAGCAGTGAGCACACTTGAAATAAAAGAGATCACTAGGTATAAGTAGAAATGCTTATTTGTACTGAGCATCCTTCTGGATATGTGATGCAATGCAGTGCTCTTCTAACAATGAACCTGTAGCTGCTGTCCAGGATTATCCAGGTTTGATCCTTCATGATTTCCATAAGATAGTCAGCAAAGGCACAATTGTCTAAATCAATTTATGATTCAAATGTTAAGCATGATATGAAGGGGAAGCAAGCAAAACATATGGAAAATTTGCTAAAAATTTGTGACAGAGTTATACAGTGGAATACCATCATTCTGCAATAAAATATTAGTAGAGGTTTAGAAATTAGATCAGAAAGTATGTAGGACTGTCACAGAAGAGGCCAAGGTCTTGTCAAAAGCCCATAATGCACTGGATCTCTTCCTCTCCACATATGTGCACGATGGAGGAAGAATGCTTGGCAAATGTGAACATTTAGTTCAGCTACGTGTGTTTAGAATCTGTGTAAGAGGCTGATTGATGACATTAATCACCACTGATGGGCTGCTAAAATATCTGGGAACAAGACTCCTATGTGTAAGACAGGCTGTTGCTGAGTAGCATGTGACTGGTCTGAGTAGATGGTGGACGTGGTATTACATGATCCTGCTCTGCTAAAATGTCTGGGAACAAGACTCCTACGTGTGAGAGCGGCTGTTGCTGAGTAGCATGTGACCGGTCTGAGTAGATAGTAGACATGTGGTATTACATGATCCTCCTCTGCTAAAATGTCTGGGAACAAGACTCCTACGTGTGAGAGAGGCTGTTGCAGAGTAGCATGTGACTGGTCTGAATAGGTGGTAGACATGTGATATTACATGATCCTGCCAAGACTCGACAAATGCTGGTTAATTTAGTATCTTGATAGCCAGCACTGTCCAGATATATGTTTCTTCACTTTAAGTAGAAAAGAAAAAATTAAATACTAAATGTTGCAGTATGATCTTTATGGATCCAGTCAGAAATAAGTTAAAATGGTGTAGATAAGGTATCTTGAAGGCCAATGCCTGATGACAATATTGCATATTTCCCTTTACAGTCAGTGGTGGAGCATACTATGAAGTCACTATATAAAGTTGCACACTTATACCATGGTGATGTCATAGTATACTCTACCACTGTCTGTAAAGGAAATTGCTAGAAATAATCCATCATGGTTCTCTTATCTAAGCATTGCCATCTCACAATCCTCACTAATTGCTCTTGTGTGCATTACTTTCTTCTCTTTAAAATATAGAAAAAAGCAAACCTAAACAGCTACCTGACTATCACTCAAATACTCACATACAGACAGATAGTGCACAGTCAACTTGGATTTAGGTCAGACCAGGGAATTAGCATAGCTCTTTTTGACATTATCAAATATATCTGCTGTCAACTCAGCTCTGGAAACTGTTGACACTATATTTCTGAATCTATCGAAAGTGTATGATGCTGTATCATACAACAATTTCTTATTATCTTACAAAAGCTTTGGTCTCTCAGACAGTGCAAATAGATGGTTCACAGGTATGTAAATGACAGAACCCAAGTTGTAAAACAGAAAAGTACCACATCAGAATAATGTTCAGTTATTGTCGGAGTCTCACAAGGTTCTGTACTTAATTCATAACTATTTAATATATCTATGAATATTACATCTGATAATATCACCAATCATACCTCTCAACTTCTTAGAGCAAGAAATCTAGACAAAGCCATAAATGAAAGTGGGACAAAGGCACAAAAATAGGGACATTTTTAAAACATTGCTCTTCAAATTTATAAAGTAGATTGAATAACAAGTTTTGCATTAGCATGAATTTTCTGAAGGGTATGAAATCTGAAACTCAAATGCCTGTCATTATTTTCTAACTTCAATTTTTAATGATTTGTTACAAATTTGCCAGAAAAAAAAAAACAAAATTTTTATGAAAAACATACCAAAAACATGAGTCAAAAATCTGAACATTCTGCGAAAATCAGTACAGTTGAGAGAGGTATGTAAGCAATACTATATAATGTGCAGATTATTCCACCATCACAGTTTCCAGTGAATTCCTAAAAATTGTCAATCACCTCTTACAAAATCCTTCTGCACATTTGAATTCCAGTTAAATAGCATACACCTTCTTTTAAATACATCTGTGTTTTTCTCTCCAAAATAACAGTCTGTACTAACATCTCCAACTACACCAAACCTGTTTCATGACTCTATCATTCCTAACAACACACGCTCAATAAATATTACCTGAGTTAATGCCATACTCTTTGGGTAAGTGGACTCAAATTACATGGTCAGTCCTCAACAGTTTCATTAAATTCAACACTTATAGACAAACGGCAATTAGCAAGAACAACCTCACACTAAGCAAATATGCAGGGCAAACATCTGTAACATACAAAGCAGGATTCTTTTCCCACATTCATTTTCCATGCTTCCATCAATGGCCCGTCCTCCTGATTCCCTTCTGTTAAACTTTATGAATCCTACAGCATAATTGCTCCATTTGCTTCTGGACATAAATGTCAACCCCACCACTGTATTTCACTTAAATACATTTACTGGCCTGAGCTCAGCTACTTCCCTACTTCTAAAAATTGATAAAGTGCAAAACTTCAAACTTTAACAATGAATAGATAAAGAGCAAAACTGCAAACTTTAACAATGAATAGATATAGAGCAAAACTGCAAACTTTAACAGATAAAGAGCAAAACTGCAAACTTTAACAGATAAAGAGTTATTCATTGTTACTTCCTTACTTCTACCCAACTCTTCATGGTCCAAAGAATATTATACAAGCCTTAGATGAACATTCTTAGCTAATAATATCACACGAAGAACCCCTCCTTCGTCACTCAGGCTACATGTCATCATGTCCACATAATAATCAATACGTCTGCTGAAATACAGATTAATTAACACAATGTTAAAATCTTTACTTACAAGTACACGGAATACAGAGCAGTAGCACCCATCCCTTTCCTGTGTCACATTAAAGTAATTTTAAAATTGTAACTCCTCACCCTCAGGGAACCTTACTGTGTGCGACTCTCTGGCAGGCTGGCAGCAATAATGTGATTCCCTTCCCGTGCAGGTTTCTGTTTAAAATTCATGTGACGCACGTATGACTGTTGGGTCCTCCTGACTCCTAAAACAGGTCTTTGCAGCTGAACGCACAGAAGACGAAAACAGGTCGCAAACACCTGTTGCGTCTGTGCAACTGGACGGGATGCAAAGGGCGTTCTTAAAGAAGAGCGCCCTTTAAAAAAAAAAAAAAAACTTTATTTTTTAAATTAAAATAAAATCAGCCGGCACAACAGGCTGTGTACTTGCTTTTGATGCAGAAGGTTGTGGGTTCTACTCCCACAAGGGGTAGATGCTGCCGTACTGAGAATGTTCTCCTTGGTGAAGATACTAACTATGAGTTTGTTATCAGTTTGCCATCCATTTCCTCTTGCAATATTATTACTAGCTTATCATTTTTTAATGTAATATAGGCAATTTATTCCTGAGGGGCAACAGACACTTTATTTTTCGATGAAACCATGAAATATAAAGGTGATTGCTAGCAGCAACCGCTTCATTAGTTACAGATTTCTTTAATGTGGAATTATTTAGATGACTGACTTCAGAGATTGTGCATATTTACTGATAATGGACTGTAGAATTGTGCATATTTACTGATAAAGGTGGACTGTAGAATTGTGCATATTTACTGATAATGGTGGACTGTGGAATTGTGTATATTTACTAATAATGGTGGACTGTGGAAGTCTGAGTAGACTTTTTTATGATAAATGTTCTCAACTGGGCAGTTTTGCCATTATGGGTGCATATGGTTTGTTTCATTGCTTACTGGAAAAATGTTCAAAACAAATTTAAAACACCCTGTAACAAGTGTACTGTATTGTACAAGGAATATAATTTTAGTACAATGAGGAAGGTGTATCAAAGAGCACATGTATGTTTCATATGCAAGGAGCCTATGATTCGAAAACAGCCCAAAATTAATCTTTATCTGCCACTGGCAAAATGTATTTTCTTTGAATGTGGGTTTCAATGCTGTTTCAATGAATGTGAGTTTCAAGGGCAGAGAAGTTTTAATGCTCAGTTTTCATTGTGAGACTGCATTGCTTTGTTTAACAGATGACTTAGTGTTTGTGCTGTAAAATACAAAATAAAACTTTCAAATGAAGTCCAACTCATCATAGAAGTAAAGCAGTATGCACATTAGTGTTTATGGTAAATGGAGTGAAATAGCCAAGTATAATGGTTCATTGGAATGGCTGCAGAGGCTCCATTCAACCATTATTTTGTCAGGGGGGAAGGGCAGCAAACTCAGACAGGCCCAGCTGAACTATACCTCCCAACTGTCCAGATTTTCAAAGAATGAATAGATTTTTGCTTCTTATTTTTGGTTTGTTGTTCATAAAATTTGTAGTTTTAATTCCTAAATGATTTGCCAGAAGTCACTCTAAGTTTCAGACTTCATAACCTTCAGAAAAATGCATGTTAAAGTAAGAGCTGTTCTATCAACTGTCTCAATTTATACAAGAGCAATTTTTAGTACTGTTTATATGTGCCCCAATATATTTGGCCTTGTTCAGATTTACTGCATTAACAGGTTGAGAGGTACATGCAAATAAATTGCTTTATAGAATTAGGCATAGCCAACCTCTCAACTGTCCCCAATTTTTGGCTCAAAATGTTGCTCTTCCCCCTTATAATCCCTCCGCAAAATAGCAATTTTGGAAGAAAACATGGAGGGTTTACAATTAAGAAATAACTGTAATAATCAAAGTTATAGATTACTTGAAATGCATGTAGATTCTTTTATATTTTGTCAGCTGCTAAAGGTAGCAGTACTAATATTAAAGTGTCCCTTCTTTGACAGGTAGCAGCTGTATTGTGTGTCTATTTTATATTTTTGCATCACGTTTTTGTCCATTTTTCATAAAATTCTGTTTTTTGGCAAATTAATGACATCACTAAAGACTGAAGTTAGAAAATGACAGACATTTGAGTTTCAGATTTTATACCCTTCAGAAAATTCATACTAATGCAAGACCTATTCTATTATCTTTCTAAGTTTATTAGAGCAATATTTAAAAATTGTCCTTATTGTTGGGCCTTTGTCCCACTTCTGTGTATGGCTTTGTCCAGATTTCTTGCTCTTGAGGTTGAGAGGTATGACAAATGTGTCAGGGCCATCACAGTCAGCCAGAGAGATTTCAAATTGTGACATGCTTGTTGCACCCCACTCCCCATGTAGTGACTCTGGATGTGTCCAAGCAAGGCAAGGAGTAGTTGTATCTACCTTGGATGGGGAGGACACACTGCATAAGTACTACAGTGGCTTTTCATCTGTCCTTGATTTTGCAGAATGGTCTGGTTTCTGTCATATTTTTGTACTGTTGATTTATGCTTATTACTTAAAGTGCCTGTTGCTCTGTGTTTTTAAGTAGCAATGCTTTAATGACCATAAGGTAAGCTTGTCTGAGATCGTAAGATGCAAGTAAGCTTTAATAAGCATACTGTTAAAGAATTGCCAACATTGAAAGCCTTTCTGTTGTTGCCATGCAGAGAATACTTGACTAGATAATGTATAAGCCTTGGGTATTAAAGGACAGGATTCCATTATTTTAAAAAGCTCATTACACTTGTTGGAGACTTCCAGTCATCTCTACAGACTTTACCCGTAAACTAAACAGAATGCCAATCATGTGTGGTCCATAACCTCTACAGTAATCCTTTAAGCAATGTATCTTGAGCTTGTTTCTTGTTTGCTTTTCATTTTTTACTTTTATCATGTTTTCCCCATGAAACAAGTTGTCAGGCAGCAGGTCCTTTTTGGATAAGAAACATTTTTACAAGTGGGGGCATCACATAGATTTCTACTTTCAGCATGTTACTTGGTACTTTAATAAAGCTGAATATATTATAATTAGGACTGCAGTGCAAGGAGAAGTGGTTTGAGTTGAGTGCTTCTGGTTTTTCTTATACTTGATTTTGACTGGCATTCCAGTAATGTATTTAAAAAGTAATTTATTTTTTCATGCCTCACAACCTTTTGTTTCCATCTAGATATTAAGTAAGCTGTCATGCAGCCAATGCATTGAAATATTTTTATTCTTCTACACTTATTTTTGTCTTGATTGGACTTTCATAATGATGGTTTGCCACCCAGGGCAGCGTATTTAATTAAAGTTAGTTTTTTGTGGTTTTGTGCATAGCTCCTCCCCTTTCTGGTTGACCACACCCCTCCCCTTGACCCCACCCATTCAGCTGTCTCCTGCAGCCCCCCTGTGATTTGAAGTCACCAGCCGCCACTGAATCCTGCATGCTGTGCAATGCTTGCAGAATCCGGGGGATTATCAGGGCATTAATTAGTATACAAATTTGATCTTTAAAGAACATTCATATTACCATTAACTCTTGAGTAGGTGCCTGCATCTAGTGTTATTCGGTGGTCAGAAATGAGTATTTTTGAGGAATGTCAAAGTCTCCTCCCCTCGGACTCTTTTTGGCATGATCTTTGACAAAGAATAAAGGTCTTCATAAAATGAATGCAGTTTACTGAATGCCAGCAGGCTGTGTTGCAAATGGAACTGGTGCAGGCAGTATGATTGGTGTTTCTAGATTGGCTGAGATGTGTCATTTTGTTTACAGGTTAAACATATAAGCACACAAATGACAGCATTGCTGTAATTGCCAATGGTTGACTATTAAGTTGGGGAAAAGGAAAAAGAGGAAACAATTGTCCAGATTCCAAAAGACTTGCTCTCAGTGCTAGTGATTTCCATTGGTGTAAGGCCTTTCTATAAACAGACTTGTAGTACAGGCCATATTCCAAAATACCTGCTTCCAGTGAAAGTGGTCACTTACACTGAGAGCAAGTCTTTTGGAACTGGGCCCATTATTTTTGGCAGATTTAAAAAAGAATTCCTACCTTATTCAATAACTAGTTGCATTTGACTTGAATTAAATATGAGGGCAGGCTGGTAGAAAATACAGTTTCAGAAAAGAAGCCTTATTTAAACTCATGAGGTCTTACAGAAAGGGAAAAAAATCTAGTATTAGTGTGATACTGAATGACATTCTTATAATTGAGCCTGGTTTGCTAGCTAAGATATTGGGCGAAAAGTATACAGGAAATATATGTCCTAAAAAGTGATGTGATTTAAGGGATCTATCTCAGATGACTGAGTTTTCAGAAACTCGAAACTCATATGGATGTGACCATATGATTGAGTTTCCGAAACCTTGTACATCAACAGCCTTTCACAAAAGATACTTTTTTTTACATTTATGCAGGTGCCCCCTACACCCGCCTGCAAATTACATATACCAACTCAGAGATTGCACCACAGTGAAGAAAAGGGTAAATTCCAGTTCTTCACTGTACTGCAATCTCCATTCAAAAGCTTCAGGGCCTCCATCATATGTTCTTGGCCATTTGAATTTAGAATTTCTGAAAACCTGATCAACTGATAGGATATGATTTAACATATTGTGTAGATAAATGGTCCCTAATAACAGAATGAGAAACAAAAACGCCTATTAAACCTATCAAACCTCATTCAGCAACAGGAGCAGATGACTTTTTTTTAAACAAATATTATAGATTATAATGTACCATGTCTGACAGTCTTATTTCAGGAATCTCTCAGAATGTTTTTTTCCTACAATTTGAAAGGAGGCTTTAGTGAAACCAATCCTTAAAGGGTGTTCTTCCATGTCATTTCAGGACTATCACCCATTTAGTCTGACTTGTATACTGACTGAGAAAGTACTCTGAGTACATACTATTTGTAACTATATCTGGGAATTTAATATATGGCTTTGACATCTACTATCATGATTTCAGAAAAGCATGTTTATATTTATTCAACCTAATTAGTTTTTATCAGCCAGTTTGGAACAGCTTGGATGTAAGTGTTTCGGTCAATGTAGTATTTTGGACCTTGCTAAGGCATTGAATATGGGGTTTTATATTGAAATACTGAGAATTATGAACAAAATAAAGGTTAACGGTTACACTGTTAGATGAGTTGGAAACTGACTATAAGTTAGAATGTACAAAATAAAAGTTAGAGATGTCTTATCAGTAGTTAAAAAACCTGAAGCAGTGGTGTCTCATGGGTCAGTTCTTGGCCTAGTCTTTTTTATCATTTTTATGGTAGATTTTATAACCATGAGCAATATCTGGGAAAGCAAGTTTGTGCATGACACCAAGACTGGATCAGTAGTTACTAATTTTACTGAAAAATATAATATTCATGGGATTATGGGCAGACTGGATGCTTGGTCAAGGACTAAAAGCATGGAGATTAATGTTAAAAATATAAAGTCCTTCATTTTGAGGATATCCTTATACTTTAAATAATATAATCCTTGATAACACAAATATTGTAAGACATTTGGTATTTAAGATTGATTAAAAAAAGCTTCTATTTGAAGCAAATTTGTTGGAGTTATCAGAAAAATGTTAATGTTCAATAATGGATGTCTTATGTAAATCACTAGAAGGGATGAAAGGCTTCTACTCCCATTTTACAAAACAGTGGTTACACCAAATATTAGTGTGGTGCCTCAGTATGTATTTATGATCTGGCATAGATAAAAAGATTGGAAAGCATACTAAGCTTTTTTTACAAGGCAGATTACAAAAGTTAGGAAATTGGTTACAGGAATAGGCTGGAGAAACTGTGCCTGCTTATGATAAATTACATACTGGTGTGAGGATATTTTATACTAATTTATAAGTGCTTGTTCATTGATATTATGGCAGCTACCTTAGGTATTGAAATTAAAAATCACTTGCTGGTGACTTAGAATAAACAGAAGTGTCTCTGCCAAAAATTGTCTTGAAGAGATCCTTTCATAGTAGGTTAGGTCTGATGTGGAATGCTTTTCTCCTCAAAATTAGAAAGCTTGACAGTTTGCAAGCTTTTAAAAAGGCCTGAACAATTAGATAGGGAACAAACTTTTTGATTAAACACTGATAGGAGGCAGACTGTTTGGAGACCGAAAGATATTAGGCTCAGAGCATGACTGTAGTACACAGTGAACCTTGAGCATTCAAAACTGCATTCATACCAACCTTTTACTGCTATAAGTCTCCAAGACTCTGACATACAAAGGGATGGATAAATCTATTAAAAGGTGTGGGTAAATCTATAATAGTGGCAACATTCACAAGGAAACATAATTTATGATCTATTGCTAACTACACAAGTAATTTTAGAATATTGCTTTCTCAAGAAAATCTTTCAAATGTGCATCCCTTTTATTTAAAAACAGCAGTACTTTACCATACTGCTTATGGAGATCTGGCCTGCTAGTGTGAATATTTAAGTTTTCATGATTGTCTGACCATCTTTATTAAAAAAGACAATAAATGCATTAACAAAAATTTTAATTGACAATATATCAATATTTTACTTTTACTGGCAGCAGTGCAAGCTCCACTCATTTGGAGGGGTAGTATCTATTTGCAGCCCCAAAACCAACATCTGCACATACTTGATTGACACAATTGTCACTAGACCCTCTTTCCATAAACAGGTCTTTAAGCTTCTGTAACTTCAAAATATATTGTCAACAGAAGTCAGTTCAGAGAGACATATAACTTGATTTTTCATCACGTTATTCTTAATGTGCATTGGGTGATTACTGATACCATGCAAATATTCATTAATTAAGGTGAACATTCTAAAAATTCAAGATGAAAATTTACTAGTTTCTCTATCACATCTTACTTTTTCAATTTTATTTGCACATCTGCATCCTGCAGATTGAAAAACACTAGTAGTCACTGATTTTTTTTTATATATTCTGTCTGTTCCAGCTGGCTTCCTTTCTTTAATAAAAAATATTGTCAACAAAGTAAATGTAGAACAAAACCTGCATTAACAACTTAATGTCTCATATAGTTCTTTCCTACTTGTTCACACCCACATTGTTGAATGATGGGACCACTGTGGCTCTGGCCACAAAAAATAACCTGTTAATAAATCTTGATACCAAATAAGAAAAAATGGTAGACTAATTTCTAACAAACAAATAAACCATATAGTTCTGTTTCATTGCTCACTTGTAAAATATGCCTCGTCTCATGTCTGAGTGACAGACGTCTTAGTATCTTCTGTCACATTACTGTATCATTTGAACTATCATGATGTGTGTTAGTTCTCAGTGAATCAGAGAAAAATCTCAACAGAAACAGGGACAAATCCAGGAATAATCATGGACAATCAGGAACACCATTAAAATGTTGGTACAATTAAGTTAAGGCAATTGCAGAATAACAGAATATTAAATAATACATATTTTCTGAAGTAAAAAAAAATCCATAACTCTTATTATTTATTAAGTGTAACTCATCTCCTCTTTTCCAAATGTTACCAGAGGGATAGAGCTAAAATTTAAGTCAAAATCAGGGATGTCTCGGAAAATTAGGGAAAGCTATTCTAATTCTAATATGCATAACCAGTAACATCTCATATCAATGTTTGTCCCCCCTGCTCTCCTTCCATTTAATGGTTGCCTCAAAAATGTCAGTGTTAGTGCACCCTTATTAATAACTTAAAACAGATGCATTAAAATATCTGTCTCTAATAATGCCAACATTAAGACACTCACCCTTTGTCTTTTAGTCTTTCATTTGTGTTTCATTATGTTTGTGCAAAATCTGCATGAAACCGCACCATACATGGTCAAAAAATCCCACCAATTTAGTATAAAAGTGATTGTCCTTAACTATACCATTTGAATATTTAAAAATATTAAAAAATTCTGAGACAAGTGAGTACATATTTGGTCCTTATATCCTAATCATTATCTCATGTCAGACATTTTAACTTATGTATGTGTATAAGTGTTTCAAAGTTAGTGCTAATTGTTTTACTGCTTCCCACACCTCTGTCATTACTTCTATATCTGAACAGGTTAATGGAACTGGCATACTGCTTGGGCTGAGTGTGTCCCTTTGATCTTTTAAGCTGTTAATACTTCAGCATCATTTACAGAAGTCATTATTGCTTTGTACTTTGCAGTCTCATCTGGAATTCTGTGTACTGAAAGTTAGAATAGTGTCCATAAAATGAAAGGGTCAGCTCAGTCTGTGGCTACATGCACAACATGAAATACAGCAGTAAAAACACAACACAACAAATGTACAAATGCACACACACACACACACACACACACACACACACACACACACACACACACACACACACACACCCGCACCCACACCCACACACACACACACACACACACACACACACACGGACGCGCACACACACGGACGCGCACACACACGCGCACACACATGTAATACAGACAGATCAATCATTAAGCCGGCATTTAAAAACAAAAAATATATTTGCCCTGTAATGCTAATACAGAAATGTTATTAAGTTATTAAAAGTCATTAAGCACTTTGTCTCACAATGAGTACCTAACTAAGCATATTTAACAACTGGAATATCCACAGAGGTTGCTCACTAAAAGAATACAGGGCATAAGTAACATGTCCTATGCAGTCGGCCTCAAGGCCCTCTCCCTGTATTCTGTTTTCAACAGGCTGTTTAGGGAAGATCTATGCCTGGCATTCAAGGCCTTGTCAGACCCCACTCAGATAGATCTTCTGCATATCCAGAAAACAAACAGCACCATATATACCCATTCTAAAGACTTAAACCTTGCTTGTAATATAAATAAGAACTGCTGGAGAGATAGGTATGTATGCCAGATACTACCCCTTCTCTGAACAGGCTCCCCATCTATGTGAAGCAGAATTCCTCCTTAACTCATATCAAGTGTAACTTGGATAATTGTATGGGGAACAGGAAATTCATCCTTGGTTTGGGACCTATGTCTCTAATGGACACAGGCAGCTTGTAAATGCTTCATCTCCCAGGCCCCTGTTTGTAAATGTTTCATCTCCCAAGCCCCTGCTTACACTTATCAAGGGTATCAGAACTTGTCAGAGATTTAAGATGCATGGCTAGACTTAAAAAGGTTCTTGTGGTCATTAGCCTAGTTAAATACCAATGAAACTATGAACTGATGAACAGGACATCATCAGAACAAATTGCTGAATCAAAGTCCATTCATTAACTGCATGAACTCACCAAACATGACATATATACATACATGTATATATATATATATATATATATATATATATATATATATATATATATATATGTGTGTGTGTGTGTGTGTAGATATATATATATATATATATATATATATATATATATATATATATATATATATATGTGTGTGTGTGTGTATCTATGGGTCTACTTCATATGATCAAAAGCTCATATGATAGACACTCATTTCACTGACACTAAAACACCTAAAGCTCAAAACACCGAAAACTAATTTGGTCCAAACTCAAAACATTGACACATGAAATGCAAAGCATTATGCCTTTTCCTCACTGTAGAATGACCCTGGAGTTAGAATAAATAGGGGGGTGTGGGGGGCACAGCCCCCCACATTGGGGGGTATGGGGGCAGAGCCCCCCACATTATTTAGATAAGTATCGTCATCTTTATTGTAACTATCCACATGTATGTTTAAAATTTATTATGTATGTGGGGGGCTGTGCCCCCCACACCCCCCATGTATTTATTCTAACTGCAGGGTCACGCTACAGTGGGGAAAGGGCATAATGATTTGAATTTCATGTGACGATGTTATGAGTTTCGACCAAATGAGTTTTCCATGTTTTGAGCTTTAGGTGTTTTGGTCTCTCTGACAAGTTTGTCGATCATATGAGCTTTCGATCATATGAAGTAGACCCATATAAATATATATATATATATATATATATATATATATATATATATATATACACACACACACACACACACACACACATATATATATATATATATATATATATATATGTATATATATAGATAAATATGACACAATGCTTTCAGTAATAATAATAATATGCTTAGGCCCCATCAGCATGAGTTGGTGATAGCTTTCTTGGTTGACTGTTTATTTTTTCTAGCTAATAGATCCTCCCTTTTGTTTTACTGAGTGTTCTGTTTTGTAAATGTGTTAAATAACAACTCCATCTAACTAATAAAGATGTTTTTTTTCCAGTGAGTTTCCACTGCTTTTCATACTTTCACAATTTTTCATTAAAAATGTAAGAAAGACCACGTCAAGCTAGAGTCTTAGGAGGTTTAATATATTATACAGTGAAGACTCTAGCTTGGTTGCATCCTTCTTGTATTTTTGAATGAAAGATTTATCTGTGTGACCTTTTTATCATTTGGTTTTGGTGTTATTTGGGACATTTTATAGATTCCCTAAAATTTATGGCCCTCGAGCTTGATTTTAGGCTCCATGTTTCTAAAACTTAACCAAACAATTAATTTATGCTATACTGAGAAGGTCAAAAAAGGTAAAACATGCACATCAACAGCTGGTGGGGTTTGGCTTTTTTGGCCTGAATGCACCCATGAAGACTTAAAAAGAAAAAAGTCATGAGCATTCAGAGACCACGTATCCCACTGCTCTATTGCTATTTTCCACTTTCCAAATCTAACTCCAAACAAAGAAATTTCATTATTTGAATCTTTTCTGTATCATCTATCCCTTTATTATTTTTCTTATCTTAACTCTATCCCCGCATTCATTAACTTTTTATTAATTTATTTCAAACTCTCATTCATTTTTGTTACTATTATTACGCTGTCAACAAAAGCCAAAAGAAGAAAAAATCAGGTATTTTTACTTCATCACATACCTTATATTGACTTTCAGTCAATCTTATCCCACCTCACTTGCTATGCTACTGCATTCAACAAAGTAAACAGAACCTCACTCATTGGGCACCATAGCCTAACCTCTGTAATAACCATGATCCTTCTTTTAAATCCCACATTTACTAAAATCATAGCATAACTATTGTCATACGCTAATGTTATAACTTTCAAAAAACTGTCTGTAATTCCATATTTTTAAATCTACTTTAATCTTCCATGTCTCTGTCAAAAGTATTATATACATACCCACCAACACTTTAGCTTTTCTTTTTTTTTTCTCCAGTATATCATTCACAACTTTCCTTACCAAAATCAACAACTCTTGACTTTTGTTTCTTTCAGTATCATATATAACTCCCCCTATTCCTTCTGCAAAACTCTCTCAAGTGTTTTCTCAAAATATAAAATCTTATAATAATATTATTTAGGGTTATGAGTTTTCAGCAGTTTTTAATACAGGATCTATCCCTTATTTAAGAAAAAGAAATTAACAACTCCTTCAGAAATACTTGTATTTTTAAAACCTTCCATATTACATTAATTCAAAACCTTTACAAAATTTGTTTTTGCCAGATTTCCAAATCTTTGTAGAATGTATAGCTTATCCCATCCTTACCATATGCCAACTTTTCATTTACTTTCCTTTATCCTTTTTAATTCATCCAAAGGTTATCTCTTTTTGTAACCATTCTACTGATTCCTTAGGAATACATTCAACATTCCTTGTCAGCCTACTCTCTTTTTTGCATCCTATAATATTTTCCATATATTTCACTATAATATTCATAATTTGTTCTTGCTTGTTTTTTGTTGCATTTTCCTTCTTTATCTCTTAGTTGTCTTCTTTCTTAATTATATTTTAGTCCTTTTGCTGAAAGGGAAGTTTCTTCTTCCTTTTAACCTTTTACAAAATGCACTCTTATATAACATTCATTGATTCGTAGGTGGTTACTAGCAGTCCAAGAGCAATTTTAAGTCTAGCCAAACTTACACCAGATTTAACAAAATATTGCTGAAATGTATCAGTTCTCCAAGGAATTTTATGATTATGATATTGGCTTGTATGTATCATGTTCACCAGCTGTCCCTGTACATTTGGGACATAGGTAACAAAACAGGGGTACATTTTCTATTTCCCATCCATTCATTCAAATTATATTTGAATGGGGTTAAGGATGAACTTTGCTTCACATGGATAGAAAGCATGTTAAAGAGAAGGGGTGATCTTTGAGACACTTACCAGTCCCTTTAACATGTCATGTTTATGTTGCAGGCAAGGTTTAGGTCCTTAGAAGTATTTCTGATAGTATTTGTTTTGCAGATGTAAACAAATCCATCACAGTGGAATCACAGGATGCTTTACAGGCCAGGCATAGATTGCCATGACATGGATTCCCTGCACTTTTCCCTTATTCTTTCATATAATTATTTTTCTCTCTTTAAAAAAATGTGAACACTATCATGTTTCTTTTTTTAAACAAGAAATATCTTTATTGTATTATCACTTATGGCACAGGCAATCAATCATACATTTATATAGATGAAAATAAACCTTACTGACATATTTTCAGTTGCAAACATATGATATTCTATACAGTCCTTGTCAGTCAAACATTACATAGCTCATTCAATTCATACCTTCCCTTAAACCTCATTCCTCCTACTAAATATTATTCTGCATATATTGTTTCCGTAATTCCCATGTTTTTCTATGTAATTTGCTCTTTCCCTTTACTAAAGATCCCACTTCCAGTTCTTTTCTCTCTGTTGCTGTATTCACTACTTATAGTATTATTGATTTAGATTTAGATTTCCATTTTCTAGTAATTGCTTTTTGAGCAGCAACCATGATTAAACTCAGCATGGCCTTCCTATGTATGGGCAATTTCAATTTTGTATCACAGCTCAAAAAAATCATGTCATTAACTACACCAAATTGCTTACCCAGTATTTCTGATAAAGTAGTCTACAGGAAATTTTGAAGTCTGCCAACTCATTACACTCCCAAAAAATATCTTCCCAGTTTCCTCTTTCTTCCCCATCATACCTCCAACATTTACAATCTACCCGAGGAAAATTTCTTTGGAGTCTGTTTGGGGTATAAAAATACCCATGCCAACACTTCCAAGCAAAGATACTAAATATTTTGGCCTTTGTTGCATGTTTGGGAGTTATGTGTATATCCTCTCATTGTTTCTTTGTGAATCACTTAGCCAATCTCACTTCACGATCTTCTGTAACCTCCTCTGATTGATTCCTTTAGTTATCATGCAGTATTTTGTATGTCCTACTAATTATCTCTTTTTTAACAGTAGCTTCTGTTCTAGATTTTACTAAAAACTCTGCCAGTGCTGATCTTTCATAGGATCTCCCTATTCCTTTCTCTTTGCCTATACTCTGACATCAGTCCTTAGGTTAGGCAATCTCTAGCCTGCACTCCAAATTAATTCTTAGCCTCTTTCCATTGCATTTTCTTTCCCTAAATCTAATCATTTGCTCTCATTACGTATGTTTTTTTACCATTTTTTTCCAGTAAATTCCAGACCCCTCTTGCCTATTCTCTGTATCCCTAATCACAGTCACCTCTATTGGCAGAATCTCTTTTCTCCATTCCCATGTTGGGTTAGTTCTTAGAATACTTTCTGCTACTTTATGAATATAATATTCTGTATGGTTATTGTTATTTTCCTTAAGGATCTGCATCCAGAATCACAGTTTCTTCTTATTTTCCAAGCTTCTTCCCTATTTCATCATCATCCCTTTCCAATTTGAATTACAGCTTTCTGCTTGTGCTATGTATAGGTGCCTTAACTATGCAGTTCTGAAATACCCATTCAAATGAGGTAGTCCCAAACCACCTTGGTCTATTGGAAGGATCAACTTATGCCACTTGACTCTTGCCCTCTTCCCCTCCCAGATGGAATTCTTCAACTCTTTATTAATTGCTATCCACAACTTCTCATCTGGTTGATAAAAGTATGGGTGACCTGATATTAAATGAAAAAGACTAAAGACATTTTCAATGCTTGTATCATGCTATGTATATCCATAAAACAGAGCTCATAACTTCTTAGTTTTTGTATTATCTTTTGTTTAGTCTCTTCCCACATATCCTTAGCTGCCATAATAGAATCCTTTTTAATCCATGCTTCTAAGTCCTTCAGTTTATCATGTCCCCATAAATATGGGTATTGCTGAACCAGGGTACATAGTTTACAGCTATTAATTTGTTTTATCTTCAATAATTTTGTATCCTGAAAAGACTTGAAACTGTATCAGAATGCTTCACAACCCTGAGATGTTCTTTTCTGATTTTGTCAGGTACAAAATAATATTCTCTGCAAATACGGCCAACTTTTCTTGAGTCCCATACCAGTTATATCCTTGAATTTCTGAGTCCCTTATTTTCTTTGCAAATGGTTCTAAATATATCACAAATAACAAAGTGGAAAGAGGGCACCCCTGTGTGGTTCCTCTGTTTAAACAGAACTTATCAGGGAAGAGCCCCCCACTTTAATTTTTGCCTCCAATCCCTCATATATCCTCTTAATTAACTTTATTATTTTGTCAGGGAGTGCAAATGCTTCAATTGCCCTACAAATAAAATCCCAGCTTACTTTATCGAATGTTTTCTTTGCATCAAGACCCACTAACAAGAGTAGTATTTCTTATATTATGCTTCCCTCTGGATCATTATTTTTCTATTAATGTTGTCAAATGTTTGTTTCCCCTCTACAAACCACATTGATCCATATCTATCAGTTTTGTCATCACTTTGCCATTATTTTAGCCATATCAACATAAATACTTTATAATCTTGGTTTAGAATCAAAATGGGCTTATATGAAACTGGATCTGATGGATCTTTAACATCTTTCATTATTACAGCCACCACAGCTTTTTTCCAGGATGATGGTGTGTCTCCTTATTTAAAAATATTGCTAAAGAAACCCTAAATATTTTCTACTGTATTCCCTCTGTGCTTCCAAACTTCCACAGGAATGCCATCTATTCCTGGAAACTTTCCTGTACATTGCTTATGCATCACCATTTTTGTCTCATCTCCTCCTATCCTAACTGTTAGCAATTGAGCCTTATGTATCTCTAACCTTGGACTATTTAATTCTTCAATAAATATTTCCATTTGTACTTTTTCTTGGTTTCCACTTTTCTCTGCTTTACACAGATTTTCATAAAGTTTTCAAAATATTCCTAATACTTTTACAGTATCTCTGGTTATTTTCCTTGTTATAGGCTCCCTAAGCTTGGCAACAACAATTTCTACCTTATGTTTACAGAGATGTTGTCCTAAAAGCATTTCTGCTCGAGTTTTTTTTTTATCAAAAACAGTTGCTTAACAGCAATTTTTCTAAAGTCATGCATATTATTGAGGTAGTCCATTATTTTCTTATTAGCACACTGCTGTTGTGCCTCTTCTTGTTCTGTGAGATTCCCCCTGTTATATAATGCTTTAACCTTTGTCAGTCCCTCTAAATAATTATTATTACTTCTTAACCATATCTCTTTTATTTTATTTCTATCCTATTTTTAAACTCCACTTTCATTTTATCCCACTACCTAGATATTTTCTGAAGAAGTTTCTATTTTCCTTAATAACTCCTGAATAATTTCTACTACCCATTTCATAACTCATTATATCTGAGTGACACCTGTAGGTGCATCTACAGTTAACTCCTACTGATGCCTCTAGGGATCAAATATTGTTCATATTTGCAACAATAATTCCAAAAATCATGCTATGTACATGGCTTTAAAAGATTTCATCTTAAAGCTTACACAATGGCAAACTGAACAGCACTAATATTTGATCTCTGTCTAGTGCAGGTAAATAGATATTAACTGTTGTTTTTATGATATTAATTTATATAGATATAATTTTCACAATTTTTTAAATATTTCAACAACCAAGAAACACAGAGAGAACTCCTTAGCCTCATATGAAAGCTCTCAGCTAGATTAATAAAATGTTGCTGACAGCATGTGTGTAACTTGAGTGGTTACTGAGATATTGTACGTTGTTTACAAAATATTACAACTGGAACAGTTATTTTGCCTACTGTGACTTATAAAATTCAGTTTATGACCACAAACCTAAAGAATACTACAAATATAAAAATAATTTGTACTGAAGAGTTTGCCATTTATACTACTTTCATAATCTTTATAGTTCCAGAGATATGAAAATTTGTTTGAAATGTGCGGACATAATTTGATTCTGTGAAAAGGCTTAGGCTCCACCTATTGGAAGTTACAGAGAAAACTTCCTGAGCTTCATTGGAATGAATGAGTTAAATTCCTCTCTGATTAATAGATAGATGGGGAAGTGTCAGTGTCTCATTTTTATTTTAATTATTACTGGCATGTGATCTGAAATAGTTATTGGATGCATATCAAAACTTTCAATTAAACACACATATTACTGTGAAAAATAATTTTGTCTAGCCTAGCCCAGTTTTTTTCTCAAATATTTTTTTTATTTTCAATTAAAATAACATTTACATAATATTTTTAAATATCATTTGAAACAACTATATACAATATATACAATAGCATGACTTTCAATTATATACACCTTGAATTTCAATTATATACACTGTACGTTATTAAATATAGAATTAACAGACCAGTTATCAGAGATACAATATTGATTATTGCAGAGTGTCCAACAAAGATATAACTTTCTTCCAATGATTATTTACCAATGGCCTGAGATAGATTTGTAGTTCTTTGATTTTTATTTCTATCAATGCAGTTGTCTTCAGTAAAGTGTAGAATTCTTCCAAGGTCGGAGGTGTATTTGAATTCTACCTTCTGGTTACGCATTTCCTAGCTATAGAAAGTATTGTCCATAACAAATACATATTTGTCTTATTCAGGTAGGGACCTTCATTTACATTTATAATTATCAATACTTTAGTTAAAGTAAGGGATTCATTAAATAAAGCTTGTAAAAATGATTGCCTCCATTCCAGTATGATTTAATTTTATTAAATTCATAAAAAATATGAATCCAATCTGCTTTATTTGACTTTTCACACTTCCAGCAAAAAACATTTGTAGTAGTGCTGATCTTTTTAATTCTATCTGGTGTTAAAAATACTCTATGTAAGTATTTCCAGTTAAATATTTTCCAGTACTGTGTGTTAGAGGTGCAATTAACTGATAGTAAGATGTTAGTTTTAATTTCTTTTGTTAACTGCAATGGCTGACCTTTTGTTAAGAACTGCCAGTATGATGGTTTGGGTATTGTTTCATATGGTATTAACTCTTTATATAGATTTGAAATGGAATTTTTCTTTTCACAACTATTATATGTAAATTCATACAGAAAACTTATTAGATTTGGAATATCTTTAAATGAGGAATTATTAATTAATCTGCATAAATCTTGAGTGTACATTAGAATGCTTTGTAAGGTTAACCATTCCTGTGTTGGAATATTGTAAGCAGTTTTTATCATATGTATATCTAAAACATTTAATTTATTTACAATTAAAACCAGCATAAGAATCCATTTTGTTCCCAGGAGGTTATTGTTTCCCTATATATTTTGTGAGGAAAGTTCTTAGTGATGGTAAATGGGATTAAAAGGTCAAACCAAAGTTTTAGATCTATGTTTGCATTGATAAGTTTCCTAAAGGAATTAATGTAATGATTAATCAGTATTGTTTTAGAAGGTTTTGTTATATTATATTGTATACTTATGCATAGTATGTACCAGGGTTTGTTTGATTTGTCTACTATTAAAAAACATTTTAACATATTAAATTCATTTGTTAATATAGCTGTTATAAATTCTTTCCAGTTGGCAAAATAATTTGGGTTTATCCAGTCTATTGTAGTTTTAAGCACACATGCTTTTATATATGTTTCTATTTCTGGGAAGTTCAATCCTCCTTGTTTCCAGGATCTAATGTGATGAGTTAGAGCAACTCTATTCTTTTTGGGATACCATAAAAATTTTATTAAACATGAGTTTATTTCTTTAAGAATGCATCTTTCAGGAATCAACTGTATTGCTAATGCTACATATAGTATTTTTGGCAATAAGACCAGTTTTATTAATTGCAATCTGTCTTCAAAAGTTAATATAATTTTGTTCCACTTTTCTATATATATTTTTATTGTTTCAATAATGTTTTTATAATTTATTAAAATTGTTTTGTTTATATTTTTGCATAACACTATTCCTAAATAATTTAGCGTGAATTCTTGTTTTCCTATGAGGGATTTATCTGTAACTTGTAGTTCTTTTTTTTTATTTAAAAATAGAAATTTTGATTTTGATCTATTAAAGTGTAGACTTGAAATCTTATAACATTTCTCCATTACTTCTTCTAACTCTCCTAATGACTCTCTGGAGTTTGATAGGGTTAATAAAATATCATCAGCAAAAAGCAATATTTTAGATATGTACTGGTCATAGACTTCTTTTCCTTTTATTCTTGGATTATTGTGTATTATTTCTGCAAGTATTTCTATAGTCAAAGCAAATAAAATAGGAGAAAGGGGGCATCCTTGTTTAGCACCTTTTTTATATGCATCGATTCTGAGGTGAAAGGACCTAATTTAATGTAGGCTAAGTTATTAATACATATGTTTTTTAGTAATAAGATGAAGGGAGGAGGAAATTCAAATAATGCTAAAGTTTTAAATAGATATTCCCAGTTGAGGGAATCAAAGGCTTTTTCTATGTCTAATCCGATTACAAGTGTTTCTCTATCTTCTTTATTCACATAATCTATAAGAGTAAGTATCCTTTTAATATTATCATGTGTGTGCCTGTTATATAAAAATCCAGTTTGATCATTATTAATTGTCTTTGAAAGTGGGATTTTCATTCTGTTAGCTAGTATTGATAATTAATATTTTGTAATCATTATTCAGTAATGATGTAGGTCTGTATGAGGTGCAAAGGTCTGATGGTTTATTATCTTTTAGAATTGGTGTTATGAGAGAATATTTCCATGAGGGTGGTATTTTTGCTTCTGACTGGACTTCTAGCAAAGTTTTATGAAAAAGGGAGATTACTGTTGAAGGGAAGAGTTTGTAAATTTCCGTAATTATACCATCTATCACTGGAGCTTTGTTAGATTTACTTTCTTTTATCTTGTCAACAATTTCTTTGCAGGATATTGGTTTTTGTAGGTCTAGTTTTAAGTTTTCGGGAATTTTTGTTTATATTGATAAGGTTTGTATCTAAATTTATTTGGTTGGTATCTAAATCTTCTTTTTTTGAAGTATTCCATATAATGGAACCGAAATGCTTCAAGGATGTCTCCTATATATGATACTTTTCCCCTTTCTTTTCATGATATACACTACTAATGTTATTTTCTTTAGATTGTATTTTAATTCTTGTAGATACGTTATGCGGATATCTGGGGGAGGTGGCAAATGAGTTTATTTTTAATTTTTCCAAGGCTAGACAAGTTTTGTGTGTTAGAATTTCATTATATTTTTTATTTAATTCCTCTATTTCCTTTTTTGACTTCTGGACAATTTTGATTTTTTTTTTTAGATTTTGCTGTCAAGAGACTGGTTTGCAAGTCTGATTCAGATTCCCACTCTCTAACTTTGTTTTTGTACCAGCTAAGGGTCTTACCAAATAAATACACTTTTAATGAGTCCCAAACCATGACTCTACTGATTTCTGTTGTATTATTAATTTCAAGAAATAATTGTAGTTCTGACAACATCCAGGGTCTGAATTCTTTAATTTTCATGATATATGATAGAATTCAAGTTGAGAGGATTAAAGGTTTAAACTCTATTTGGAGCTTCATTATCAGAGAGTCATGATCTGAGAAGGGGCATGGAACTACTGAGAAGTTGAGGATTTTTGTTTGTAAATCTTGAACTACGAATACTTTGTCTATTCTGGTTTGTGTTCCAAATCTATGGTCTTCATGGGAAAATAATAAGGATTTATCATCTTTTACTTTAAAAGTGTCAATTAAATGAAATGAATCAATCCATTTTTAAGGATTTTGAACTAGTTGCTATGCGGAAATACTTATTGGTGGTTTCAGAAGCTTCTGAGGTACAATTAAAGTCTCATCCCAGTATAAGATTTCCTTTATAATTGTTGGAAATAAAATCTAGGTGTTCTTTAACCATTCCTGCTCCAATTCCTGGGAACCAATATAAATAAGCTAAGGTCCATATTCTGTTATTAAATTTAATTATAACAAATGCTAGTAGATCTTCTTTGTCTTCATATTTATAAATAACTTTTGGAGTGATTATGTTTTTCTTCCAGCGAATTGATACTCCTTTTGTCTTTGTTCTATAGGAGGATTGAGTTAAGAATGTATAGTCCTTAGGGTTCCAAATAAAGCTATCATTAGTCTTAAAATGCATTTCCTGGAGAAATACTACTTGTGCCTTATTTAGAGTTAAATATTTTAGTAATTTTGATCTTTTATTTGCATTATTTAAGCCATTAGTATTTAATGATAAGAATGTTAAATCCATTTCAAGTTATTGTTGAAAGAAATGTTTTGCTTCTTTTTTTGTTATTTTGATTATAGTAGTTATACCATATTCTCTGATAACATTGGATGTTATTTTTATGTCTGTAAAGTTGAGAGTGTAATTTAATGTTCTTTCTTCTTTAAATATAAGTAGGGTAAAATTCTGGTCAAGCTTTAAAAAAGTAATTCTATAAAACATTAATTCTAAAGTATCAAATACAATTAAATATGAATTTCCCATTAAACATGGAATGAAAGTCATTCCTAATCCAATAGATAAAGATAGATCTATTGGATTATCACTCATACCTTTAACCAACAATATCAACTGAGCTCCATATGTTAAATTATTATATGGAGAATTTTCTTAAAAGCGATATGAACTTTTATATTATTCTATTATTGATATATAGTATTTTATATATCAGGATGGAATGTTAGTAGTGTAAACAATTATTATGTTGACGTAGAAAATATCCAATATTTAGTTACCCTTAAGAGATCCCAAACATGTTAGATATGCCATTTTGGATAAATTAAATGCAACAGAGGAGCATACACTAAATAAGCCAACAACAAATAGATTATTACTAAAATAATTTGACTAAAAGGACTCTACAGGAGACAATGAGTGATTACCAATGAAATATGAATTTACTGTAGGTGCATTGTCTTCCTTTACTTTCCCACTCTTCAGCTCACCATCTTCAACTTACACTTATGAAAAGACATGGCTTATCAGTGATATCCTGACTCAGAGTAGAGGCGTCCTACATTCTAGTGTGCAGTGCTTTTACATATTTATAGATTTACCAGGCAGAGTCTAAGAATGAACTATGATCACCCTGACTATTCCCATCCTACATAGGGCACCTCCTGCTTCCAGATTGGGTATTCACACCAGGTCTAGAATGAATGTGAAGGTACCTATATGGTAATAAAGACTTACCTTATGTAAGTATTAATCAAATAGTATTTAGAGCATCTTAGAGAGTTCTCGGGGCAGTTAGAATACTCTTAAGCCTCTCCTCCCTTGACCAAAAACAGAGATTTCCCTTCCCTTTCTTTCCCTTGTTTTAAATCAATACTAATAAAAGAAATTCAGCAAAGATAGGTAAACTGAAATAACATTTAGTAGTCCGTCTTGTACATGACTCGCAATCCCTTAAACAAGTCAGTGACTAACATCACTTTAGTAAACATTATAAAGACAGATTAGAAATAATTTCCTAGCTCTTTAAATTTTCTGATAAAGCAAAAAGTTAACAATAAGCTATTTTAACTAAAAGTATAAAGCATTTCGGGTCTGTATTAGAACACTGAACGTTCAAAATTTCGAGTGTTCTAATAATGACGCGTTTTCAGAAAACACTAAAAATATCGAAGAAACAGAAAACCGATTTTTTTCCTAGTGAAAGAATTTGGTTGTCCATTTCTGTTGCTTCGGTATTTTCAGCACTGTAGTGGAAAGTTACGGGTTGGGTTCAGGTAAATGTGCGATTGTGTGGATGTGAGGGTTAGGGCGGGTTAGGTGAGTTAGGGTTAGGGCACAGGTGAGGTGACTGTGCGATAGCGATGGACCTTAGGGTTAGGGTTTGGGTTAAGGTAAGTGGATAGTGGTGTATGTATAGTTTAGTGTAGGGTTAGGTGTAAGAGTTTAGGTGTATGTGTGTGGATTGCTGTTTGTTTGGTGTGCTTGTGTTGTGTGTATGTGTTTTGGAACAGCAAATTTTTCCCTAGGAAAAAATTTTGTGTTCTGAATGTTCGATGTTTTAAATTTTTGATTCATAGGGTTTGATATTAGAACACTCGAAATTTTTAATGTTCAGTGTTCTAATATAGACCCAAGCATTTCAATTTTTCCTAGCATGTATACATTTCTACTTATATTGTAGTGTCAATAGCTATCTTTGAAATCTGTACAATACTTCACTTCAGATCATTCCTTTTTCAATTCAGGTTTTGTTTTGTCAAAACGGCAACAATATTTCAAGGGCACAATTAATATTTAGACTGATTTTTCAAATAAATAACTTGTCAGTTGCCAATTGAGTTAGTTTAGAATGTATGGCTAGTGCAAATATAGCATGTTGCAAAAATAATATGAATTATTTCATCTGCTCTAGAGACTGTCATATGCAAGTGACATATATAATGTAGCATGTATAGAGCAGATAGCTTATGGATTCAGGTTGTTAAAGTAAATTATGCTTATTAATCAGGCAGTTTCATTTAAATTCACAAGTAATTTGGGGGCATTTCAGTTGAGTTTCCAGGAATGTGTAGTCCAATGTGAATAACCGAGTCCACTTTTCCTCATAAACATATGTCACAATTCATTAAACTAAGCAGAGTCTAGCATCTAATAATCATTATAAAGACAAAGAATAGTAATTTGCTTGCTCTTCAAACTTTCTGATATCGCAAAATGTTGACAGTAAGCTATTTTTACTGGAGGACTAAAACATTTCAATACTTCCTTGTGAATATATATTTTTACTTTTACTGTAGTGTCAAGAACTGTCTTTGAAATCTATGCATTACTTCACTTCTTTCAAGTCATTCATTTTACAATTCAGATTATATTTCGTCAAAATGTCAATAGCATTTCAATGGCACATTTAATATTTAAACTGATATTTTAAATGAATAGCTATCAGTTACCAAGTGAGTTTGTACAGAGTGTGAGGTAACTGCAAAGATAACATGTTGCAAAACGTAATAGGTATCTTTTCATATGCTCTAGAGACTGACAATTTCAAGTAATATATAAAAAATCAGCATGTTAAATGAGTAATACTTTTTAATCAAGCAGCTACATTTCAGTGCACATGTAGTTTGGGAACATTTCAGTTGTGTTTCCAGAAATATGTAATCCTGTGAGGATAAATCATAACATATTTGCAATTATACAGTGACCCTCCATTAATATTCCAAAATGTGCACGCTGATTGGTCAGCATGCATGTTGTAAATCAGAGTTATAGTAATGGAAAAAGATCCGGTCGCCTGGACTTTTTCCATTAGTATAACTCTTTTTTTACAGCAATGGAGAACGCAAGATCTCCGTTGCTTTTTACACACTGTCTCGCTATGTAAAACGAGTTTAACATAGCGTGACAGCTTTAAAAAAAGTAATGGAGATCTTCCTATCTCCGTTGCCTTTTTTAAAGGTGTCTCGCTATGTTAAATTCCTTTAACATAGCGAGACACTTTGTAAAAAGCAACGGAGATCTTTCTTTCTCTGTTGCTTTTTTCAAAACTGTCTCGTTATGTTAAATGGATTTAACATAGCGAGACAGCTTTAAAAAAAGGGTACTTACGTATTATCGCAACCAGATTTTAGCGATAATACCACTTGCTTCCCGATATCAAAATCTGACTGTTTTTGTTGTACAAATGTCAGCAAATGTCTTTTCCTTCACACTGAAGGTTGTTTTAAGACAGGTTATCAAGAACAACTGAGAAAGTCAGTGTGTCGCTGTGGCTGTGTGCACTTTACTACCAGCATATGTGAGGCTATCTCATTTGTGCATTAACGGTGCTTGCAGCCACAGCGACAGTAACTTTTCACGCTGTTCTTCGTAACCCTTCTTAAAACCACCTTCTCTCAAAAACAGTCCTTTTTTTCTCTCTTCCTTGTCAAAGTGCGTGTCACAATACATGTTTTCAATTCAGTAGGGCTCCAAATGGTGAGGAGGAGTCCCTCTGTGTGATTTAATCCTAGAAATGCATCTTAAACTAAGCAAAATACTGTGTTGTATGAGTCTCAGGAAAGCTGTGATACCTGAAACCCAAATGCAGTTATGACCGTTATTCATCAGCATTTGCTCCCACGAAAAAAAAGGAATGTTCAGCGGGCGGACTTTCAATAAGCGACATGCTGCTGGCAGTAAAGTGCATAAAGGAATAACTGCATGTTTTTTTTTTTTTTTACATTTTATTGAAAACACTCCCAGAAAAAACTGTATTGTTAAAGGAAACACACTATATGACAGTTATAAACCACTAACGGTCAGATGTCGATATCGGCAAGCAAGTGGTATTATCGCTAAAATCTGGTTGCGATAATATGTAAGTACCAAAAAAAGCAATGGAGATTCTCCGTTGCTTTTTTTTAAAGCTGTCTCGCTATGTTAAAAAAAGCAACGGAGATCTTGCTTTCTCTATTGCTTTTGCCTGCAGCTCTGATGTACTGCATAAGCATATGCATGTGCAGTACATCAGAACTGCCGCAGAATACCAGACAGCTGCACAAAGGCAGCAAGGAGACCATTATACAATGCCATTATTTAAGAAAAGTAATTATTTTTTTCTTAAATAATGTCATTGTATAATAGCAATAACCCACTTCTGGGTGTGGGTAATGCTGGATTTACCCATGGTTGTCTTTGTTTGGCCACTCAGGCTTCGCCCTCATGACCCAACCACACCAACCGTGGGTAAATCCAGCATTACCCACACCCAGGCATGGGTCATTGCTATAATAATCCTATTATGTATTTATTTTACCTTGTTTAGGTTGTTTTTCACTTTAATAACTAAACAACATTACTTTTTCTTATTTGTTATCTGTGAGGCTAAATGCACTTCGCAGAGTCACAGTGTCCTCAGAAACTGCAGCAATTGTTTACTGTTGCTATGGCAACGTAAATAGAATGTGAAGAAAGCTTCACTTCTCTTATCTAACAGTACATTTTTCCCTCCTTTTTTTAATGTATTTGTTAATACTAAAAGGAAATAATTCAAAGGACATATGTACATGAATGGAACATTTCAGAGTTAATCATGAACATGTCCCCAGTCCCAATAAGCATAACAGTGACCATCATTAATCTAAGAAATATTGTAATAACAATTAATTAAATTCACTATTCCAATTAGTCTACCTTAAAACTAGATTATTTTAGACTATGTTTTTATCTATGTACAGATAATGAGTTATTAAATATATACAGACTATATTAGCATAGTAAATAGGAGAGAATTTAGAAAGGGAGACAAGATGCAGTTAAAATAACTAATGAGAAAAGAGAGAAGAGAGAAAGAAAAGAGAAAATTAAGAGAAAATACACATATGTTGATTTACAGTATAAATATTTTATGTACTATATAATCCTCCTTCTGTGAAACAAAAGTACCCTGTTTTACATACCTGAGGTAATGTGAAAACTCTCATGTGTCATCTATTTTCAAAAAATATAGATACAAATTCCAGTAGTTAGTCACCTTTGTTTTAAAATTCCAAGCAGTAAAATTAGTCCTTTAAAGTAATTTTAAAACAATTCATATCATAGTAGATGCTTTGAAAGATTTGGCTGTAACAGTATCAGTCTTTTGCTTCTTCTTTTTGACATCTGTCCAGACATTTGTTTCTTTTGTTCTGTTGAGAGAAGGTGACATCCAATTTATATCTTCTGGTAAAGTAATCACATTATTAGTTTTAATAAATGAAGGGGCTTCCTGTAAGTCAGTAAAAGTCCTCATCTCGTTGGCATACAGTATTCTTATCTTAGCTGGATATGCAAGTTGTGCCTTGATGTTATTTTGTTTCAGAAACTTTATCATTGGCCACACCTTTTTCCTTTGTTCCATTATTCTAGATGAATAGTAGTTATCAAATCTTATTAGGCTCTGTTTATATTTTAGAGGTGCCTTCCTCCAAGTAGATCTTAAAATCAGTTCCTTGTCCAAGTATGAAAGAAATGAGAGAATTATTGACCTAGAAGGAGAGTTTGAGTTAGTGGCAGGTTTCCTAAGAGCTCTGTGTGCCCTTTCAATGCCAAAGGAAAGTCCTTCTTTTAAATTTAAAAAAGTCAGGGATCCAGCTTGATAAAAAGGAAATAATATTCTCACCTTCTGTGTTTTCAGGTAATCCAAAAATCTTGATGTTATTTCTCCTCTCCCTATTTTCCAAATCATCTACTTTATTAACCAACCAAGTGTTTTGTTTAAGAAGCAGTTCTTTCTGTGTTTCCTCTTCCTTAAGTCTGTTTTCTAAGTCATTTAGAGAAACTCTATTCCTGTTATCCTTGTCTGGTGTTGTTGTAGGATTTCCTTGAGGGTGTCAGCCTGTTTTTGATTGCTTGTTTAAAGATTTTCCAGGTTCTCTTTAAAATCATCCATTTTAAAAGACAATCCCTGCAGGGTAAATGCCATCTGTTGTAGTTCCTTCTTTAAGGCAGCATCCTGGTGAGAATTCTTTGAGCTGCTCATTTTAACAAGTGAATATATCTCCAAGCTTTTTGACAGGAAATTATTTGTAAAACTTCACCAATGTTTCTAATTATCTAAATTAGTCCTTTATCTATAAGATTTTATACTTTGAAGAAAAAAAAGGATATTTTTTTCCTGTCTTATTTAACTAGTTATATGGAGCTCTAAAATAATGCTTCTTTCAGTTAGTCATTCAGGCTCTGCCCCCCAGCCCAGTTTTTGTACCTAGGGAAATAATAGGTAAATTCTCTCCAAGTTCCTACTACCGAATTCACATATTCCATACTGAATATTTTCATAAATTTCTTCAAAGGTCTGCTCTTGTTTGTTCCAGATTCCCCAACAGATCCCTCAGCTACATCCTCACTGTTGTAAATCAAATTTCAGTCCCCACCTATAAGTAATATTCCCTGCTGAAAGCTGATTATTTCTCTCAGAGTTTCCTTAAGCTCCACTGTATCAGTTTTAAGTAGAATAGAAAATATGCCAATATAATCCTCCTTCCTTGCCAGTGGCCCCTTACTATTACAAATCGACCATTATCATAATTTTTTCCTCTTCTGTCACTACTGGAACTCCTCTAGCAATTAACATAAGTACTCCATTGTTCCTTTATCCCAGATAGTCTATTGAATAACTATCCTGAAATCCTTTCTTTATCAAATTCATATGCTCATTTATTTCCAAATGTGTCTCCTGTAGCATAGCTATTTGCACTCTGCATTTGAATACAGTTTACTAATATTTCTTTTTTTGTATATAACTGTGAGACCATTAACATTCATAGCTAATATGGAAAGTGTTTCCATTATGATAAGAAGTTATTCCCACCCATTATGTATGACAGCTTTTTTCTAAAATGTCAAGTTTCATGTTTTGTGTTACATACATACTTTAATATTTAGCAGGTTGATCTTGTATGAAGTTGTTTCTTGTCATATCCATCTGAACCGATGTCACATCTTACAAGACTCTTTGTTTTAATGAAAGCCCTCAAACAAAAAAGCAAACTCACCCCAGAAAACCATATTACCTATTAACTTAATACAAACACAAAACTATACACATCTTCAAATAGTGAAGCTTAACCCTTCTAATAGGAGCAATTGTCCCAGACTGACAGCTAAACTTACAAGCTTGAACTGATCTATAATGAAGGTTATCCATGCTAAGACAGATGGTCCAGACTGTGCTTGTACTTGCACTAAGTGATGCCTGTTTCTGTCTTATCTTTATTCCTCACCCAAATGTAGAAAACAACTTGAATGCTTTCATAAGACATTAACTTTTAGCATTTGAAAAAAAATAATTTTGTTTTTATTGCCTTTATCAGCTTGTCTTTATAGAAACATGAGAACCAGACACACAGTTGCACTATCTACAAGCAGTCATATTGCACTGAGCACATTTATTTGCTCAAGTGAAACATTTTATTACTTGATTGCATGTAAAACCTGTTATTATATCAAACCGAGGGCATTAATCCAGTCACTCCCCTATGTTAAAGTAAGAAAAAGCATGTCAATTTTACTTATACAGTGCTCTTTTGTCCAGCCCTTCTTCTCCTCTTTTTACATTGTAGTGACTACATTTCTTAAAAGTGCATGTGAAGAAAGAAAGAAGGGAAAAAGGGGCACCTGTTTATTTTATTTAGCCTGTTACATACCAAAATAACTGAAAAATCTTTACTGTATAACATGCAATATATGTCATGTTTTATAAAAATATGGTTAAGAACAAAAACTATTTTACTTACAGTTACCTCTTTCCTTCCTCTTCCCTTCTCGTTAATGCTCTTTAAAACATTGATGACATGAAGTAGGGCATATGTTTTGGAGTTCTCTACAAGTTTAACAAAGCAAAAAATGTGTTTCCAGGTTTTCTTGTTCCACCATATATCACAAATGTGATTGATGCTTTGTAATACCACATTTATTCATTAATTTCTGCATTTCTGGTTTTCTTCCTGTTGATCTCAAACTTGCATCTCTAGTATCTGGTTCATTTCAAGTGTACTTCTAGTTCTTCTAGCCAACTCCTGTGCCTGTTCTGTCTTTCCAGCATTTTCTTTGGGAACATTGGAAAATGTTGGTATAACCTCTGTATGAGCTTTATTATCAGAAGAATAAGAGGCAGTATCCCCTTCTGTTAATAGCTTACTTTTTGTTGGATATACTTTTATATTTCCTCCTTAGCATATTCTGCATCAAAAAATGACTTTGACCCTCCAGGAAAAAATATTGTGAAGACAGCTGTATACAGTGGGTTGAATCTTGTACCTGTTTCTTGACATTCCCTGATTGCTGAGATAAATTTATTCTTTTCTACCTGGTCAACAGTGAGAATATTTTTCCACAAACTCTCTATTGTCTCCAACTTTTAGTACTTTGTCCTTCTGTCACAGTTTTGTCTGATTTCACTCTTTCTGTTGGTAGGATCACATCTTTATTATTAGAGGTCTTGACTGATTTCTCATGGCCAAGTTTGGAGCATACACAAGGTATGCCATTTCAATTAACAACTCCTGCTGTGGTATACCAGTCCAGTTGCTTTCATAAAATGAATACAGTCTGTATCTTTTAGTTTCTCTCTACCATTTTTTGAAAAATCTCTTCTTGAGCAGTCTCATACTCAGTCATCCTTTCTTCATGTCCACCTTTGATTTTTGCTGTTGTATCCATGGTGGTACAGCGGTAGCATTGTTAACTCACAGCAAGAGGTTCTCCTATTCGATTCTCAGCTGGAGTGCCTTCTGTGTGGAGTCGGCATGTCCTCCCCACGGTCGAGTGGCCTCTGAAAGACATGCATGAATGGGCGTGCCTTCACTGAAGGATGGGCATTGGGCTGGCAACTCGGCACCATAAAAATTGACTGCCAATCATTAGCGGACCGGAGTTCCGCTGTGGCGACCCCTAACCGGGAAAAGCCGAAAAGGCAAACAAACATCAACTCATCTGAATATCTATTTAAAGCTTCTTCCATTTTTTCCAGCCTTTTGTGATTTGAGTTGATACACTCCTTCAGTGTTTCATTTATTTTAATCAGGTCTGAGCATACTTGACTTATTTTTTTTCTGTAGATTACCAGAAGTAATGCATCTTTTTATTAGAAATTGTTCTTGCAAGCAATTCAGTAACAGTATCTGTACATTAAAACAAAATAAACTTGTTATACATCAAAACAAAAGCAGTGTTTCAAATAAAAGGATACGTTCTAATTGAAATTATTTGGGTTAACAGGGATATATGCTGACAAAGGTGTCCTTATGTTCATGAATGTTGAAGTAACCAGGACTTCAGGAGCCTGATTGAAAGTGCCAAGGAAAAGGGCTTTCCTGTTTTAGCCTCTGAGCAACGACTTCTCCACAGAAAGTGCATAACTGTCACCAAAAGAAAGTGTGTGCATCTAACTGCATCCATCCATAACTTTCCATAGTTGCCATATAAACAATTTCTACTGTGGTGGGAAAGAGCAAAGGCAATGGGTACTGTTGATGTAGGTAGTCCAAAAAAGGTTGTGCTCTTTGACAGATTATAAAAATGTGCTCTGCGTCTTCCAGTCCTTGACAATCACCCCAGAAGCAGGTACGTTCTGCAGCTGGTCAAAGGAAATAATAGCCCTTGGTGGGCAGTCTATTAATAGAGCACCGCCAAAGTATGTCCATTAAGGAAAAAGATGGTAGTGTAGCCTCCTTTGACACAGACTGTGAGTGGAAAGCCAGTCGTAATGTTCATGGGCATTGATAATGTGTCCATTGTCTAGGAGGTCATTGTATCATTGTTTCCTTGGCTGTGAGACGGTAGCCTTAGTAACCTTGTTGTGCAATAAAAAAAGCTACATGTCCAAGAGTTCAGGCTGTTTAGTATCTCTTGTCCATTTGCCATGAAAAACTGCTGCCCAAAAGTCCCCTTGATGAGCTGAGGGTAGCCTGCCCACTAAGGTGAGGTTATCAGAAAATAAGTGAGTCAGTAATGGAAACAAACATAATGTATGTAAATGTATAATGGGATGTAACAGGGAGAATCTTCTCTTGTGGGATGGAGAATATAAGATTCCCCTCTTGATGGATTTTAAGGCAATGCCCCCAGAAAAGGAAAAGACTGCTGCAATCAACTTTGTGGCCCATTGATATGGAAAAAAATAAACTGTGAAGAGGTATCCCAATATGTTCAGATATGTAACATTTAGTAGGTAGACTTTCTTGGTAAATGACAATGCAAATGTTCTCCAGTAACTGAGCTTGTTACAAGTGGAGCACAGAAGGTTGTAACAGTGGGAGTGGACATATGCAGGTGTGCCATAGAGTATTCCTAAAATGGTGAGACCTTGATCTGTAAAGGTAATGCCATTGACGGTCACTGTAGGAAAAAGAGTTGGTGTAAATGCTTTAGTTTTATCAAAATTAAGGAATAGTCCAACATCTGCAAGGATCTGCAGGAGAGTCTGGAATAGTACCATAAGTTGGGGGATAGAAGAAGCCAGAATAGTAATGTCATCGGCATATGAGAGAAAATGCAGGAGAAGTACCTTATTACAGGGGTATGAGTAAGGCGATATATGTAATGTCGCTCTTACTTTATAAAAAGCAGCTGCAATCACTTGTGTCAACACAAAACTACTGAGGGGACAACCCTGGTGAATCCTATTCAACATGCATAAAGTATGTCCTTTCCAACCATTAACATATAGAATGATTTGGGTTGCAGAGTGGATTGAAGCTATACATAGCAAAAAGTTTGGCCCAAAGCCAAAAGCACGAAGTATGTAAAAGAGGGAGTGATGACTGATATTGTCATAGGTCTTGGTGAGGTTGCAGGAAAGTCATGAGTAGTATGAAGGAAGTGAGTGACCGTGAACTTTAAAATGTGAGGAAGGTCTACCAGGGGCCATCCCGGAATACCGAAGATGCCAGGATCGGTTATGAAATGTAAAACTGAATGCAATCGCAATTGTAAAATCTTGGTAAACAGTTTATAATTCATATTACAAATGGAAATTGGCCTCCAGTTAGTTAATCATGTTTTGTCCCCTTTTTTCCAGATAAATTTTAATGGTAAGTAATGTGGAAGAGATGATACCGTATTGGAGCTATTCATTAAAAAGTTGTAATACATGATTTAAATGTGAATCAGAAAGAAAACGGTAAAAGGAATAAGGAATTCCGTCTGTTCCAGTGACTGACTGTTTTTTATGCATTAGAGAAATGGCATACTGCAACTCTGAGGTGGTGATGGAAGCATCGAGTTTGGCCTTAAATGCAGGAGAAATGGGTGGTATGGGCCAGTGAGTGTCAATGTGTGGTTTACCTGAATATAGTTTATTTAAGTATGTATGTACTTCAGCCAGAATGCCCTGTTTGTCTGTGACAACATTGCCATTGTCAGTGGTCAGGGACTGAATGGTAGCCTCCTTGCGCAGAGTAGTCTTCCCAATATAGGGAAGGAATTGCTCTACTGTGCCTTTAAGAGAATAAGCTAGATTCCAGAGTGTAGTACGGATCTGGGTAATATTGCAACAATAAAGATGTCTCAGATGTTTAAATGAGTCAGAAAGGTGCATGGTAAGAGAGTACAAGAAGGAGGTATAGGCTTTAGTGGTCGCCTGCTTTAACTGTGAGTGAAAAAGTTTGGCAAATTGATTATATTTAGCATGAAGCTTCTGTTTGAAAGCAATCCACCAAGTAGTGAGAGAATCATATAAATCTAAGACAGAAAGATGATCTTCCCATAAGTCTTCCAAGATGTCCTGCCACTGTTGAGTGGACATCCATGCAGCGTTTAATATGGGGGGCCCTTTTCCCTTTAGAATATCATATTTTTCCCCAAAGGTAAAAGCCAGGGCTGAGTGATCAGTGAAAAGGAGACAAGTGGAGGTATGAGCTGAACAGAGTAGTGAAGGTGAATGACAGCAGTAATCTATGTGGGTATTTGCTAAAGTATGAAAGTATGTAGGAGTGTCTGAACCTGCTAATATAAGATTAGCAATGTGTAGCAGATAAAGACATTTAGCTATATCCCTCTCATTTATTCATGAGCCTCAATTCAAGTGGCAATTAAAGTCCCCACAATAAACATATTGCAATCTATCAAAAAATAAGGCCTCAGCAATTCAAAAAATTTATGTTGGGTGATATTAACAAATGCGTATATAACAATAAACCTGACAAAAGAGCCATTACAGAGTGCATCCACTAAAACTGTCTTCCTGGCAGAATGTGCAGAATGTCTTTGACAATAATAGTGTATTTTCTGTATAAAAAGGCAATACCTGTATGCGTGTCTAGTCCTACTGACCAGACAGAACCTGCAGACCATAAAGTGTCCCATTGCTTGTCCTTTTTCTAGCAATGTTTAACATGAATTTAATCTTGTATATGTTATTATATTCGTGCTTCCTCAGAGCTTATCTCCCTGGAACCCTGAGATTATTCCTAGTCTTCAACATGAAATTAATCTTTGTATATGTGATTAGATTTTTGTGCTTCCTTGGAGCTTTTCTCCTCGGGCCTCTACTGAAAATGGACCTGTATCCAGTTGGACTAGCCCGGTCAACAAATGTAAAATAAATAAATAAATAAATAATTAAATTGCAGTTGCAATTGTGAGGAAAGACTTCCAGTATCCACAAGGCAAATGATATCATCAAAGAGGGATCTTGCCCACCCGGGAACTTCCAGCCTGCATGGAAGTGTGAGCATGCCATTGACATTGCAGCAGGTGAGGGAGAACTTAGCTATTTGTGGTGGTGGGGTCATCAGGAATCGTCATTCTTTTATTCTTTTTACATCCTCCTTTGTATCTGTGAGGAGCTTGTAATATCATGGGGGGACCAGAAACATCCATGTGGGCATCGTCCTCTGAGGAATCAACAAGAAGGGGGAAGTATGGATTCTCATCAATGTGGATAGTGTTCACCTCCACTTCCCCTGGTAAGGGTGTGCTGGTTGAGGAATGTTGAAATTGTGAGGATGAACCAAGTGAAGAGGAAAAAAAATGTCGGAGGAGGGATCAAATTGTTTTCTGGCACCTCTGGTCATGTGCTAATTTCTGGACCATGAATGGGCATATCTGTCTTAACAGGAAAAACAGTCGGATCCAGGGCATCTGGCGGTGAAGAGGATGCAGTTGTAATCTGGGCATCTTCAATCAGAGTAGATGTAGAAGGCTGCTCATCCTGTGGAAGAGGTGGGGCAGTCTGTGGAGCCTCCATGGAGGAAAAGTGAAAAGAATCCGGTTACACCTCATTACTAGAGGAAGAATCTTGTGGTGAAGTTGAAAGAGTAGGGAACACAGCGGGACAGTCAGACCATGAATGTACCCTGTTGCAGTACATGCAATGGTTGGGGCAGTCTCTGGAAAAATGTGTGGTCGATCTGCACCTTGTACATTTCCGTGTTGGGCATTCAGTGACTAAATGTTCGAAAGAGACCCAAAAGTAGCAGGACCAAGGCTGCCCCGTATACTGTACCAAGCCCCGGTGTCCCAAAATGAAGCAGACCCCCGGAAGATGTTGTATTCCATTTGGTTTGTTATTGAGCTCAGCCCAAACAGTCCAAGAGCCATCCCATATTCCTTCCATATCTGGGTCATGATGCTTAGAAATGGTGTGTACTGCTGCACAGTGTTGTTTAAAGTAATCCCTGATGTTTTCTTCTGTGGAACTGCACAGAAAGTTTTATCCTAATATTAACACCTTGAATGGAGATAGTGTATTATTTCAATGGAAACTGTTGTTGCTTTTCTAGAAAAGCAGTGTTAAATGCCATGGTCCCCTCATGGGTTTAAAAATATAAATCAGCGTAATCTTCTTGTCCGACGTGTAGGACAGCATGCACAGAATCCAGTGTTATGCCAAGGGGTTTCAGGATTGTGTGCCAGATTAGCTTCTTAGACAGTGGACGCTGAGAGTTAGACTTTACACATATTAAGGGCTTAGAAATCCTCCTTGGTCTAGGGGGGGTTTTGGTCTAGGGGGGTCTTGGATTACTCATCATTGGAGGATCTCTAGTTGCATAGGCATAAAACCATGTGGAATAGGTATCCAGCATATGTTGAACTGATGTAGCTATGTTCCTGACAAATTGAGAAGCATGCAGAGATTCTACTGGACAAGAAGAGAATTGTGTCTGGGGGAATGTAGAATGTATTGGATATTGTGCATCAACCTCTGCACCCCAGTCCATTATGTTTTGTTCTGAGAGATTTTTCCCAGACAGATTTTTCCTCATCTTTTGTGGGTGATTTTTTTTCAGGTTCTTAACATTTCTTTTTTTAGCATCCAGGCAGTACGCTTATTAGCCAGTAAGTTAATTTTACCCAAAAAGACAAATTCACTAGCTGCCTTTTCTAAGTTTCTCTTTTCATACTGGGAGAGTTGAAATTAAGCTGTTATCCAATGTGCAGTTATCTTGGAAGTCTAAGCATTATCAGTTTTCAAACCTTTTTTCCATATCTTCCACTAATCTACTATATTCTTTATCCTTTGTTTTTCTCTGTTCTAATTCCAAATGCATATAATTATTTTATACTTTTCTTTGAAAACAGTCTTCCAATAAATCCATGATAAAAAGCAAATATACTCACATGATCTTTTCATACATTTTCAAACTCTTCTACCAAAATAGCAACTTTGGAATTCATTACTATAACTTTTTTAATATTATTTCTTTTCTTTAAAGTACTGTCTTGTATTCACAAAACTGTCCAAATTGCAGATGGTCTGAAATGCCTACAATTGTTTCCCTTCCATGTATGATTTTTGTCCTTTCTGAAATCACAGAATAATGTATTTCAACTTTAAGAATTGTTTTTCTCTGTGTATACACCACATCTTTGCCTACCATCAAGCTTCCTCATTGTATTATATTTCTCATTTTTATACCTCCATTAGCTTTCCTGCCTTTTCCAGGTAAATTGCATTTTAAATCCCCCAAATTATAATACTTGTGTTCACCATAACATACAGTTTAATTTTCTCCAAAAAATTCACACTTTCCTTTATATCAGTAGGCAAATAAAATCTTGTTACTCAAAAAACATAATTTTCCTATCTTAAATCAACCAGTCAATCAACAGTCTAATATTTAGATACAATCATTTCATAGAAAAGCTACTCTGAACATATTTCTTTACCTGAATTCCCTAGAATCTTATTCTCCCACAAACTTTCTATTTAACAAGTTTGCCTTCATTAATGTAAATTATATCCTGCACAACTATCACCTCAGCATTTATTACACCAGTCACATCCTTCAAGTATCATTAATTATGCTATTCAAATTCACTGAAATTATTCTCAGATTTTTTCTTTCTTTCTTTCTTTTTATTTCAGTAAAAGATTTTTTTAATTTTCTTCACCGCCTTAATCTGTTCTTCTAGTTTCAAATTGACAGAACAGCATATATGAAAGTTTGCTTAATAAAGCATTTTACTTCTGCTTAGATCCATGAACCATTTTTTGTGCCATTATTTGAGTTCATATACCTGTCTCAGTTTTACCTGTTACAGGGCTTTCCATTTTTTGTTCAATATATTTTCCTACTTTGTAGTTTCTGGTCTGGTATGGTTGCAGGAGATCATGGAAGATTTGACAAGATGGCAGACATAGCATGCATACCCACAGAAGCTTTTAAATCTCTACATCTAAGTACTGAGGCCTTAACAGCTATGGCTTCAGTGATGCTATTCAAATGTCCAGCACAATAAAAATTATTCTATGCTTCATGAGCAGAAGTGAACTAGTATATAGGAATGGCTGGCTGATAATCAATTGCAAGTATCAGAGAAAGTTATCAGGTTCATTAACAATACAGTCTGCAGTTGTTAAGGATTTATAAAATCTATATGATCCGTTTGAAAATAAAGTGAATGGCATAGGCAATAGGGCCATAAGGAATAATTTGCACTTGACTGGACTGCCTGAGGGCCTGGTGGGAGAAGATTCTGTTTCTTTCATTATAGATGTTCTGAGAAACTTCATGGGAAGAAACACCTCTCTTATTATTAATAGGGCCCATAGACTTTCATCAAAAGTATGCTTTCCAAATGTTCCCAGGCAATTTATTTTATGGTGCCTAGACTTCAATGATAGAGATATAATCCTTTGGAGAAGGTGGAGGGGGGTGGCTGGTGATTTCACTTTAATTAAAAGCAACAAAGTAAGGGTGTCCTCAGATTCTTCAACATCTTTATACTACAAGAGAAATGCTTTTGCTCCTATCTTAAAGAAATGCAGAAAAAAGGTAGTACAGTTACAACTATGGTGCCCTGCTTATTTGTGGACTCAAATTAATGGACAATCATATACTTTTCACCAGCCTGTAGAAGCTGTTTTAGATAATCTCTTTAATAATCTGAACTTCAGTCTGGACAGAGCATTGCAGTTTTAAACCACTTATAGAGAGTTGGCAATGATAAAAAATGTAAAGAGAGATAGGACACTTGTTACTTCACCTACTATCCTCCCTCCCTTTTAAAAAAGGTTGTGGAGGAGCCAAAAGAAATCTGTCATGGTGCCTTTTGATTTGTCTTTATTGCAAACCTGGGGTCCCCTACCTTCCTCACCACTCAGTCTTCAGAATTGATTTGCTACTTTGCTGGAACAGGAAAATAGTGTGGAAGATGGTTTCTCTACCTGTGAGCCAATGGACTTGGAAAGTTTTCTAATCGAGCATGAAGGGAAAACTTCATCAGTAGGGATTCTATGTTTTCTCCAAAATAAATGTGGGACCAACACTGATCTTAATGATCAGATTCCAATAACTGGCTTGTCACTTTTCTATGTTTCTGGCAAGGCTGTTTGACTTTATGTTTCCAAATTTTAAAGGCTTTTTATCTTGCTTTATAGGGTGCACTGTTGATAAATTTGTTTGAATTGTTTTGCTTGTTAGGTATTTTATGAAGGGGAGGCAATGTGCCATTATAAATAATGTCTGCTTAGATGGGAAAGTCTATTTTGGTAGGCAGAGTTCTATTTTGATATACACCCCTGCTTTTTTATTTAACATTTTATTATTAACTTGGTAATTAATCTGAGTCTAGACATTGTGTAATTTCTTGCTCCAATCTATGACTAGTCATAATTGTGCAATTTCTTGTTTGCTTCATTTTCATATATAAGGTGGCATCAAAAGTTCTACACAAGGCAAATGTCTTATCTGCATTGGGAGTGTTTGCTACTCAAGAGGCTAATATTGAAGAACTGCAGAGGAAATTAATAAGTTTTAGAATTGTGTGTTCTTGTTTCCTGGAATCTAATGGGCTTGGGGACTCTTTATGAGTGGAAGTCCATTTTCAATAGCTGGACTTCTTTACATTCTGAAACAGTTCTTCTTTTCAGAAACAAAAATCAAGATCAAAAATTTGGATGGACTGTTTCACTTATGGCAGGAGTGAGGGGAGAGGCAATGGATGCAGATCTGCTAAATGAGTTTGTTTTTGTATTTCTAAACAGCAAGGCTTGAAAGTCTAATCAGAATATAACAATTGTGCAGGAAGGTGGCTAATCCTTATGGTTCAGGGTACAAATTTCTGTTTCCTATTGGGGAATTTTTATAGTCCCAACGAAAATCAGAATAGCTTTCTAAAAGACATTTGGGACACCCTTTCTATGTTGAGAGATCTACATACTATAGTGCTTATGGGAGGATTTTAATGTTGCTCCTGATCCTTTGCTGGATATAATTTCTTCTGAGAAGCCTAGACTTCCCAAAGTATGGAACTGTTTATATCAATGTATTATTGATCTGGTTTGATAAATATTTGAAGGTGTTAATCATCCTATCTACAAAGATTTTACATTTATTGACATGCAATGAGTGGTGGTTAGTTGATTAGATTGTTAACTTCATGATAGATCCCTTTTTAAAAATGTTGAACAGGTTAGACATTGTTCTGGTATGGTCTTGGATCATCATATAGTTGTATTTGAACTTTATTATTTTAAATTTATTTGGGTAGGCAGTCACTAGCATTTTGACCCATTAACTCTCGGTGATAAAAACTAAGCCAATGAGTTGGGCAGCTGGCTACTTCGATACTGGAGCAGTTATACTAGCGAAGAGGAAAAGATAGGTTAATAGGAACAGCTCAAAACCCAAATGAAATAGTTCATGATTTCATAGAAATGAAACAAAATGCATATAGGATACGATTAAAATAAGTTGCTTAGATATTCAATTTGAGTTGGAGGAACAGGCTTTAAAATGGTGGGTGCTGAAATATTATAATAAAAGAAAATCTTAAACAACTTAAGCAAAAATATCAGGCTGTACAGTTCATGCGGATCCAGGAGAAATGGGTCAGGTTTAAAACTCTTTCTCGGATTAAAGGGACAACCTCTATCAAACTTTTGGCAAGAAGGATTATAGAAAGGCATAGGGAGGTTGCTATTACAGCATCAGATATAGTCACATACCCTAGTAAAAATTAATCAAGTCATGGATAGTCATTTATAAGAGATCTATCATTCCAATATTCAGTATAGTAATAATGAAGTGGCAAGCATTTCATCATGTTTCAGCCTTTTCAAGATAATAAAAAAGGATACAGAATGCCTTTATCAGCCAGTTTCCCTAATAGAAATGTATAAAGCCATAGATGCTCTCAAGTTGGAAAAAGCACCGGAATTGGTTGGTCTTACCACTGAATTTTACAAAAGGTATAAGGAGTTTTAGGCTAGATTTTACTTATTCTACAGAAAGAAGCAGAATTATTGCATAGATTTCCTAATTTGATGAATAAAGCTAGGGTGATTCTTTTAAGCAAATCCCATAAAGACAATTCTGTTCCTGAGTTATATAGACCTATCTCATTATTATATCTGGATAATAAAGATTTATGCAAGGATTTTAACTCATAGAATAGAAAATACCCTAAGTTAGCCAATTAAGGGCAGCCAGCAAGTATTTCTCAAAGGCCAAATGGGTGGTCCAGACTTGGAACAATTTTGCTTAAATTTATAGCAGGCTAGTGCCCTTTCTTTAGAACCGAGAGCAGTTTTGCTGTTGGACTTTTCAAGTATATTTGATTTAGTGGAAAGGACATTTTTACTGAAGATCTTGCTGTGGTATGACTTTGTGCCAGAATTCATAATGGAAGTCCAGTTACTATGTCATTCACCTGAGGCACTGCTTTACTAATAGTATCTTTTCTGAGGGGATTTGGCTATCAAGAGGAATGAGACAAGGATGCCCTCATTTTCCTCTACTTGTTTATATAAGATGTATGTAAGATGTAGAAATATTAGGTTGTTTTCTGGAGAAAGAAGCTTATAAGATTCTTGTCCTTCTTTAAGTTCACCCATCTATTCTCTTGTCATGGTTTGCAGATGATGGTCTGATCTGGATCTGAGATCTTCTTGAAGCAGTCCCTAAATTCTTAACTTTGCAAACCGAATTTGCATCTCTGTCTGTGCTTGAAATTAATATAAAGAGAACAGCTTTATTTCCACTTAATAAATCTTGTATTAACATTCTGGGTTCATGTACTTTAATTGAAGGAATTACAATTGTAAGGGAATGCTGCTATTTAGGCATCTATATAGGGGTTGGGAGGGTGGCCTAATGGTTAAGGTGTTTGCCTTACAAACACAAGGTTCAGGGTTTGAGTCTCACAGGGGATAATTGGCTAGGCTTGAAATGGCTTGCAAGGGCAGTTAGCTTAGTACTAATCTATGAACCTATGAATCTATATCTGCACAATCCTTTGTTAGATTTTAATGCTAGTATTTTATAAGATATGATTAAACAGAAGACTCATTCTTGGAAGAGTTTATATTTTTCATTTATTAACAACATTCAGGCAATTAAAATGGGGGTTCAACCCAACATATTGTTTCTATCCTGCCATTTAGCATGTTTTGCAAAAACTAAATGGATTGATAAAGTACAAAAGATAAGCTTCCAATATTTCTGGAAAGACCAGAAAGCTAGAATGAGTAGGCAAAAGCTAATGCAATATATGGAAACTAGGCAGATTAGAAAAAAATTGGTTTTCTAAGTTCTCTCCAATAATTTCAAATCTTCAGTTATTAAAATTAAATAGGAAATGGTTCAATAATAATGTTTTACTAGATCACTAACCCTTTAAGGACATCAGGTGTTTCAGCTATATGGCAATTCTGAATGTCCATGACTTTTTAATTCTATTTATAGACAAATTCAGGCCAATAAAGCCAAACTTGTCCATAAATAGACTTAAAAAGTAAAAAATCATGGACATTCAGAATTGCCATATAGCTGCATATATCCCACATTGCCTCTAAAACAAGAGGTTTAAGGAATCACACAGTGGAAAGTCTAGCCTTGCTGGATTTTTCTTTTGGCTTTTACAGGCTGTTTTTTCTGTGTGACCTTTTTACTCATTGTTTTAGATACCTAACCCTGGTATGGCTGAATTGGATTAGAAATAATATCATCTTTGTTAATGAGACTTGGAAGAAGAGCTTTAATTAATTAACTTGCAATGGTATTACTTGGTTGTCAGTACCTGAATATCTAAAAAAAAAAAAGGTCAAGAAATAAGACCAATTGCAAGTGTAGAGAATCCGCTGGTTCTTTAATATCTTTGGTTTCAAGTCATGTGAGGCTGGCAAATCTATATAGTCAGTTTATTAACTCATTAGACAATAGTTTCAGGGATCTCAGTAAAGTCTCACTGAAGTGGATTCAAATGGATAGAGGTGTTTGAAATTGTCACAATTCAATTCTACCTTATATTACTTCTTTCACTTTATACAAAATGATCAGTTCTTGGTAACACTTCCTGTATAGATTAAGAAGAAGGAATCAGATAATGCTTAGTGTTTGTTGCTGATGCAGCTTATTAAATACTATCTCCACATGATATGATAAAGTCAAATTGTTAATTCATGTTAGGGTAAGATATAAGATTCTGTTTGTTGGGCATCTCAAATCTGTTTCCCTGACTGGAATAATTGTAAATGTTGGCTTTTAGATATCTCTAAGAGTGATTGTGTTGTTCCTAATAATCTTTGTGGGAAATCTGAATTGTGGTGGCCGCTAGACTTGTCTAATTTAATCTTTGAATTTTCAACAAATCCAAATGTGGAATTGGTGAAGAAACTGATAATTTGCTTAAATGAGCATTTAGGTTATAATTGCAGGTATTATATTAGTTCAGAATCTTTTTTCTAATTGTATTTTATTTGGATTCTTCAGATCTTTGTCATTCTCTTGTCTGTCCCTTTTTTGCTTTTAGAGTTCTGGCCATGTTTCACTTTATATGGATGGGATTTCATTATTCCTTAATCAATGCAGACTATTCATGTGGTTGTTTTCCAACAAAGTTTGATTTCTCTGAAAAATGTATCCTCTGTATGTGCCTCCTCATCTTTTAATGTAATCTTCATGTTCTCCTTTCTTTATATTGAAAAAATACCACACCCTTTATTCAACTGTACTGTTTGTTGTCATATCCCAATTTCCTTCTGTATCTCACAGTCTTGTTTCTGTCCTATCCAGAACACAAATACTTTCTTCTGTGCATTGCAGTTAAGGTTGTCCTAACATTGTACACTTTCTATATTGTGTCTTACATTTGATTAGAATATGTACAATTTCCTCACACTCATTACATCTTACTTCTTTACATGCACTAATTAAATGTGATACAGTTTCACAAAAATAACATGATTTTGGTTGACAAAAATATGTTAAAGTACCCCTTTTTCCTTTTATATAAATCAAACTTAGAAGCTATGAAATGCCATTGCTATTTTTTTAATTATCTCAGTATTCCACCTCATTACTCAAATTTGTCTTGTCTTTACATTTTCTTTTACACTTCTTACTATTTCACTCATATTTGTTAAGCACTGCATTACATTATTGTCTTCAGTCGCATCACCATAAGAAATATAGACAAAGGCAAAACTAATCGGGGAAAGGCTCCAAAATAAGAACAGATTTTAAATTTTGCTCTTATAATCTTAGAATGTTGCTAGAATAACAGGTTTTGCACTAGCATGCATTTTTCTAAAGGATTTGAAGTCTGAATATCAACAGTTTCCATAATTTAATTACTTCACTCCTCAATGATTTGCCAGAAAACAACACATTTTATGAGGAAAGACTGAAAATATGAGGAAAAATCTGGGCTTTCTGTAAAAATATGGACAGTTGAAAGGTATGGTTCTGAATTGTATGAACACGTTATAAAATCTTATTTTCTGCCCACACTTCATGGAAGCCATTTTTCCTCACATTTCAACAAAAAGTCTCAATTAATTATTAGTCTGAGAACTCACATCACAAAACAGTTGATTTCCTAGATGCAAAAAAGATTTTAAATCGCAAGTATGAAAAACTCAATGGTGTTGTAACACTGTCCCAAATTGCATATTTGTCGATGCTACAGTCTTGTTTAAGTTTTATTCTTACCACTGGCCTTATTTTCTTTTTCTATACTTTTTTGCCTTCATTAAACATTAGCTGTCTGTCCTGATCCTTCTGTAGATCCTCCAAAAAACTAACATCCACCATGTTGTTCTCCTGTGCTGGTTCTGCAAACACTCTTTCTGCTGTCTTACTCCACATTACTCACACATCCTCAAGCTGAATACGTCACTCTAATTTATTTTCATTCTGTTTGACTTCTGTATTCCATAATATGCTTTTTTTTCATTTTTCTCCTTCATTTCATGATTTGATACCCTTCACCACAGTTTTATTTATTTCCTTATCTCCTGTCCTGATTATAATCTCTGCCATTTTGTCACCAACTAAAGCCGCACTCTTTTCTTCCTGTTTCTCCTCCATAGCATATACTCTTTCTTGTCACCTCCTTTCCAGGAATGGAAGCAATGCTCACTTTTGTGGTACAAAAATACACAAAAAAGTAGGGGTGATTTATTAACCTTTACATTCATTTCATACAATACAAATTTTGAATCAATTATTTTTTGCATTCCTACATTAAATTATTTACAAGTTATCAACACTGAAGAACTTAACCAAACAATTCTATTTCTCTCATTTACTTTATATTTACCATCTATCATCCCACCCTTTCTTCCACAACCATTTTCTTAATTCAGCTAATACATCATCTTCTTCTTCCATTTTCTCATCATATAATACATTATCACATTTTCCATATTACAAATATTATCACAAACAATACTTTATCTCATTTGCCAATATCACATTTCTTTACTTTACCATACCTCCCATACAATATCATATTCGAATTTATATATTTAAATCATTCCCATCTATAGTAATTTTTAAACCTTTTCCAAAATTCTTAATTCTTTTTGCAATCCAGAAAAAACATTTTGTTGATTTTTCTTCACATATAGTCAGTACATTTTATTTACTCCATTACGTTATATTTTATATTCCCTTTCACCAGTAACTTGTCAAAAAAATTCTGCCCCAAAAAATTGATTTATAAAAAAGGTGAAACTTTTTTGTGCCATTTGTTTCCTTTTATCATCTTTTTTAATTCATTCCATAGATATACCACTTTTAACTTCCATAATTTCATTTTATTTTCATATCCTTTTTCTTCCAACCTGTCTTTGCTTTACTTTTCTTTTCCCTGTTCTTTCTTTCTATACATATTTTTTATATTTTTCATATATCTTACCTATCATTTATTTTTGTTTTTCTTTTACCCTTCTCACTATCCAGTATAAATGCATAGATGCTAAATGCAGCACTGTTTTTTTTTTAATTCAATCTGCCTTCCTTTTTTTTTTTTTTTTTTTTTTTTTAATAAATTATCCCTCCTCTCATTGGGTTCAATCTTGAGGTCCAAATGAAGCTAGAAAAATCTCTAATAACTATGTTTTCCATTTGAATGGGAAACATATAGTTCCCCAAAATGTTTCCTGACACACAAGTATTCAAAGCATATGTCTTTTTTTCTTAAATGATAAAACTTTCCCTCTAAGCTAACTATATTTTATATGTTCCAGTATCTCTAATCTATTGAATTATTACACTTTTGTACTCACCAAATGTCATTCCCATAATCTTTATTTCCTTTCTTGTGAAATATACTTCATTTATTTTTTATTTCATTAAATCCTTTACACTTCATTTTGTTTAATTGTAGAGCAGTTTTAACAGCTTTAGATCCTTATTAAAACCTCACTTATCCATCCCTTGTTTCTTATTATTATAATTAAATTATTTGCCTATGTCATACATATTGATAATATAATGTCTCTTTCCATCTCTCATCTTGCCTCCTTCATTTCAACATACAAGCCTGCACTACTGCATTCATTACTAATACAGATAATCCATTGCTCAGTGGACATCACTGTTTTTCCACTCTTAATGCTTATTTCTTTCCATCCATTAATTTATCATAACTTGCACCCATTCATTTTCATAACACTTATAACATTAATATTTTCTCCTACACATTATGCCTCTAAAATCTGCCACATTGCTTCATGACTCACTGTATCACATGCTTTAGCTATTCCACATGCTATCAGTCTTACTACTTTATTTTGTTTCAGTATTATCTCTACTATTTCTTTCACTATAATTGCCATTTATTTTACCTGTCTTCCTTTTATACCATAGATCACTTATCCTACTACTTCATTTAATGCTTTCTTCATACTTTTTTGTAGTATTTTCATAAATATTTTATAATCAGTATTTCCCAGTGTTATTGGTCTCCAATTTTATTTTCATCGTTTACCTCTCAAACTCTTAGCACCAGAAATCTGGACAAAGTAAAAAATAATTGGAAGACAAAGGCCCAAAATATGGACAAATTTTAAATATTTCTCGTAAAAACTTAGAAAGTTGCTATAATAAAAGGTTTTATTTTATCGCGTATTTTCAGAAGGATATGAAGAGTGACACTTAAATGTGTATAATTATTTAGTAAATTCAGTCCTCACCGATTTTTCAAAAAAAAAAAAAAAACAAAACACAAGTTTTATGAGGAAAAGAACAAAATATGAGGGGAAAATCTGGATATTCTGCAAAAAATCTGGAGAGTTAAGGGCTTTTCTTTAATCCTTTTTCATATAATTTTTATCATTTCACCATGTGTTGTTTTCTTTTACACCTTCTTCATCCATTCATTTAATATTTTTAAAACAACTTCTCTTTCATCTTTACTCATTTCCTTTTAATACTCATAGCTTATACCCAATGATGCTGACAATGATTAATTATTCATCTTTAATCACCTTCTCTATTTCTTATATTGTTATATACTTTCTAAAAAAAACTTTCCTTTTTCAGTTTTTTCTTTCACTTTCCATTCTTCTTGCCCATGCATTTCCTATTTTTATTACATTTTCTCTACAAAAGTCTCTATCAACTCTATGATACCTTCTTGTTTGTATTTTATGTCTTCTTTGCCATCTAAGATAGCACCCACCCTTCCTTCACTCATTTTTACTTCTTTTCCTAAGTAAGGGGAACCTCTTTATTTTCTTTCTGAAAAAAAATATTTGCCCATATAATGTTATTCATAGGTAGGTACTAGGCTATCAGCCCTAGGACCTATACAAGCCTACAGTCCAAACTCCTCGCAGGTACGTCAAGTACCAAGGCCCAAAAAAACAGACACGTCTAGGAAATAGGGCCAGCACCAAATGAAGGGTTGCCAAATAAAATACACGTATTACATAAACATATCCAAAACAGCTAAGGGTGTCAAATCGCCCGATTGGCTGGTGTATTTGGCTTCTTGTCCCTGCTCAGCTTTTTATGTGGGTCAGACATCCAGACCATTACATATCAGGATTTCTGAGCAAATGAGTGACATAAGGAATCACAATCTTTCTAGTGCACTTTATAAACACACACTGAAGCACCCCTCCACCTCCTTTTATTTCACGCCATTGACAAAAGTAAAGGGGACAGGTCCCTCAAATGTGGTTGGCACACAATTCTTAATAACAAAGAAAGAAAATGGATAATCAAATTGGGTGGTCTTTTCAGCCCTGGTCTGAATGAACATCTTTAAATATGTTTATAATGGAAATCCAACAAATATACAATAATTTGATTGCTATGTCTTTAAGATGCTATAAATACTGCTGCTCAGATGTGCTTTGTTTTTTCATTATTCTGGTTTGTGCACTGAAGAAGGCTAACACAACCAAAACCAGTTTGCTTCTTTTTTCCAGAGTACGTTTGTGCTTTATTTGGAGGTTTGACACCCTTAGCTGTTTTGGATATGTTTATGTAATAAATTTATTTTATTTGGCAACCCTCCATTTGGTGCTGGCCCTATTTCCTAGACATATACAAGCCTGGCCAAAAAGGCATCCTGGTTTTTGCCACCCAAGAAAATTATTTTCCTGTGCCCCTGTCGAGCAGAGCCACAGAGGTGATCCCCGGGGTGAATTTCCTATTTCCCATCCAATCATCAAGATTTTTCTTGAACAGTGCTAATGAGGAGCTTTGTTTGATATAGATAGGTAGTTTGTTCCAGAGTATGGGAAGTCTCTGGGACAGGAATCTATCCCTCCAGCATATTCTGTTTATTGTGGTGACAAGATTTAGGTCCCTAGAGCGTGTAGCTCAGAGGGATTGGGATTTCTTTAAGTGGAGCATGTCCAACAGCTCTGGGTTTGACATAGCTTTGTATGTTAGGCAGAGATCGCCTCTGAGAAGGCGATATGCGACGGACTAAAGCTGGAGTTTTTTGAGATGGTTTGCATAGGGCATCTGTTTGAGGATAGTAATCCTCTTTGTGAGGTATTTCTGTGGCCTTTCCAGTTGTTGTAGATGTCTTGTGAGGTACATACCAAAAGGGGCATTGTACTCTATAATGGGTCTAATAAGTGATGAGCATAGGGGAACAATTACCTGTTTTTCCTGGATGAGAAACCTTTTGTGATGAGGTGTGCCATGTAGAAGAATTTCCTGACTACTGTGGTGATGTGATTATCAAAGGAGAGACTACGTCCACCTGTGTCCTGAGGTTTCTTATTACACTTTTGGTGTTAAGTAGACTACCACCTATGTGGTAGCTCATGGGTACAGAGTTTTTACCAAAGGGGATGTCAATGCACTTTTTGGCATTGAACTTGAGGCCATGGCTTTGACACCAGGCATCTGTCTCAGTGAGGCCCTTTTGTAGAATGTCCACATCGTTAGGAGTTTCAATTATGACTCCTAGTTTGCAGTCATCTGCGAACTTCATTATACCTTCTGTGTTAGCCTGAACTTCAGAAAAGTAGATACCAAACAGGAGAGGACCAAGGAATGAACCTTGTGGTACTCTACTTGTCACTGGTCTGAAGTCGGATTTGGAGTCTGCTACTATCACAGTGTGGGTACTGTCAGTGAGCCAGTTGGTAACCCATTTTTGTGACATAGGGATTTATACCTAGTTTAGTGAGTTTATCTATAATTCCAGAGTGGGGGATGGTGTCAAAAGCCTTGGTGAGATCTAGATAGGCTGTGTGAACCACCTTTCCCTCGTCTATGACTTTGGTGACTGCTTCAAAGAAGTCAATCAGGTATAGGAGACATGATCTGCCTTTTACAAACCCAAACTGGGTGAGGTCCAGAGTTTGGAGATTACCAATGTCTTTATTTATAGGTTCCGTGATTATACATTCCATGGCCTTGCAGACCAGGTTCATTAGGCTAATGGGGTGGTAGTTCCTGGGGTCCGTGGTGGCTCCCCCTTTGTGGAGTGGGATAACCATCACTGTGCTCCATTCAGGGGGCACAAACCTGAGGTGAGGCTATGATTGAACATGGTGCTTAGGTGGGGTGACAGTTCATTCTGTAGTTCATGTAGAACACAGCCTGGGATGTTGTCAGGTCCCATGGATGCTGTGTTCTTGGCTTTGGAGAGTGTGGTTTTTACCTGTGCAGCCGTGATTACAGGAACCTTGCATTCTTCTGGTATTGAGATGGGCCCTTAAGGGGGTGAGGGGAGGGATAAAGTTAGCACTGAACCTATCTGCCAGGATGTTGGCAATATCAGTTGGTTCTGTATATTTAGTGCCATTGTGCTGTAACTCAGAGCAGATCTGAGTGTTGCCATTGAGACTCTTGACATAGCTATAGAATGCTTTGTGGTTGTCTTTAGAATCAGTGGTGATTTTGTCTTCATAACTAGCTTTGGAGGATTTTATGAGGGATCTCAGCTTCTTACTGAGGCTGACCATGGAGTTCTTCCAGTCATGAGATTTTACTCTTTTCTGCAACAGTTTCTTTCTTCTGTTGTAGAGTTTGTTTATGGCAGGGGACCACCAGATTGACTTCCTTGTTTTGGAGGATAGCATCTTGGTTCTGTTAGGGATAGCACAATCCATGCACTTGTGTAAATGCTTATAAAGTGCATTTGTGTAGGATTCAACAGTCACACCTCTATTGTCCGTCTGCATCGGTGTCGTGAAGTTTGCCACTTCTGTCTTAAGAAGCATGAAATTAGCTTTGGAGAATTTTTTTACGGTGGTTTCCCTAATGGGGGGTGGGGGCAGGATGTGGATGTCTAGGCTGATTAGCTTGTGGTTGGATCTGACCAACAAGGACTTGACCTCTGATGTGGAACACCGGTTACCCATGTTGGTAATGACCAGGTCACTGATATTGCTGCCCTTGGTGGGGGTGTGGATAAGTTGATCCAAGGCATTAGAATTTATGAATTCCAGAAAACGTTAAGCAAAAGAGTTGATGAGTAGTTTTCCAGTTAATGGTGGGGTAGTTAAAATCGCCCATTATTAGGGTGTTGGGTTGTACCCTAATATTTTCCAGTGTGTCAAGAAATGAGGAGTGAGAATACTGGGGCATGCTGGGGGATCTGTAGCAAGTTACAATTTGGATTGCAGTCTTGCCAGAGTTAGTTGCACTTGGATAATCTCAGATGCATTATGCTGAGCAACTAGCCTGGTGGTGTGGATATCCTTAATTAATATGGACATGCCTCCACCTTTAGTGTTTCGGTCCAGGTTAGGTGGCCAAAAGGTGTGGTATGAATTATAGCCTGGTAATGCAGGGGTGCTCTCTGGAGACTTGAACCAGGTCTCTGTCACTGCACAGATGTCAATGTTCTCCATTTTAAGGAGTGCCTTGAGTGAATGCATTTTGAGGTTTAGACTTCTAGCATTGAGTAGCATTACCCTCAGATTTTGCTTGCTTGTACCTGTTATGGTGGCGAATTTGTCATTTGAACCTTGCCTAAAAATAGTACTATAGGGGTGGCAAGAACCTTGGCCAGTATCCAGAATCCCAAGGGCGACAGGTGCAGGCCATCTCTGGCAAAGCATCGTGGTTTGTCGATCATGTCATCCCAGGCAGACAGATACTGTATCCACTTAAAATGACACCAGAAGCTTAGCCAATTGTTGAAGTCAATCATTTTGCTATTGTACTGTGGTATCATTCTGGGTGATGGCAGGATGCTACTCAGGGGTTGGGTCATACCTGCCTGCACTACAAGATCGGAGAGCTCCTCCATGTCTTTTTTCATGTAGTCCAGGGAGGTATGTCTCAGGTCATTCACACCAACATGGACAATGACAGAGTCATATTTGTACTTGTTGTGGAGTGACCTGAGTGTGTGCATTATGTGGCAGATTCTGGCACCCGACAGGCAGCTGACAGTAACTTTCTCCTTGTTTAGACTGGTGAGTGGAACATCAGTGTGCCTGACTACAGAGTCACCTATGACTAGAGTGTTGGGTACGTTGTATTGCCTTATGGGCTGAGTGGCACACTGAGTTTGTGGGCTATGTGTCATTTGGGTTGTAGAAAAACAAAGTCAGCACTCCTAGAACCACACACTTCAGCAACTCAAGTAAATCATTGTAGTAAATGGCCGCAAAGCACTTTGGGAGCGGTAAAAACACTTTTTATTAAATCAATATAACAAATAGAAAAGCACTTTCATCAAGAACCTTCTCAACTTCATCAGATAAGAACAAAACCAGGAAAAACTCTTAAGTACATCCTGCAAGAGCATTAATTAAGTAATAAACCAATCCCATCACACTGACTAAAAAGGACCTCCCTGAACTCATAAATATTCATGAAATGCAATCATAAAAATATTTAAAAAGACACTCTTTAAAACCAGCATTTAAATGACATTAACAAGTGCAAAGATGCTGAAAATAAATACAAATACACAACATAATGTATAAAATCTATAAAAAGGTGTTTATATAAAAATGAAAGTATATATAAAAAATGTAAATAAATATTTTTTATATTTTTTATTTTTTATATATTTTATCTTTCCATTGCTTTTAGTTTTAACAAGCAAGCAATAGAGAGTGAATAGTTTAATCCTGGCCATTGCCCCGCATTTTGGCGGAACTGCCAGATTAATTCTTTGTTTTCCAAAAGCAGCCCCCATGAGCCACCTCTTTTATCAAAGACAACAGTGTCCACAATGAAAAATTTGAAAGAGTGGTCTGATTTTTCTGTGCATTGTTTACTCAAGACATTTGTGGATTTACCAAGTCTGATATCCCTTAAATGCTCATAAATTCTGTTTGTAAATTTCCTGTCAGTCTTACCGATATAGAAACATTCACATGAGTTACACACTGCACAATAAACAACTCTTTCAGTATGAGAGTACATCTTCTTATTCACCTGTATTTTAAAGCCATTCACCAAGAATTTGTGGCCTTCCATCACAAAACTACACTGAGCACAGGAACCACATTTTTTCATAGATTCTGCATGTACAATGTTTCTGTTAGACTCTAAAATGCATTTCAGGTTCATCCCTTTCTTAAAAACAATATTTGGTTTAGTTCCAACACATTTTCTGATATCCCTATCATTAAGCAATATAGCCCAATTTTTGAATAAAATATCTAACACATTCTTACTGTTACTGTGCAAAGTAGTAATAAAAGCACATTTAAAATTTGAATTCTGTTCAGCATTGGATTGGGTCAAGTCAGTTCCTACTCCATTAACCAAAAGCCATCAATAGGGGGCATGCCCTGGGGAGGTGTCACCTCATGGTGACCTAACAAGGGTTTAAAAAAAGCTCGTTGTCTTTTGTTGACCACCTCAATCATGACTTCATTAAGGAGCCATAATGGGTAACCCCTCTTGCAAAACATAGCTTTCAGATGGTCACACTCATCTAAGAAGTTATCAAACAAACTAACCATCCGGGCAGCCCTTACAAATTGGCCCTTTACTACCCCTCTTTTTTGTTTAAATGGGTGTGCCTATCAAAATGCAGAAAGCTGTTTGAATAGGTTGCTTTCCTATGAATTTGTGCTACAAACACCTTCAACGGACACTTTCTTCAGTAAGATATCCAAATATGCTATTTGTTCACTGTTAACCTCATGTGTGAACTTTAAAAAACTGGTTGTGCCATTGATATATTCTAGATTTTATACATTATGTGTGTACTTGTATTTATTATCAGCATCTTTGCACTTGTTAATGTCATTTAAATGCTGGTTTTAAAGAGTGTCTTTTTAAGAATATTTTTATGATTGCATTTCATGAATATTTATGAGTTCAGGGAGGTCCTTTTTAGTCAGTGTGATGGGATTGGTTTATTACTTAATTAATGCTCTTGCAAGATGTAGTTAAGAGTGTTTTCTGGATTTGCTCTTATCTGATGAAGTTAAGAAGGTTCTTGATGAAAGTGCTTATCGCTCTGCCATCTGTACTCCCCTGCTATTTCTTCATGTCATTAGAGTAAACAATATAATAATTTCAATCACAGTTTTCTCTTTAATATGTCTATTCTTTAGGGATTCCTACTTTTAAATCTCCACTTGTTACTAATTGCCTTAACATCTTAGTATCCTAGTTATTTTTCCATTTTCTGTACTCAGGATAGAGTTAGTGACTCATACCATTACTACTGAAAGTATTTACTAACACATTTTTTTATTTCTTCAAGTAACTATTTTCTCTCTGTCATATTAATATATGTTTACATCATTATTCATCTTATATGTTTTGTCTCATTGTTATACTCATTCTTGGTACTAATATTGTTATATCTAGAATTCCTATTTCTTTATTTTTATAAGAATTCCTATTCCAAAACATGTCTCATTTCATACCAACTAAACAATTTGCCCCCACCCATACTGCTTGTATTAGTTTCCTTATTTCTTCTTTATAGCATCTGGTATCTAGCAAGTAAAACACACCTAGTTTTAGTTTTTTACACAATTCAGCCATCACCAAACTTCTTATATTCTTAATGCTTTTCACATTTAATGCTAAATGTTCTGTACCATCCTTTTCTTTTTATCTCTCTCTATCTCTCTTTTGCTTGCAAATCTTATTTTACTTTTTCTTCCTCCAAATCTCCCACCAACTGATTTTTCACTAACTTGTTCTTGTTTTTCTCCAGTCTCCATTTCTCCCTCTTCACTTTCCAAAATTGCAGATCTATTCTCTTCCTGTATATTAATAACCTTGCTTTGAATTGTTATTTATTCTCTACTACCTTTTCATTCTGTAAACTTTCTTCAATATCCCTTTCCCCATACCACCTTTTCTTTAACATCCTCTGTAGTAACATTTTTTTACTGGGTGTCTTTGTTCTGATCTTTCCTCTTCTTATACTCTTTTCTAATATAGGACACTCATACTAGAAGTTTCCAAATTCTTTAGATTTTCTACAAACAGGCTTAGAGTTTTTTTACTAAATGCCCACTCTTCCAACATTGGCCACACCTTAGTTTGTTGCAGTCTGTTATTAAATGAGTTCAACACCAGAGCAATAACATGTCTTAGGTTGGCATCAGTACCTAATAATAAATCCTCTCTTAACATATTTTTTTGTATTTGAAATATGTTGAATTTTACCATCCTTAACTCAGTTGTTATGTATATTCCCCAAACCCCAGTCCATATACTTTGTATCACGCTTTTTTAATTTCATGTACTTCACTACATAGTGAAAGAAAAAGCAGTTTTAAATCATGTTCATCCATATCAGAGGTACTAAACTGCACATTTATTTTCCTTTTTAGTTGTAGTCCCAAGCTCTGAAATAAAGTGCCTTTCCATTGTGCTACTGCAGTTGTTTATTAATTTTCAGTTGGAAATTTGAAGATTAAACTAAAGGTTTCAAATGTTATTTCACAGAAATTTTCAGCTCACAAATGAATCAATCCTCTTATTTCTTTAACATCAAACTGTAGTGTCAAAATAATACTGCCCATAATATTTTTTCACACAGTCATTGTTTTTACATTTTATTCTCATCACTGGACATCTTCTCTGGTGCTGTTGAGAAACCACAAGCCTTTGCTCCATCTCAGTTCCTTCTTCCATTCTTCCTTGCTTGCTGTACCTGTATAACTTCTTCTATCTTGTAACAAAACCCCCTTAGAAATGGCTATTCCACCAGCTGAGAACACCTTCAGTGTTTTCATCAGCTGTTACTTTTGTTTTCATCCTCACAGTTTCTTCCTCCTGTATTACTCTGTCCATAATATTACTCCATCACACTTCCTCTCCTTCATTTGGCACTACCTGGTTCATCAAATCTACTAGCACTGGCGTCTCCAAGCCTCCAATTTCCAACTCTGTAACAATTATTTGTCTCCTTCTCATTTCTTCAGTAAATGTTCTCCTAATCCTCTCTCCATCTCTGCTGCACTGTTTTCTGTCTTGGAATTCCCAGAACTACAATAGCAGACCTCTGGCACCAACTTGCAGCTTCAGAGATTTCCTCACTTCCTGTCTTTCAAAGTGTACAGGAAATTATCTAGTACCTGGTCATATTTCATCTAATCTTTAAGGAATAGCACTTTGGGTCTCCCTTGAAAAAAGGCCATTGGTTTAGTGGGACCAACTCAGTCATCAAAGTGCAAATAAATAAATCAATCTATCTATCTATCTAGTTTTTACATACGTATGCATAAAGTTTTTTAAAGTTACACAGACATATGCACACATAAATATAGAGTACAAAAGAATGTTGTTCCATCATATACCTATGTAGATCTGTCACTGCTTTTTCACACAATAAAGCAGTAACTTCTCATGCAGACACTGGTGGGCTGTGCTGATATCAATGCAGGCTGATGCAGCCCTAAAATGAATCTTAAGGTGTATGCAATGAAGAGTGTTGAGTTCAGTATTTTTCATGAAATTGTGTTTTATTTCTTATTTATTATACTGAGTTTAACATCTGAGATGATAACAGTCTTAAAATCACAACTTACAAGTTGTAATTTTGAAACTTTTAACTGTTAAAGTTTTAGTATTGGCATTAATATGAAGCTATTCTCTCTCAACACTAGATAAAAATACTCTGTACTAGCTAGACTATTTACACCATGTGCCTTTCTGTTTAAATGATTAATTCTGAACATTATTTCACATGCTATTGTAGTCACAATCATCATTACAAAAACACTTCTTAAAGTTTTCAAATAATAGTGATAATTTGACCAGTATTTGTAAAGTAGCAAATAGGTTTGTTCTCATTTTGATCATTTTAATGCCACTTAAATGTACAATAATAGCTAAAAATAAAAATTCAAAAATAAGAGGAACAATAGATTTTTTCCAATTGTTTGGTAATTTCTCTCCTAACCACATCTAAACATGCACCAAAGTAGGGGCAACTGATCATTCTTTACATTCATAGTTGCTACAAAAATGAAATGGTATTGAATAGTTAGATGACTGAACTTTGTGCACCCATATGGTTTGCCCGAAAAGCTTGACATCTGCCTTGAAAGTTGCAGCTTATTCCTGATCATTAGTTCTAGAAACAATGGTCTACAATGCATATAGTAACCTCCTGTATTGAAAGTTTTCCAGTCTGATCTCATATCAGTGTGTGTGTGTGTGTGTGTGTGTGTGTGTGTGTGTGTGTGTGTGTGTGTGTGTGTGTGTGTGAATAGATAAATAAATATAAATATACAGTATTCTGGCATTACTGCCACAAGTTGTGGAATACAACAGTATATTGTGCACTTTTAATGCCCACCAGGGATTCTTGTATGCTATTCCTTAAAGGAACTGCCGAATTCTGTGGATCTGTACATACTCAATATATGGGTGTAACCCCTCCTCCAACAGCATGCAGTCTTGCCATAGTAATGCAACCCTAACAGCACAGGCATCTAGGGTGTGAGATCTTTATCAGCAGTATCATATAGTTCTTGGTTTGATTCCTGCTGTCTACAGCTGCATATTAAGTGAGTAAGTACATCACATGCAGGCAACAGTCTGCACTTACTGTTTGCATGAGGCAGCTGAGCTTCAACACTTTACAGAGTACCTGCCTCTTTAATTGCCTGTAGTTTTTCTTACTTAATGGATGTGCTGTGATTCAGTCTATAATCAAAATCCTCCATCCTGTATACCTCCAGCACTTGAGACATACATACCTATATAGCATTTTGTGTTTTGTGCCTCTTAATTTAATACTTCCAGTTTTTGAATGGGTCCATTTAACAACAAATAGTGAACTGATTTGCTGTAATGAGTGTGTGTGTGTGTGTGTGTGTGTGTGTGTGTGTGTGTGTGTGTGTGTGTGTGTGTGTGTGTGTGTGTGTGTGTGTGAGAGTGAGAGAGAGAGACAGTGTGTGCACATATGGGCTGCAACTTGTGACAGACAAAATAAATTAATCATACTTTTGGATACTGTGATATCTAGCAAACAGTCTGCACTGCTATTACGTGGATGATCTCTTGAAAGTGCATTCACATTAACAGAGAGAGAGAGAGAGAGAAAGAGAGAGATTGTGTGTGTGTGTGTGTGTGTGTGTGTGTGTGTGTGTGTGTGTGTGTGTGTGTGTGTGCGTGAGAGAGAGAGAGAGAGTACTTGAGAAAGAAAGAGAGAGAGAGGCATAAGGATTTAATCTGCCATTAAGTTATGCTATGGATTAATTTATTAGTTGAAGAAGCTTTCTGGGGGATAATTACTCTGCACAATAACTTCAGTTTGATTCTGCCCCTTCGGGACAGATCTTTTACAGTTTTTTTTCAAAGAGCTATAACTCTAAGTCTCCACTGACTAAAATGTCAAACATCAGCAGTAGTTTTTCTACTGTAAACGTTAATTAACTTTAATGTGCTAGCAGGTAAAAAGTGCCAAATTTTCACTTACTCAGTGTGTCTGTAAGTGGTTCAGCTGCTATCAATAGAAAATGTGCTTCTGATATAAATGCTCACTTACCTGAATAATAATTGACAAAATGACTTTTGTAATGATTACTGGTCTACCATTTAGAATAATCATCTCTTCAAAGGAAATATGAAGCTAGCGGGCTGAAATGCATGAAGAATTCTACTGTTTTAGCTTGTAATGGCATGTATTTACAGTTTCAATTCTTTGCAACTGGAGACTCACAGAAGATTGTTTATCTAAAAGTTGTTTTTGGGTGCAAACATGAAAGAAAAAGACACATGGGAAGTAGGGGTAGGTTGGTTATATGCTGAGGCAGAAAAAAGATCAAGTCAAACACAGAACATGACAATGTAGTCTGGAGAAATAATATTAATGTCCACGGACCTTTCTGTTTATTTACTTATGTTTAAGTTAATGACAAATGAATGAACATTATCTTGTAAATATGTCCATCAGTATCTGCATACTATGTGATAGTGAAACTAAATCACTGAGATTATATCTCTCTCACACACACACACACACACACACACACACACACACACACACACACACACACACACACACACACACACACACACACACACACACCTCTCGCTCTCTTTCTCTATAGATATATATATAGATACAGATATATAGATATATAGATATACACTCAAGTAAAGGATAAACAATTCCATACAAGATACAAGAAAGAAAGTCAAGTTAGAGACCTCATTATGCAATGATGTAAACCTCCTGTAGTGGATGACCATGGGATGTATGCAAATAACACCTTAAGGAAATAGCAACACTTCAGCTACATGGCTTTTGAATGCCTATGGCTTCTTACTTTTTACATCTTTATAGGTACAGTCAAGCCAATAAAATCAAACCCCACTGGCTGTTGACCTGCCATGTTTTGGATTATTTGTGACCTCATCAATAAAGCATAAGTGGATTGTGTAGATGACCTTTAGAAACACAGGGCTTTAAACCCAGCTGATGCTCATAAACGTTAATGTACTTGCAAAACATACCAATCAACATCCATGCAAAAGGTAAAAGGTTTGCACAAAGACAAACAGTTTAATAAAAACTGCAAGAAAGATTCAGGCAAGCTAAAGACTTCACTGCGCAATACCTTAAACCTTCTATAGTGGAGATCCATGGGATACATGCAAAGGACCCTTTAAGGACATAACAGTGTTTCTGCTACATGGCTTCTGAATGTCTATGACTTTGGGTATATTTAGGCCGATAAAGCCAAACCCAATTAAAGTGTAGGGTTAGGGTTAAGGACTTGGACAGCATTAGGGTTGGTACTTGTTACTAAGGTAGGCACTACAAAAGGGTGTTAGAAATAGATGAAAATAATAATGATATTTCGCATTTGTTATCATTTAGGATTAGCTCTGTGAGTTTCCCTCACAAGCATAACCCTGAACTGGTCTGCCTTGATCTATATTTGTGCTACTTATTGCCACAGAAATGTGTAATTCATTCAGATAAACCTGTATAAAGATTCTCCATCAATAATTTTGCTACTATTTCAGAAAGAAAGTGCTATTATGTTTACAGCTCATACCTTGAAGTATATGTTAACAAATGCTTGTGTGTGTATATATATATATATATATATATATATATATATATATATATATATATACATATATATATATATATATATATATATATATATATATATATGTGTGTGTGTGTGTGTGTGTGTGTGTGTAAAGAAAAGACTGAAGTGATTCAGTACACCCATGGAAATCAAATCACACGCAGTATATATAAAGGTTAAACACATTTGTGATCCTCCTGGAGAAAATATTTAAAAAAAGGCAAAACACACAGACACATTAAGAACTAGAATAATGCTTCTTGTTTGGGCAGTATGTTCCTTCTGTTCTTTATAAAGTGTAATACCTATATAGTGTTTTGAATGCATCTTGGTGAACTTGAAACAGACATTTAAACTAGATAAAGATTTTTTCTAATCCAGCAGTGTGAATTTGTGAAAGGATAGTGAAACTGATGCTGTACGACAAATTTTAAAATTGAATGCTTACAGGGAATATCAAAATTCTGCAGGGTTCAGGAAGATTATGCAAATATTTTATTTGCAAAAGCCACAGAAATCTAGGATATTGTATAGTTATCAAGCTGTGATTTCCTTATTTGTAAGGTGGCTGATACTCATTCTCTACAGTGTAAGAAACTAATTATATTACTTATCCCCTTAATACCTGTGTGTGTGTATGTGTTTGTGTGTGTGTGTGTGTGTGTGTGTGTGTGTGTGTGTGTGTGTGTGTGTGTGTGTGTGTGTGTGTTTGTTTGTGTGTATTCCATCTATCCAGGGGAGTGTGCATGTGTATATGTCTGATTGGATCTAGGACATTTGATCGAAAGATCAAACGTCCGAATCCATTAAGGGCGAGCATACTTACGTGAAAGTGCTTTTCACCGAAGAAGCACTTTTGCGTAGGTATGCCTGTTTCTGAGGCTGTACTACAGTGCGGATAAGGGAGAATTCCCTTTTCCCCACTTTAGTGCGGTCTTGGACGGAGAATATTAAAGTGGGGGTTGAAGCCCCCCTGCAGAAACGTTAATGTAGTGTTTTTTTATTTTTTTATTAACACGCTTTAACGAAAGCGCTTTTGTTAAAGTGTGTTCGGTGGTTATGGATTCGGATGTTTGATCTTTCGATCAAACGTCCTAGATCCGTCTGATTATATACTTTCCCTGTTACACTAATTTGTATTTCATATGTATAAACAGGGTGTATATTACATAACTGAATGATTAGGTGATTGAACACCTAAATATCGACCATGTAATATTGAAAGCAAAAAACAGCGAACAGCCAATTTAACGTAGGAAAAGATTTCCCTTGGCCGTTCGCTGGATTTTGCCATTTTCTCCACTGTGAAGCGATCTCGGAGTTGGTATATTTATTTAGGGGGGGTGAGGGGCGCACAGCCCCCCATGTCAGGGTGTGTGGGGGATGAAGCTCCCCACTTAGTTTGGCTGTGAAGTTATTTATTTATTTTTTTTGTGGCCGACGGTAACATTTACTGGTGGCGTTGGCTATTTTGCCGTTCAATATTACGTGGTCGATGTTTAGGTGTTTGATCACCTAATCATTCGATCACATAATATAGACCCATATAAATATATAGTTTTGGAAGTGGACATATCAAATGTTCATTTTTTACATTTATTAATATATTAATATGCTACACATTAAAATACAACATAACACCAAGGTACTATGAACAGAAATCATTCAGTATTCAACTGACTACAAAATGGTTGCCATTTTGTATTAATCTGTCCTATATTCTCTATAAATAAGTGAAAATTGAAAAACTACTTTTTTCATGTTTTGTACTTAATATTATTTTACAAATGCATGATATTCCTGAAAAAAGCATGCAAGCAATCAAATAAATAGAAATTCCAAAACAGCAAAATCTACTGATGGTAAGCTAAAGGTTTTACTGCTCAAATCAAGTCTCAACAAAAAAACTACACTCCCTGGTAGCACTCCTCACCCTGTAGATTGCTGATATCTGTGTGGTTACTGAAACATGATTCAAAGCTGCAGAAAGCACTCCAGCAGTGTCTATAATGCCTTCAATACATTCAGACCCACCCACTACATATGAAAGACAAAAGGTGGAGGTGTATCAATCTACATGAAAGATAAGCACACCTCAAGAGTGGTCAAACAATATGACTATCTTGAGCTACTCCATGTCCCACTAACCATAGGTAAAACTCATTACCATATACTTGCTAGCTACAGCTTCCACACCATGACCCAGGAAAACTATGCCTTATAACTGAATGTACTAGAAATTCTTACCATTCAGCCCAATGCCTTACTCATGGGTGATTTCAACTATCCTTCCATTAATTGGGAGGTGTATATAATATCTAACATGCAGATTCAAAGATTTCTAGACTTTGTCAATGCAAATGCCTTGAAACAGCTGGTCTGCACTTCTGCTAGGGGTACAAATATCCTAGACCTGGTACTCACAAACATGGGGGGAGTGTAACACCCCCAAGTATATTGTTCTCACTGGTTAGATTGGATCACAAAGTGGAAATAAAAATAAAGTTAGAACCTCCATCCAACCCCAGAACCTTTAAACCTTTAAAAATTTTTCTAAGGCCACCTACCTCCAATTAAGTGATGTCATAGCTAATTTTCAAGCTCCCCCAAACCCAAAAAATATGGCGGTCTAGGTGGAGGTGTATACAAAAGCACTGTGCAACCATAAAAATAGTTGCACAGAAACTACAATACCAGACTGAAATAAACCTAGGTCAATCTGCAAAAACAAGCCACGTTGGTGGACCACTGGTATAAATAGGGTGTACAACAAAAGAATGAAAATCTTGTCCATAAGAAGGAAATGACATGAAAAATATGGCTAAAACCCTCTCATTAATTTAAACAAGCAAATCAAGGGGCTGGTCACATCCTCAAAAGCCAACATTAAGGCAAAAATAGCCTACCAAACAAAGGATAACCACAAGGAATTTTTCAGTTATGTCCGAAATCTAAGGGCAACACCCTACAATGGGCAGAGTTAGTTGTAGACAGCATCACTTATACCCAGCCACCAGAAGATATAGCAAATCTGCTGGATGATAAATTCAGTTTGAATTTCACTCCCTAATCTCATCTGGCTACTCCCCAGGAAATGCTGTCCACCATTCCTCTACCGGTTATCTCAAAAGAACAGGTCATCACTGCGATCTCTAAAGCTAAAAATGCAGCCTCAGTGGATCCAGACATTATCCCATGATGTCTCTTAAATAGCTTGAAGTATGACCTATCAGACCCACTGGGATCTCTATTTAACCATAGCTTCCAGACAGGTTTTGTCCCTGGGGTGTGGAGGATGGAAATGGTTATCCCTCTCTATAAATGGGGACCATCAACAGACCCAGTAAATTACATACCCATTTG